>NC_137456.1:265355146-265676120 GCF_964235325.1 Thermobia domestica
GTGAAAAAACGTCAAAAAACATCAAACGTTAAAACGTAAAACGTGAAAAAACGTCAAACGTTTAAGAAGTGTTTTATCTTGTTCCTGTACTTACCATTGTTTACCTTCTTTGTCATATCAATTACTATAAAACCATAATCTTCTTGCCAACATTTTGAACATATCTCTTTAAATTTATCATAAGACATATCTCCCCCAACAAACTCATTATACACATGTTTAAGATTAGTATTATCTTGTCTGAATATGCATAGGAAATTAACGTTATCTCTTATAAGCTGTTTCGGTACTTTTGAATATGTTTGCGCAAGATAGAAACAGTCTAAATGTCTATGCCTACCTCTTGTAAAGTAATTTCTAACAGTATCTTGATTCTCCAAAATGTAATCGTCAAACACAACAACAGAGTATTCTTCACATTCATCAATAGGTACAATAGAATCATTGCCGCTTAAGAACCTAGTTATTTGCTTCTTAAACTTTAGTTCTGCCTTTTCAAATCGATCTTTTAACTGCTCATACTTTAGCTGATTCATGCTTTTAGAATATATGTAGAAGTAATTATTGTTTAACCAACCTGGCTGTAATAAGAAGTTAAATAACAAAAACGTCTTACCACACCCAGACGGACCCACGATAAGGCATCAAATATCATCAGGTATAAGTTCTCCATTTCTTTTCTTAGCTGTTGTTTCTTTTATCATCTCTTTTACATCCCAATTAATAGATTTTTTACTCATTTATTATAGAGAAAATCGTCTCTTTTATGATTAGAGAGTACAGGCCCGGGTTCGTTGATGAAGGTTGTGTGAGGTTGTTCATTTGGAAGGGCGTCCGTAATCCGGACGCCATTTGTAGTCTCCAGGTCTTACGTTGTTTTAAGGGCTTGACTTGTATTTACATAGCCTATCTTATATCTTTAAGTTCTCTGATCTTAAGCAACGTATCTTTTATATATTCATTATCCATTTCACCATTTAGTGTTATTATCATCTCTAACTGTTCTTTAAATGAGTTAATACAAGTGACAATGGTTTTATATTCGTCTTTTTTTGCTTATGTTTAACTTAGAAGACAAACCTGTTATTATAGCACTTCCAGTTGCAAGAGACGTTGTTAATATCGAGTAATTTGTTACAGGTATAAAAATATTAATAAACGCAGTTGTTGCAGAAAGTATAACCGACAACGTGATCAAAGTGTAGTATGCATATTTAACAATTCGTAGTTTTCTCTTTTTCTTCTTTAAACTGTATTCTAACTTTTGAATGACTTCTTCTATTAACTTGATTACTTTTTCTCTTGGAATATCTCTAGGTAAATCAAACTCATACATTTATTATATAATAAATGGTTAAGGTATTTAAGCTAACGAGTGATACTTCTGTTTTAAAGAAGAAACTCCATTACGAATTAGACAACAGTAGCAACTATTTAAGTATAGGACTAGTTGGGTTTTACAGTAGATATCTAACTCCAAATATAACAACAGAAAAAAACAGTTTCTCGTATGGTGATAGACAAGTTTTTATACCAGAAGGGCAATACAGCTTAAACAGTCTTAATGAGTATTTAAAATCTCAATCCATCAACATAACATTATCAGAAGATCATTTAAGTAATAGAGTTAAAATTGAAACTGATAGTAATGATGTTACAATTGGGAGTAAAGACACTGTCCTCGGGTTTAATGTTTTTGAAGTTTTAGAAAAGAACAAAACACATATTGGAAGTAAGTTGCCAAAGTTTCATCCGTTTGCTACTATAAATGTTCACTGTAATATAGCAGATGGCATGTTTGTTAAAGATACAGAATACACACATAGAGAAACAGGAACTATAGCATCATTTAACACAAATGCCGAGTTTAAACATAGTATCATTTACGAGCCCACTTATCCATTATTTTTCCCTATATCCAAAGACAAGGTTGACAATTTGGGATAAGGATAACAGATGAGAATGATTCCTTAATTGATTTTGGTGGAGCAACAACAACTGTGCTTTTACAAACTAAGATTTTCTCTTAAATAAATAGGAAGATGTGTTCTATTAAAGGTTGTATGTTTAGTGTTCCTTATAACGAACTAAAGGATTTAAATATCGATCATGTATTAACAAAGAAACAACTTAGTGATAAATCTAAGAAAATTAAAGAATGTAAAGGAATGGATTTAACTTTAACTACTGCACAAATGAAAAAGATTAAGAAAGAGCATATGGGTGGTTTTATTTTTACAATTCCAGCCATTTTAGCAGCTTTAGGAGCAGTTGGCTCATTAGCAGGTGGTGCAGCAGCGATTACTAAAACTGTACTGGATGCTAAGAAGAATAAACAAGAACTTGAAGAACAAAAAAGACACAATATGACTATGGAAGAAAAGCAGGGGGCAGGTAAACCGAAGAAGTCAAAAAACTAAAACCACTGACCAACTTCGATATAGAGAGGTTGGCTAAAGAATTAAAGATAAAACGATTTAGAGGTGGATTTATGAGTGATGAACTTCCACAAAAACCTTATGTAAATGAGTGTGGTATAGTGAACCTGATAAATCAGAAAACATTGGTACTCATTGGATATGCTATTGGAAAGATAACAACATAAAGTACGTGTTCGATTCTTATGGTGGTATTCCTCCTAAACAACTGGTACAATATATTGGTACACCAAAACTTATTTTACAATGACGAACGAATACAAGACTTTAATTCAGTTATATGTGGTCATCTTTGTGTTAAGGTTTTAAATCTTCTAAATCAAGGGTATTCTTTTAGTGACGTTATGTATATGACTAAAAATGATTAAGTGCTTTTATGGTTTGTATCCATAAAAGTTTTTTCTTGAAGATAAATATGGAAGCTATACACAATAGATTTTTAGATTATTTTGAGAAGCATGAGGATGAACTAGATGCACCAGATATATATAATTTTTATCAGTATTTTCAGGATGTTAGCGAGATAGACTTAAAAGTAAAAACAACGTATATAATGTTACTGATTTATGGAAAATGTTATAACCAAAATTTTTGTACACGGAAGAATAGTTGGAAAAGTTACGTCCAATAATTACCTTAAAGGACTTGTTCTCAAATTATAGCTCTAGACCATTAGAATGCAGTAATTGTGGTAGTAAGTCATTAACAAAAGGTATGAGTAGATACATTTGTGATGATTGTTCTGTAGAGAGTGGTTGGGTTTACAGTACTTGTGAAGAAATGAAAGCTGCTTGCGTAAGAAAACCATGGTATGATACTATAAAAGATTTAAGTTACAGTTATCTCGTTTGCAAGCTTTACAGGATAGAATTATTCCCAAAGATGTGTTGAAGGTGTTAAATGATGAATTTAGAGATATATCAAAAGATTTAATATAAACAAAATATGTTTTAGAAGTACTAAAGAAAAACAAATACACAAAATATTATGATGTCTATTTAATACACTATCACCTTACCGATCAAAAACCATTAAAATTACAACATATGGAGGAAGCGCTTATAAATGAGTTCGAAAACTTACACGAGGTCTTTAGGGAGCTGTATCCGGAAAGAGCATTGTTTATTAACTTAAAATGTGTATTGTACTATCTGTTGAAAAAGCATTATGTTCATGTTGATATTGATTTTAAACGCTCACCTAGACAAATAGAGATGCTAAAGAAAGTTTTGAAAAATTAGGATGGGCATTTTCTGTATAATAAATGAGTATGGATATATTTGGTAATGTTAAAGATAGAAAAGATAATGTTGATATTAGTGAAGAAAAATTAAAATTGTTGGAGAATTTAAATGATGTTGTTAGCGTAAGTCAACTTAGATCAATAGAAGCCCAATTAAAGAACGATAGAAAACAATTTGAAGATGCATTAGAAACGTTACAAGACACATACATAAAGAAAAGAAGATATTGAAAAGGTTAGGATGGATACTACTAAATTGATTATGCAGAAAGAAACCATGCCTCTACTATATCGATTAAGAGCTAAAAACGTTAAGGAGCCAATCTTTAGAATATTTAATCTTTCTAATGGTTACAAATTTCTCTATAATGGGAAAATAATGCACATGCATTAAGTTTGGATAAATAATTTCTAGATATATATTTGGGTGATACTTTGACTAAAGAGATACATTTTGACTTTAAAAAGAACGATATAATTACGATTAAACCAAATAGAAATTCTGCTATGGAAGAAGGACAATTATTGTTTGTTGTAATGTACATAGAAAGAGAGCTTTCCTAAAGACGTTTGCTATATAATAAATATGGATATCTTTGGTAATATTAAAATGACATCAGAGTTAGATAATACAGTTGTGAGAAAAGATATTGCTATGTTAAAAGAAGAGCTTAACTTCAGCAAACGGAGTTATGCTATAGAGCTTCCAAGTCGATTGATATCAGAAAATGTTGTAAATCCGTTAATTTTAATACATAATCTATCTACCGCATACAAATTTCTTTATAAAGGTAGGATAATGCATATAGAATCATCTTATAATACGTATTTTATAGATATATATTTAAATGGTTCTCTAATTGAAAGTTTTCCATTACACTTTAATATAAATGAAAAATTAACAGTTAGACCATCTAAAGATTCGGATCTGAAACATGGTAAATTATTATTGCTTATTATGCATGTAGAAAGAGAAGACGAAGATAGTGATGATGATGGTGAGAATGTTGATAGCATAATATTAAACAGCGATAGTTATTGATTTTCTATATAATAAACAGGATGTATTGTGTTAAGTGTAAGAAATTGACAGATACGGAGAAAGATACCATTAGAATTGAACAAACAAAGAATGGAATATATCTAAAGAAAGGTATTTGTTCTGTATGTGGTGTTAAAATACGTTAAAAAACCTGATTGACTAGAAGAAGGTATAGGTGTTAGAGAAAACATTATACAGGAAATTCACAAGCCATCTAGAAGAAACTTTGACAGATTAAGTGTAGTTATAAAAGGTATCGATGATCTTTGGCAAGCTGATCTTGTAGAAATGGATAGTGGAGTATTAAAAGGTGTTTCCAAATTAAATAAAGGTTACAAGTATTTGCTAACGATTGTAGATGTGTTCTCGAAATATGCGTTTGCTGTTCCTGTTAATGTTACAGAAGCATTCGAATCCATATTAAGAATGAGAAAACCTAGCAACTTACAAACTGATCAAGGTAAAGAGTTTTACAATAAAGAGTTTAAGAAGTTAATGGAGGAAAATAAGATCAATAATTACTCAACCTATAGTGGCAAGAAAGCTTCTGTTGTTGAGAGATTTAATCGAACACTTAAACAAAACATGTGGAAAAGGTTCAGAACACAAGGGAATTATAAATGGATAGAGATATTACCAACACTAGTTAAAGAGTATAATCATCAAATTCATAGAACAATTGGTTTAAAACCTATAGAAGTTAACAAGAAAAATGAGCAAACAATATTGGAGAAAGTGTATCAAAAAGAATATAAGCGTGTTAAGCCAAAATACAAGTTAGGTGATCATGTTCGTATAAGTAAGTCGAAAGGGTTATTTGAGAAAGGATATACACCTAATTGGTCAACAGAAGTATTTGTTATTAGTGAAGTTATTCCATCTAATCCGCCTACATATAGAAATAAAGATTTAGAAGGAGAGGATGTGCAAGGTAGATTTTACGAACCAGAACTATTAAAGACGAAACACAAAGATGAATACTTGCTGGAGAAAGTGTTGAGAAAGAAAGGTGATAAAGTATACGTTAAATGGCTAGGATTTGATGATTCACATAATAGTTGGATAGATAAAAGTAATGTTGTAGTGTAAATATAAATGTTTGTCTTTTATGGAATAACCATAAAAGGATAGTTTGAATGAAATAAGGGGGTAGCGAAACGATGCCTCATTACATATATTTCCATGGTCGGTATTCCGGCTGTGGAAATTATCAAAAATTAACAACACAACAAACTTCGAAGTTAAGAGTTCCATAAGGCTCTTTACGATGACTTTGTCGTTATCATGATTGAGAGCGACGACTACCGCAACGGGTTCATGAACGCAACTAAACTTTGTAAGGACGGTGGTAAGGAGTTAAGAGATTGGAACCGTCTTGTAAATTCAAAAAATCTTCTGACTATGTTTAATAAGATTTCCCCATGTCCAAAATCCCACACAGCGAAACCAAACGTGAAAATTATCAAAAATTAACAACACAACAAACTTCGAAGTTCCTCCGAATCTAGGAACTTCAGAAACTCATCTTACATAGTAAAACTAGCTGGTAACGAAATAAACACTCTAAAGAGTTAATTTCTTATATATAGTCACCTCACCGAATTCGTAGGGATGACTTACTAATTTGATAACTGGTTGAGAAATAAAGAATCAAAAAACTAATAGAATATTATGATAGAAAAAGCGCTTCCTCTAATCATAGGAGGTGCTCCAAGACAAAGTTACATACAAACAAATACGGGTCCCGGACTAGAAACTTCAGAAACTCATCTTACACTGTAAAACTAGCTGGTAACGAAAATGAAGTAAAAAATAAAAATTTTCTATATAATAAATATGAGTACTATGGATAATTCTCTTAGTTTAAGTGATATTTGCTATGAACAGATCAAAGATAACTATTGGTATGGGATTTTTGGCGACTTTAAACTGATTATAGATAAGAGCACTGGATATTTCAACGCTACTAAGTTGTGTAAGACTGGAGGCAAAAAACTCGAACATTGGCTTGAAAATATACGTTCCAAAAGACGAATGAGATACTATGAGCAGAAAATTAATCATCGGAATTCCGAGGGTTTCAAACAAGCATCATATGAAGTCAAATTAGCAGGTAACGAGATCAATAACACCATATCAGGCACATACGTTTACAAGAAGATAATACTTGACATCGCCAATTGGTTATCAGATAATTTTTACGACAAGTGCTATGACATTATCGAAAGGTACTTCCTTCAAGACTTTAAACAATATCGCGACAACAACGAATTACTTCAAACAGAAATGCAAAAAATACAACAACAAAAGGATGAATTACGTTTGCACAATCAAGAACTAGAAAATGAGGTTGAGTATTTTAAAACAATTGCAGCACCGTATACAGAAGATCCAGGAAAGATACACAGGCTATTTATTATCAAGAAGAACCTTAGTAAAGAACAACTTGAAAATATACTCCTTTACTATGACAAAGAAGAACAAGACCAAAAAGAAAGAATAGGACAATATAAGTATTGGGTTGGAAGGGTACAAACACGCAATTACGAAAATAGAATTAAACAACTCAAACTTAAATACCCAAGTATGAGTATTGTGCTTAGCATTGATGATCCTAACTCTATAAACTTATACAACAGAGCTAAAGAAAAATATGATGATAGAATAACTTGGCACGGTTCGCATATGAACACAGATTTAAGTGATATAGATCTTGTTAATAGGTTTATTCAGTTAAGAGACATTTAAGTATAAAAAATACGAGAAACTAAATATGCTATTGCTTTTATGGGTTAACCCATCAAAATACAATTTAAGTGTTAAACATTAAAAACCATCTGCTGCAACATCGAATGCTAAATTCAACATATCACCTAAATCGGGATTATTATGATATTTTCTTATTATAGCTCTCCAATTTACGTAATATCTATATGCATATATAAACTCTATAGATAGGTTTTGATAAATTGAAATGTTAATCCAATGAACTCTGCTTTCGAACTCTGCAATAAATTCTTCTGTTAAATTTTGAGACATTGATATCATTTCCCAATCTACTTTGTCATCATAATCTCTTATAAGGTTTTCTGATAATTGATGAGTTCCAGATAAGTACCACCAATTAACTCTATCTGCATGTTCTCGTATAAAGGCTTCAGAGAGTTCGTTTTTATAAGATATAGCATCAAAATCAACTTTATCTATAAACTCATTAATAAATTCTTCAGATAGCTTTTGATTATACGATACTTCTTTCCAATTAACTCTATCTGCAAATTCTCTTATAAAGTCTTCTGATAAGTCATGGCTTCCTGAAATAATCTCCCAATCAACTTTATCAGCTAGTTCTCTTATAAACTCTTCCGATAACTTTTTCCATAAACATATTTCACTCAAATTAACTTTCTGCAGATATTTACGTATGAAGTCTTCTGTAATGTGATCATAGTTATATTCCCCCTCATAATCATCACAACCTATAGATAACCATTGTTCATCAGTCTGTGAATCTAATATTTCATCAGACAAGTTCATAACGTTCGCATAGAGAATGTTTTGTATAAGAAATGAGTTGTTTTCTTTAGTGGCCTTCTTGAACAAATGATCTAACATAACTATGGACAGGCTAAAATTTATTTTGTCTTCAACATTATAACCGCCAATATCTAAATGTTTGCATACACAATCAAATATAAGTTTGTAAGATAATATTTCCTTAGCACTAGTCATGTTCGTTTTTATTCTTAGATTTTTAAATTTATTTCATTTTTGTTGGTTTTCGATATTATAAATATGGAGAAAAAATTTGATTTATTACATAATAGACTTAAACTAATTCATCATGATCTTAAACTCTTAGCAGCACTACTAAAGAAGCAAATACTGTTGAAGGAAAAAGAATTATTAATAATGTAACAAAAAACATCTGATTTGAGTAATGATGATGAATATAAATATGGTAGTGATGATTATGATGATGATGATGAGTAAGTTTACAAAAATGATTTAATTTTAATATGTGTATATGTGACTTTGATGGGGTATTCTCATCAAAGCCGTGTTCTAATACAACGCGTAATATGTAGACAATGGCAGGAGTGTACAATGTTAAGCGTTGTATTAGGACAAATGAAAATGAACTGAAATAATCCGGTGAAGATAAAAATTGAAGAGTAATAAAGATTTTCTATATAACAAATAAGATGAGTAATTATATTAAATTTACCGTAGTAGAGTTAAGACGACAATGTAAAGAGAGGGGGATCCGAAGATATTCTCGATTAAGAAAAGCAGAACTGATAGACCTTCTTAAACAATATGATGATGAACAAAGCAGAAGACAGATTAGAGATATATTCCCATTTAAACAAGAAGTAATTGAAGAACCGAAACCTGCACGTATACCCATCAAAGTAGAATTAGAAGAAACAGCTTTTAAATATAGATTACACACTTTCAAAATAAAAAAAAAACACAGGTGAATATAAAGATCCTTCTAAATTCCTACGTTCAATTAGCAATCCAGTTAAAAGTATGATTAAAAATGGATTTAAATATTTTAATGCACTTAAGGTAAATATGTCATTTACATGTAACTTCATAAAAGATAAGCAGATTCGAGAACATAATTTTAAAACATCAAATGAAATTATACTTCAATTCACCGATCTAAATGAGTATTATAAAAATGCAACTAGAAAAATTAGAGCAGAGATGGAAGAGTTTCAAGGAAAGGGTTCAGGTTGGGCCTTGCATTCTGTTAACTATTTTGAGTCAAGAATTAACAAATACGTAGCAATGAATGGATCATCATATATAGAACTTCCAGAAACAATTAAAAGAAGAAAAGCATGCATTAATATTAAAAACAAAGATCAAAAATGTTTCTTATGGTCTGTTCTAAGAGCATTACAACCTGCTGATAGAAATCCACAAAGGGTACCTAGACAATATAAGCAAGAACTGGACAAATATTTTAAAGATATTCCCTTTCCTTTACAAATTACTGATATACCAAAATTTGAAAATAGAGCTAATATATCTATCAGTGTCTTTACCCTAGATGATAATGAAAAGATATACCCACTTAGAATACCTAAAGAAAGAAAACAAAATCATGTTCGTCTTTTATATCTAAAGAAAAGAGATAAAACAAATTACTGCTTGATTAAAGATTTATGGAAGCTTGTTGGAAGTCAAATAAAAAAAGATGGACATAAGAGATTTTTATGTGAGAGATGTCTAGCTAAACATTTTGAATCAGAAGAATTATTAAAACAACATGAAGAATACTGTGGTTTACATTCTGCTGCTAAAATCATTTTGCCTAGGGAGTGGAATAAGATATTAGAATTTGTAAATGATAGGCGTTCTTTAAGAATACCATTCACAATAATACCAGACTTAGAATCATTACTAAGAGGAATAAGTACATGTCAGCCTGATCCTGAAAGATCCTACTCAAATGCTTATCAACTACATGAACCTAATAGTTTTATTTACTATGTAAAAAACACTTTGTATTCCTATAAAAGTGAGCCAGTAGAATACATAGGGGATAATGTAGCAGAAGAGCTTATAAAAAGGTTAACAGAAGAAGCAATCAAAATAGCAAAAATATATGATACTTATACACCTATGACTCCATTATCTAAGGAGGAAGAAGAAATATATGAATCAGCCACAATATGTCATATTTGTGAAGGAAGTCTTGAAGATCTACCACGTTTATTAGTAAAGAAAATATAAGGTTTAAAGATTAAAATTGAGTATTTAAAGAAGAAAATAAAAGAAGGAGCTAAACACTTGGAAGAAGAACATCATCTCAGAATAGAAGATGAGGAGGATGATAGCATAACAGAGATAAAAGAGCAGAGAAAAGAGATAAAAGAAGTCCTAGTAGATTGTGAGAATGAATATAAAAAGCTTAAAAATAGTAGAGAGTCATGTAAAACAAAAGTGCATGATCATGATCATTTAACAGGTAAATTTAGAGTTGGTGCTCATTCTTATTGCAATCTAAAATGTACAAATCCAAGACTTGTTCCTGTATATTTCTACAATCTCTCTAGGTATGATGCACATTTATTTATAAAAGCTTAGGAGGTGGAGATGAGAAAGAAAAAATAGATGTAATAGCTAACACTGAAGAAAACTACATTACATTTTCAAAAACATTCGATATAAGGATGCAAAAGGAAAAGATAAATCTATCAAGTTAAGATTCATTGATTCATTCAGATTTTTACTAAAAAGCTTAGCAGAGTTAGCAAAGAATTTAAAGCCAGAACAATTTCGAGAAACATTAAAGTTTTTTTCCAATTGATAAGCTTGATCTAGTTACTACAAAAGGTGATTATCCATATGATTTGTTGATTCTAAGGAAAAGTTAAAGGAGCCTGTTCCATTATCTCCAGACAAATTTACAAACAGATTAACAGGAGAAAAAATGAGTTCTGAGCGTCATAACCTTCATGTACGAGTTTGTAAAGAATTCGATCTGAAGTTATTAGATGACTTTACTGTTCATTACAACAAAACAGATGTTCTTCAACTAACAGATATTATTGAAAATTTCAGAGATACAGCTCTTAAAACATATAAATTGGATCCAGCGTGGTATGTTACCGGTCCTGGGTTTTTCTGGGATGCAATGTTAAAGATGACAAAACAAAAATTAGAATTATTAACTGACTATGACAAATTACTATTTATAGAGAGGGGTATAAGAGGTGGAATCTCTCAATGTTCAAATCGATATGCAGTTGCTAATAATAAATACTTAGATAACTTTGACAAGAAGAAAAAAAGCTCTTATATAACTTACATGGATGCAAATAACGAGTATGGTTGGTCGATGAATCATCACATGCCGTATGGTGGTTTTCAATGGATATATGTTAATAAGTATAATGTGAAACGCTTAGCGAAAACAATACTAGAAACAAAAGATGATTCTGAAGAAGGTTATATTTTAGAAGTCGACTTAGAGCATCTAAAGGAACTCCATAATAAACATTCAGATTTTCCCTTAGCTCCAGAAAACTACATTAATGACAAAAAGCTTCCAAAGTTATTGACAACTCTATATGATAAAGAACATTATATACTACACTATCAAAACCTTAAATTCTACTTGTCACAAGGAATGAAGCCTAAGAAAATACATAAGGTAATAACTTTTAAACAATCAGCCTGGTTAAATAAATTTATAGATCTAAATACTAATATACGGTCACAAGCAAAGAATGAATTTGAGAAGGATTTTTACAAGTTGGCTAATAATGCCGTTTTTGGTAAAACTATGGAAAATATAAGAAAAAGAATAAATGTAAGATTAGTACATAATGAAAATTTGTTAGAGGATTTAGTAGCTAAACCTAACTTTAAAGATAGAACGATATTCTCTGAGAATTTAGCTGCTATTCATATGTATAAAACTAAAATTGTATTTAACAAGCCTATCTATGTAGGAATGGCAGTACTAGATATCTCTAAAATATGCTTGTATGATTTTTACTACAATGTTTTGAAAAAGAGATATGAAGACAATATAAAATTGTTAATGACTGATACTGATTCTGTTATAGCACATATAGAAACAGAAGACCTTTACAAAGATATGAAAGATATGTATGAATATTTAGATACTTCTGATTATAAAGAAAACAATGAATATGGATTGAAATTAGTTAATAAAAAGGTATTAGGAAAATTTAAAGATGAATTGAAAGGTGTTGTAATAGAAAAGTTTGTCGGTCTGAAATCAAAATTGTATGCTATTAAAAAGAAAGGAGATCAGGATGAACCGATTAGAAAAGCAAAGGGCATAAAGAAAAGTGTAGTTATAAAAGATATATCATTTGAGGATTATGAGAACCGTGTTTTAGAAAAGAAAGAGTTATATAGAATACAAAATCATATTCGTAGTAAAAAGCATAATGTATACTCGGTAGAAGAAACAAATTAGCTTTAAGTGCTTATGATGATAAGAGATATATATTGAATGATGGTATACATACTCTAGCTTGGGGTCATTATAATATAGAATTAAGGAAAGAAGATTTGATTCCCAAGTTAAAATGTTATATGATCAATCTACTAAGAGTAGACAAGAAAGAGAAATACAACGAATAGAAGAGTTAAATTATATGTAAGTAATTTTAGATGTAAGTTTTAGATATAAGTAGTTTTAGATGTAAGTTTTTATCATTTAAAATGTGATAAAAGCTAATGCACAGTATTCAGTACCAATCTATCTTTATGCTATTCTTCTTTGTTGAAGTACTATGGTCAGTGGCAGGTTTGGCGTTAGATGAGGAAAGTGTGCTAGAACTGGTATCAATGACACTACTCTTACCTAACCTAATATCGTAGATTGTATCTATATTGAAACTCTCCACTAACAATTTACTGTTACCATTTACAATGACCACTAACTAACCTAACAATTTATTATTTCGCTTAATATTTATTTAAATAGCAAATCCTCTTATGTTTTACAATTTAAGAATTTCCTCTGTTTGCAGATGACGCTAAAATTGTTGGAATCCTTTCAGTTTTGGAAATTTCAATGTGTTTCATTGCTTCAGATTTTGGTAACCGTGCTGACATCTCGAACCTTCACTAAATGTGAGGCTTTAAACGGCTGGTTAAAATTTTACGGCTCGCATTGGGTTTATTGCATAAATCTAGATTTTGAATTTTGAAAATTATAGATGCATTCAGCGCAGAAGCATCTACCATATTGAAGAACGCAGCTAATGGCCACTTTCTTGTTTGCCGTTTTGTTGCGAATTCTCTCACCATTTGGTCAAATTTATTTACCGCCCCATTGGTCTTGTTATATCTGGCTTTTTTTTTACCTGTGTCAGATACAGCGGTATCATGATGCTGCGTGCTGAGTAAAATCACAGCTTTGCTTCTCTTATTTGCATAACTTACGATCGTTAGGTCTTCGTTGAGTCCGAAGACAGATGCCAATGGACTACGAGATTTACTAGGTTGCATAATGTGCGGGATTTCTCGTTTGTTCTTCATGGTTCCAACGAGGGTGAGATTCTGAATTAGCAGGAACTTAGCAAGTTGAACACTTGTAAACTAATTTTTCCATACTAATGTTCCTTCCAGTTTTGAACAAATGTTTTGAAAGTTTCATCACAAGGTTTGGAAAACCAATTAGGCATACACTACACTACAATGATTGCTTACAAGGAGACGAAAACAGCGGTCACACTGGCAAATGTAGAAATTCTTAATTATTTCTTCTCAGATTGGAAGACATTGCGATCAACTAAGGTCTGTTATATACGACCAAACTTTCTGTTTACTTTGCATGCATCAAATTCTGGATGAGCGCTTTCCTAATTCGATCAAATAACTTCACCACTGGATGCAAGGTATACTCATTTGTAGATAACACAGTCCCATCTTCTAGATTGTTAATGATAAATTTGCGAGTCACACAAAGTTACGTCACTCCGCAATTTTCCAGTGATAATGTAGAGGGTAGGACTGTGCTACCTACAAATGAATATACCTTGGATTTACTGCTGGAGATATCTAAGGTACGGCCACTTGGTCGATTTGGTGGTAAACTAAGACACATTACGCTAAAAGAAGACAAACGTTCTCCCATCAGCCTTATTTGGAAACATTCTGTGATTATTGGAGTAAAAGAAAAGTTAAAATCACAAATTTATAAATTGTCTTTTCCTAGTACGTTCCCCTTGCAACAGACAACTTGCTCTAGTCCCTTAGCATCATTAACCAGTGATGGATCTAGGGGGTAAAATTGGAGGGGGGAACCAGATTTCAGTCTATGATAGGTATACCATGAGTTTACGCAAACCGTTTTAATGTGAAAAATGCATATAAATAGTAGCTTCAATTGTGTTTGACTTTCAAAAATTTGGAAGAGTCTGGGTCA
Organism: Thermobia domestica; assembly: GCF_964235325.1. Taxonomy (NCBI): domain Eukaryota; kingdom Metazoa; phylum Arthropoda; class Insecta; order Zygentoma; family Lepismatidae; genus Thermobia; species Thermobia domestica. The sequence continues at coordinate 265,369,801 of NC_137456.1, forward strand.
CTCAGCCCCGGCTAGATCCGCCACTGCCATCAACAAACAAGTATGAACTATTTTAAAATCATTTTACATTAGGTTAATTGTTAAAAAATCTCAGTAATATATTTTAAAATTTCTTCATAACTATTAGCAAACTAACTCCCAGTTGGGGTCACACGTACCCCACGACAGAAAAAGCAGGGTTGTTTACAAGTAAGTCAGTTAATTATGGCTTAGGCGAAATAAAATTTTTTATAGTCATAAAATATACTGTAACATTGAATTTCTGAAGATGTCAGAAACGTACTGTATTTTAACTATCAAAATAAGGAAATAATCGATTCGTATGATTCCTTGGGGTCTGTGAGACACCACGACATATAACTGGGGCTAAGAAATCGCTGTTAGTTAAGGGGGTATACATGCTGTTAAATGTCTTCAGCAATATGCATGCTTTTATGATTGCAATATTGTAAAACCCCTGTTTCGATCTAAATTGTTGAAAATGAGTGATACAAGTAGATGTTGCACTATTTATATATGAGAGACTTTAACACACTGCTTGAGCATCGAGCGTAAATTGTAATGTGAAAGTACAATTTAAATATATCTTTTTCGGTATTTCTTTATAATTATATTATTTCTCGAGCCATTATCATATGTTGCAATTTTTAGACTTAAACATTTTATCCAGTCTACTCGATGTTGTGGAAATCAAAATCTTTAACCGTTGGCCGCAAAGACGTGATGTACTGCCCGTGTAACCAAACGTACATTTTATCCATATTTTCTGCTTTTTACCTGACTTTGTGTGGAGGTTTTGTATTTCTGAAATATAGAAAAAGAGAAATTATAATGTAAACAGCCTGAAACTCAAGTTATACTGTGCCGAAAGCTTCGGTGGACGAGCCGCGCGCAAAATTCACAGCTTCGCAGCTACGATCCGCTGAGGTCCGCCTTCCGTTTCATACTCACAACACCAGTGGTAGAGAAGCGACGAAACGCCAAGGAACCACAAAATGACTTCCACCAAAATATGTTAAATCGCCTATATGCATGATTTCTGTGCATTAAGGTGAGCCTTAAAAAATGTACCCGAAGGTAGACGCGAACCATTAAGCTTATGATTATAAGCCGCGTGTTTTCCTTTCGATTTCACCACGGGGGCGTTGAACGCAATTTCTCATGTTGAGTAATAAATTGTTGAGTCTTTTGAATTTGGCCAAGAGAATGCTCATTTTTGCCTATATATTTGAAGATAATCGTTTGGGATAAGACAAAACGCGTTCGCCACGTAATTTTATAATAAAAATACGTGCATCAATCTACTTTATTTCATAGTTCTCCCATATTCAGTTTCTAATGACCGGCGACAATCACCATCCTAATCCATACGATTATTACCACTCATTTCAAAAAATTTAAGTTCACGATGTAGAGGCAAGGGTTTCTCTTGACCCCGAAGCTCACTTTAGAAACATCTTCTGATAAAAAATAATACATAGTAACCGGATCCATATAACTGACGACAGTTCGCGTTGGTCCCTTCGGGATTCTTCGCGATGAATGGAAGGATTGCAGCTAAAATGAAGACTTCGCTGCCATGGGTGGACTGGCACTGGCAAGATGGCGGAATTCCCTCTTCCGACTTTGAGTCAATAATAATAATAATAATAATAATAATAATAATAATAATAATATATATATATATATATATATATATATATATATATATATATATATATATATATATATACCCGCATACTATCACTGAAGTTGAATTAATTCTTTTTGACAGATGTATGTGAGAGGGCCCGCTTGGGTACGGCCACGGCCACTTGAGCCCTTTCAATTTGTTTTATAGAATACCTTTGTACGCTTTTCTAAAAAGAAGTGCAGAAATGACAACAGAACTTCATTTTGGCAGGCGAAGTTTAATGGCCTATATTGAAAAGAATGAACCCTAGGGGCAGAATTTACATAACTTGACATTTATTAGGTATATCAAATATAGCTGTATGAAGTTACTCAACACCTGCTCACGTGGCCCTGAAGAGTAACCGGGATCCTTTTCGAATTTCATGTGATAGAAGTCCCATGAAATGATATTTAACTAATGGTCTTATTTGCCCGTCTAAATCAGTGGTGGCTATCTGATTTTGGCTCCCCAGGAAAATATTTTGAGCCCTCTTGACAGGAACGTAATTTCACGAAATTGAAGAGGAAGCAAAGAAAGGGATTTAGAGATGAATGTTGTAATCAAAAGATGTTATAAAATAGTATTGTTCTAAATACTTTTCTTTGTCGTTATTCATATCAAGCCCGATGTATTAAACCAAACATTAAACTTACAAGTCAAGACAAATAAAAAAATAGATTTTCATCAGTGTGTACTAGGAACCAAATGATGTGTGTTTATTACTTCTCTTACATAGCACGTAATTATATCAATTGTTTTGTAATAGCAATAAATGTGAAAAGGTATATATAGTGAATTGTAAAGTATAATAACAGAATTTAAGACATTTAGTGTGTACACGACATTAGCATATCAAATATTTGTTTCCTTCAAAATAATATTGTTTATTTGTTACGTTAAACCCGTTGAATATCAGTCGCAAATATCCTAAATTTGGTAACTCTCGGTTAACTTGTCTGGTCCCCAGGCCGCACACAGACAGACAGGCACGCAAACAAACTATTTTATTTCTATTAGATTTGATTCTTTAGATCAGAAATTTCTTTAATTATGGACACTTAGAAAATGATAGATATTTGTATCATGCAAAATAATAATCAGAATCACATAACGGCAGAATGTTTTCTAAAGTGTCGCTATGAGCTTCTCATTAAGTAGTGTGTATTTTCAATGAAGGAGTTGTATGTGCACCCCGAAAATCCGGACCTATATATATATATATACGTCTATATCTATGATATATGGAGATAGAGGGGCCCCATGATTAATCTCCACCTGGGCATTTTATGTCCATGTACGCCACCGTTTGCTTTCTACGCAGTGGTAACATCAACACCCAGTAGGTATCTAGGTATCTGTTTCGGCTCGACGAATCCATACTGTCAATGACAAACTATCTCCAATCCTTCGACGTGTCGCTATATCGATTAATCTACATTTACCGGCAAGTGGGAGAGTAGGTGCTGACGACATTTGTGGCATAGGGGACTGACTTTTAAAATCCAAGCAGAAATAAGATAATTTTGAAATAAATGACATTTGTATTCATAATGTCCATTATAGGAAAAAACACATTAAAACATAGATATCTCCAAATATATCTCTTTTCCATTTAAATGTAGAAAGATTAAATTTTAAATTCATACTAACAAATTTAAAGAAACTCAGGGTATATTTAAAACTAGAAAGCTTCTGATTTTGACATCTAACTTTAAGAAATCTGTTGACTTGTTTTGAAAAACGTAATATTTTTAAGGCCACTGCTTTCATTTATTAATTGTGACCCGCAACATGATAACAACTGGGCAATGGTCCGATGGAGTCAAAATAACGTTGGGCATTTCTGACCTAGAGTAAGAGACCATATTCATTACATGTTTTAGTTATATATACATTTAATGCGGGGATCCAGGATATGGTCAAGATTGGTAGACGTAGAAGGTTGGAGGAATCGTAAACTGTAGTTTAGATTTGTAATATATACCAGTCTCCAACGGTTAACCAATACTAAACCTAACAGAAAAATTGTTATATTTTCTATTGATCATTAACGTGTTCTTCCAAAGTAAGTTATTAAGAGAATCGTTGAGTCGTAATTTTGTTCAAAAGTGAAGTAGAAAATCAACAATTACATAGTCTAAAAGAAAGCATTACATGCAGTTCTGGCCATTGGCGCAAATCTGCCTTCAACATCGGGGAGAGGGATAAGATACGACTCAGTTAGGTGAGAAACATTGTACAACGTTCTTACAGAATTTGGAATACCGAAAATGCTAATTAGATCAATTAAGGCATGTTTAAATGAATCCCAAAGTAAAGTCCGGGTAGGAAAATTTTTGGCCAAGAGCTTTCACGTCGAGAATGGTCTGAAGGAAAGAGATGCGTTTTCGCCATTATTATTCAACTTAGTCCCAGAATACGCTAAAACGAAAATCAAAGAGAGCAACCAGGGCCTAGAGCTGAACGGCATTCACCAGGTTATGCCTACTCCGATGATGGAAATTTAAAATGGGATAATAGGAGAACAATAGGAAGAAATACAGAGGTCTTATTAAACGCTAGCAGGGACAAGGGTTTAGAAGTAAATGCAGAGAAAACTAAATACATGGAAATACGTGGGAACCGTAATACGCCAAATTATGACTGCGTTGAAATATTATTTAATACTTTTGATAAAGTGGATACTTTCAAATATCTAGGAGCAATATTGACAGAGGAAAATCATATTCACGAAGAAACTAAATGTGGACTAAAAACAGGCAATTCATGTTATTATTCAGCTCAAAATGTTTTGTCGTCGCGAATTCTGCCGAGGAATTTGAAGCTTAAAAAGTATAACACGATAACCTTACCTGTTGTTCTGTATGGTTTCGAAACATGGTCGCTTACTCCGAGAGAAGAACATAGACTGAAAATATTTGAGACCAAAATGCTCAGACGCACATTCGGACCCAATAGAAACGGGAATGGGAACTGGCGGAAACTTCATAAGGACGAAGTACATAATTTATACGGCTTACTACATATTGATAGGTTCATCAAGTCCAGGAGGCTTAGGTGGGCAGGATATATAGCCAGGATGAAAGAAAGTAGGAACGCTTTCAAAGTCTTAGCGGTAAGACCAATCGGAAAATGACAATTAGGAAGACCTAGGCGCAGATGAGAAGACAATATTAAGATGGACAAACGCAAAAATACGAATAGAAAGTAAAACCTGGATCCAGTTGGCTAAGGATAGAATTCAGTGGAGAGCTTTTGTGAACGCGACATTGAACCTCCGGGTTCCATAGGTTATAGAGTTAGCTTACAAAGCAAGAGTAGATGATTAGGGTGATACTACAAATATATTAAATGCGAATTTACTGAAAAGATGGGTTCTACTGACAGTGCATAGTCCTTATACTATTTGTGTGCTAGGGCCTAGGGGAGTGGAGGAGATAAGATGTCATATCAGGTTACGTCACGCACAGTCGCACGCCTTCATTTTCATTAAAAATGGAAAAGTCAAGAGAAACAAATTTCATCTCACTTTCCTTTGTGGCAGTCGGACACAAATCATCACACTTATCTGCAAAAATCACTTTTCAAAAATGATTAGAGGAGGTTCTCCAGTTCCATGGTTGAGGGGTACATGTCTCCCCATTTCCCCGGAATTTATGCCCGTACCTACAGGTGAGACAACTTTCCACCATTAGGAGAGGGAGACATCCTCCTCAAGCATTTATTGCAATTTGTGCCCAGGTAGCGGATGTTTAATTAACATATTGATGAGACTATTAAACGCAATACAGCACGAAATTCAGTTTGAAGTACTACAGAATAAGATTCTCTTTAAACAATGGAAAAGCCCAGAGAAATCAATTTCGTCTTACATTCCTTTGTGGCAGTCGGACACAAATCATCACACTTATCCCCCCAAAACACATTTTAAGTCAGATTATTATAGGGCAGTCCCACCAGGTGCCAGATTGGGGGAGATCTCCCTCTCGTCCTCCCGGGATTTGCGCCAGTGGTTCTGGCTTTGTTTCAAACTATTTAAAAATATTGTCTAAAAGTTAAATCGAGTGTCTCTTTGATTTTGGTGAAACCAAAATAAACCATTGATGGTTTAGTTCCTAAAGTGAACAGACACATTCTGTTTGACAGTAAAACCGTACTGAAACAAGTTCATCGCTTAACAAATATTTTGGAACATTTCTGGTGGATAGATTGCAGTTAATTTCTCAACTGTCTGTTGGTGATGTTGTGAATGCATCGGTTCAATTGAACAGATGATATCATTTTGTGTGGAAACACTTAACAAAATTAAAGCATTGTCCTTCCAAAAATAACTTTCTTAAGAACATGTAAACGTTTTTACAGAAGTTAAATACCAAACATTGAAGTTATGTATTTGTCTCTATTTTAAAAGTTATTTAAATGAATGAGAACTATACTCTTTTGGAATTGATATGGAAAAGTATATGGAAAAGTATATATTCAATTTTCTACGTAATTGACATCATCAATATAAGTGTTTATTATTTCAAAGCTATTTTAGTTTTCCTTCGGTTTAGAAATGCGAATAACTTGACTTTCAGATTGATCACATTAAGGAGCACTCTGATTGGCCAAACTAAAAATACCTCAACGATTTATTTATCTACATGCGACAGCTACAGCTGTCATCCCCTCCGTGGCGATGTCCGAAGAACACGGGCGTAGTAGTCATAAGATTGGTGTTTCGCGCCCATCCAATGACATTTTATTTTAGTATCTTTAAATTCAGTGTAATGTTTACAAATCAACCAAATAGGTGATTTAACATATTTTTGGGGAGTATTTTTGTGGTTCATTGTAATCTCGTCTCGTCTCTGCCGCTGATGGAACATTGATGGTGTAATTTTCAAAATCTAATGTGGGGCCAGAGCGGATTGCCGATGCAGGGAATCTAATTTCTTCGTAGGGGTCACTTGTTGCCAATCACTGGCCCTGGCGCTTCCGGCATGGAGTAGATTGAGTTTTAGGTTGTTTCCACTATAAAGTTTCTTTTATTACGTTTCGCAAATCCTCCATACAAAATAACGTAATAAACAAAAATATCTGTAAAATGTACATTTGCGTGAGCGGGCAACACATCTTCTCTTCGTGGGCGATCGGTTAGACATTTTAATTTCCACAATATCGAGTAGGCTGGGAAAAATGTTGAACTCTACAATCTGTAATGTGTATTAAAGGCTCGCGAAACAATATAATTGTAAAGAATTTGCCAAAGAAATATATCTAAATTGCAGTTTCATACTACTATTTGGAATTGATGGGGAAGCAAGGTGTTAAACTTAGTCATATCAATATGCTGCAACGACAGCCACTAGTACTACTTCTATCAGAAACTTTCAACAATTCACTTTGACCATTTAGATTGGAATACTCTTGACTATTGTTTCTACATAATAATTGCTATTTTATAATGGGCGAAAGAAGTATTTTTACAATATTGGAACCGCAAAAGTGTTTAATTTGCTGAATACATTTCACAGTGTGTTCCCCTAAATTAACAGCGATGTCTCAGAGTAGTGCGATAAGCGTTGCTTTCAAATCCGTTGATCCTGGATTCTAAAATTTTTATCATTTTTAATATTGGGGGCTCTTCCAGGAAGTAACTCTAATGATGGTTCCTTGGAATGCGAATAAGGTTGGTAAGAGGACATGTACGGAAGGCACACCCCCTATCAAGCCGAATACCTAGATTGTCTCTGCAGAAATGAACGAACACATGTATAAGCAACAGAATCATAGCCTAATTAGAACCAAAATCGACCACGGTAGAAGTTAAGCAGAACAGTACTATCAGCAATCCACCTGCAATGTTACAAGAAACATAGGGAATCAGAGCGCGAAAATAAGAGTGCTTAATAGAACGAAAGTGCGGTGCCCACCCCAACTTAATGTAAAAAGTAAAACAGAGAAAATGAACTTATGAACGAACGACAAACGAGTGTCATCCATGTACAAGTCTAGGTTAGTAAGAGAACTTTCTCGGCAGAAGTGACTAAATGCTGATTTCTCAGTACGAAAGAGAAATTATGTTTCCTTTGACCACCAAACAACACGATCTACAGAAAGGTGAAGTTGTCGAGGTATGCCTCGAAGATTTCGGAAGCGACAATAAACTACAAGATCGTCAGTATAAACCAGACTACGAACAGAATAATGGAGCTATGAAGGGGGGAGATAAGAGTCCTCAATATAATGAAAGTGCGGTGCCCAAGTCAGCCAACTGTAAAACGTTAAGCACAGAAAAATGAACTTATGAGCGAACTACAAACGTGTGTCATCCATAGACAAGTGTAGGTTAATAGGATAAGAAATTTTTCGGCAGAAGTGACTGAATGTTGATATGTCAGTACGAATGACAACCAAACAACACCATCTACATAAAGCTGAAGTTGTCGAGAAATGACGGGAAAATTTCGGAAGGGAGAATAAACTACAAGATCGTCAACATAAAGCATACTATGAACAGAAGGATGGAGCTACGAAAAAACACTATTCACAGAGATCGGAAACAACGTGATACTGCGTAAAATGTCCTAAGGGAAACATCGTTGTCTAGGACAAAGAGCTCTGAGACAGATTTCACTCGCAAGCGAAGATATTCACAAAGATAATTGAGAAATAATTTAGATGTATGCCAAAGAAATCCGAGTCATAATTGTTTCTATATATCGTTCCAAGTAGTGTCATAATCCTTCTCTAAATTAAAAAAAAAATAGCAACAAAATATTTTCCTTTGAGAAGGCCATCTTGAATCAGCCCCTCGATATGAATAAGATTTTCATCAGTTGTTAGAAAGATTTACATACCCTTTGACAGTTGTTCAAGAGCGAATTTGGTTGCGAATACCACGAAAGATGCGTATTTACATTCATTCAGTTCAGCTCAATAAGAATCTCATGGAACTAATTCAGACATTCCTGGTTTTAAGAAGGGAGAACCAGATACCTGCGACAACGCGGTGTTCAAAACGTCTATACAGAGATCAGGTTATACAATTATATTTTAGAAAGTGTGTATTGCGAGAGAGGTTTCGCAACATTCCATGAGAGATACTGTCAAGGCCTGGAACAAAATTGGAAGATTCCAGGAGAGCAGAACCAAACTCAACAAGAGTTAATGGTAAATTAAAGTCCTTGCTTAAGGCACTGTTAATATTTCACGAGTTCGTCTTAGCCTTGCCAGAAAGGGGCAAACGCTGCAGGATAGTGTACAGAATCAGATATAACCTAAAAGTTGCAGCCCAAAGTCATAACTATGTCCGAAACGTTAATCTCTAACAAATCGGCTAATCGAAGAATTTTCAAATCGTTGAGCACGAGCACGTAGAAACCAAAACTGAGGTCGATAGCAAGTATCATTGGCCCAACCGTAAGCTATGATAGTCTCATGGATTTCCGTAGACCCTGAAGGAAATGGCCTTTTTTGACCGTCGCCGCAATATTCTGGAATGGAGTTATGTTATGCTTTGATAGCATTGTAGAGTAGGTATTATTTGCACATCTATAAAAGTAAAATATACCTGAACGCTGCAACTTCACACCAGGCCTCTTGGAAGAACTTACGTTACTCGTCTGGCTTTCTCATATGTACACTCAGACCGTAGGATCAGCGTGAGGACGACGCAATCAAGTAAAACAGTTTGGAAGATAACTATTCACGTGACCCATTCAGCCCTGTTGGGTGCACATGCGTTTCATTCTTTCGTCAGGTGACTCCGAGTGTACGCTTCTTAATATCCATATTCAATGTTTATCATTCAACTGAGCTCAGCTTCAAGTATTATATGCTGTGTGATAGCAATTTTCATGTAGAATTTAATCACTTGTTTCGAATATATCTGATTTCTTGAAACATATGGAACCAAGACTAAATGGCATTTTGTTGTCGTAATATTAAGTCCATCACAATGAATTCGGGGCAGTGGCTTACCCTGAGTTCGTTTCTACAATATCTCGTTTCATAGTTAATATCAATAAAAAGTCAAATACATTAAATTATACTACAACAGTTAGTTTATCTATCAAATTATTGTGTTTATCATCAAAACCAACACACTTAAAAACACATTATTATATTTCTTAAGTAAAACGTTCTGAATTATATGTTTACTTTATATGTAGTTTTTTAATAAGTGTGTTTCATATCTTCTTTAACTTGTTCGCTGTTTGATTTTTTTAAATCTGAATTTTGAAGTATTCTTACCTATAAAGTTAAAATAACAAATACTTTAATTCAACAATTTGATATATGTTTTCAGAAATAAACATTTATATTTTCTTCTCTGAACATAATCAATTTCATATTTACGTTTTCTACACACACATTCATTCCTGTATACACTCTCTAATATATTTCCTCGGTTTATTTATTAACATCTCTTGGAATTAATAAAATTGATTTATAAATTTGATATACTCATTAAACATTATTCAAATATTTCTAAAAAATTATAATTTCCTTGCACAGTGAATTTTTGCATTGTTGCAGAGCGGTTAAAACGTGCTAGGATAAAAACATTTTTACCACGATAAGTTGGGTAATAATTGATAATATATTTTTTTCACAATTCTCATAGAAGCTGTTACGAAATTCTTATTCTTCATTTTTCTTGCAAATTTCTAATCTTTAAAAAAATAATGCTCAATAGAACATTCCTGTGACATTAAATCCAGTTTTAGCTGTAATTTCAGCAGCAAACTCGTACTTCGAAAACTCAACAAGTATACTTAGTAAATATCAATAGCTTAATTCAATTAAAATACCTTTTAATACATCACTTTCAATTACAACAAATTTGCTTTCCTATAAATGATAAATTTTCTTTGTGCCAGTGTCTAATTTTTGAAAGTTTTCATTTTCGTGATTGTTTATGTATTACCTCTACAATTTCTTTTCCGATATCTTTTTCTTCTAGTCATTGTTACTTTTACACCAATTAGAATTTCGTAATATCCTCATAGAGCACAAACACCTTTGGTTAAATACTTTTTATTGTTTGGTCGCTCTTTTCTATTGTTATGTTTCCTTGTAAAGGTATGTTGTGTACAAGTAACGTAATTTACTGTCGTCACTATTTATATAATAGAAATATATTAGAAATATTTTTCAATATTCATAATGAGTGCCCTTCTTTCGTAGCTGAATTTTAGTTTCATGGAAATATTATTACTTCGTTCATATTAATGAGATTAAGACGAGAGTTGTTATCAGAGATATTAACCTTCGAGTAGTCGTACCGCGGTCGAAAGCACCGCAGGGAAATTATTTTTGATCATGTGTTCATTTTGCTTGTCCGACAGAGTTCTCCGTCTAGCTAATCTTTCCCCTCACCTTCCCGAACATTCCTGCTCAATCACTCCGTTATCAGTTGTTTAGTTTAAATACTAACGATTGTTTAGTGATTCTGCGGTGCTTTCTACCGCGCGCGACTAACCGTGTAATGTTTTCTCTCAGTGCTTCGCTCTTCACGTGACCTTTGCTTTGGAGATGTTTTAAGCTTTATAAACATAAATATTATTTTAATGGACGTAAGAGAGGTCGACAGAGTTAACAAACTGACACCAATGACAATCAGAAATGAAGAGCTTAAAAAACGTAGGGAAATGTTAGGAATGAATTATTTGTATATATCAGCCTTGATGGTCTCCTGGAAGCTTTGTCTGAGAAAGATCATAACAAATGTATATATATAAAAGTGAGTGAACACTAAAGGTGAAGGGAGGAGTCTGCGAGCGAATCTGAAGATCTTAAACCCAGCAATCACCAGCGATTCCCCGAATTTAGTCAGAGCAGGAGAGGACGAAATAAGTGACAACTAAGTGTAGAACAGTGTAAATTTGAAGATAATCTAAAAAAATTTAATGATAGTGCTGTATAGGTGAAGTTTCTAAATAACAGGATCGTAAAATAATTCAAAGTAAATTTGATATGATTTACATTTAGCGCCCTTTTCAGCCTCAACGTTATGTAAGACGTGGACCTACTGCTTAACGTGGAATCCGAACCACATGAACTCCTACGGGGAATCAAACCAGGAAGTCCCACGCCAAAGGCGTGTATGCTAACCGCTTAGCTACGAGTGAGCTCTAATTGAATGTAAAATGTGCTGTGAAGCTTTGTTTTAGTGATATGTGTATATAGTATTTACTTTCCTAATTTACTATTGCATTTCTAATTTTAGACAAACCAAAGAGTTGACAAAAACAAAAGATCGTCATCATATTTAATTCAATAAAACCAGTGCGTAGCTATCTATCTAAAGAAATATGTAACGAAAAAATACGTTTTATTCAAAATAAGAAATAAAAAACAGTACATGTCTAATTGTAGGTTCTTCTAATAGTTATTACTGTAAAACTTATTATAATAATAAAAATGTTATTTCCTCTTAAACAGAAAATATACAAAATTACGTTTCTAATACAAGAAAAATGTTTAAAACTATTGCAACACATTATGTTCGTGCGGTCGTTTTGACCGCGCGCGACTACTCGCGTTACTTTTTCAGCGCGACTTCTCGAGGGTTAATATCACATATACATTTATTTAGAAACATTCACCATAAGTGAATCCGATGTGCATTACTTTACCATCAGAAAATATGTAAGTACTTGATGATTTATTCATTCTAAACATTAACATTCAGTGGTTCGAGTTATTCAAAAATCCTTAAATCTAGATTTTTTTTGATAATCAGCCAATGAGTTGTAGTTTCTTGTAATAATTACATATAGGCCATAATCCATTTCAAAATTGGAAGAAAAGAATGCAATATTATTTTGTATTTTAAAAAATCCTTTTCTTAACAATATCGTATAAATTCATAAAAATATTAGGTGCCCCTAATTTACATTAATGTTTTAAAAATACATAACTGAGAATTGATTATGACTTTATAACTTTATAACTTTCCTCTATTTCCCTCATCTTCCGTTCCGGACCAGCAACGTATTTGCAGCAATTAACAAGTTAAATTCGTGATAGAAATTATCTCTACATATGAAAGGTAGAACTTATGTAGAAATCTAAATTATTTTGGTGTCTGATAAAATTCTTGTTTAGTTTATTCCGCCATGTTTATTGTCAACTTGCTCGAAATAACATGTGATAATAATTATATGAAGGGTAAGGGAAGAAAGAAGGAATGTCACAAAACTGCATTTTCGAGAAAACTGCGATTTAATATAGAACACCGCGTAAGAAGAATAGGGTTAGTTACATCTTTTGCCCCTTTTTACATGGACATTTTTACATCTACGTATGCATAGCATATACAGTCAAATAGTATCAAGAGTCACCCACAGATAGGACAAAGCACCCGAAAAAGCACATTCCTTGTTTTTTCCCCTTACCCTTCATATGAGATAAATTATTTTGTTTGAAGTGTGCGTATAAGTCACCGATATAGAATAACTGTAACACTGTGTCGTGTAGTGGAATTGTTGTTAAAAGGATAAGTGCATTTGGGATTTAGTTATGTGGCCAATATTGTTTGTCGTTTGCATAGCAAATATTGAGGATAAGTTGATGATAAGCGAGATGTTTCCTGTTAGTAATAAATATGCTATGCTTCTCTCTGTTATTTTGTTCTGCGAATTTTCAGTATATCAGTAGCTTACTTTAGTAGTATAATTAACTAAACGTGTAAAATTCCATTGTTGAGTTTAGTTTTACGCGGGCTTTGAATGCGCACCAGACGCGGTCAAGTGTTGTTTCGAGATGTGCTCTAGTGCCGTACAAGGCAATAGTTAAAACAAAGTTCTCAGTTAATTGTTCGTCCCAATATTTATCAACCATATTATCTATATTTATCAGCTGGTACGATTATTTCGCATAAGAATACAGGTACAGCAAATAAGAAACCATTTACTATTGTCGAACAATAGTCGTTGAACAATTATGGTTGAACATAGACTATTGGCAGCACGAGCTATTCATCGTTTTGAGAACTTCAACATCAGTCCAGGCGCCATCTACTAGAAGGTATGTGTATCTCAGCTATGTTCGAGTTATTCGTGATTGACATCTTAGAGGCTTAAGATATGTGATCTGACGCGTTATACACAGTTTACGTTAACAACATTAACACATGGTATTTCATCGAATACAAATATCTAAATGAAAGTTAACTTTATGTGGTTTTCTTCTGTTCCCACTTCGTACCTACTCATTACAGATGGTGAGTAGTAGCGATCTTCAACCGTCACACATTGATTTATCCCCATGCAATTTAGGCACGACGGTTGGAGGTTGTTAATATATATATATATATATATATATATATATATATATATATATATCGTATATAAACACATTTTAAAACAATTTATTAAATATATTTTTTGATGAAACTGTATGTGAAATACAGGTATATTTTTTCTTTCGTCCTCTCTTGAAGTACTTATGGACCAAAAGGTTTGTCAAAGCAATGCTAATCTCATTTGGTTAATGTTACGGTTTTATAAAGTTGATGGTGCAGTCCTTCCACAACAGAAGTTTCTTTCTCCTATATACATATGTTTTGTCCATTAATTTGTCCTGACAATTTCGATTGTTTAATTGTTTGCTTTTTCCTTGACTCCATGGAGAAATAAATGTATCCTCTGTGATATTTACTATATTTTATTTGAATTTTCTTTCTAGTATGGTAGTAGTAATTGATATAGTACACCTACTGATATGGTCAACAAAATTTTCTCCATGTGAAAAGAGAACCAAAGGGTGGCACGGGTGTTCTGATGAGATAAAAACCTGTTTCTTTTAGTAGTTCGAGGATTTATAATTATAGGTTCAGAAGTTTTGTCTTATTTGGGTTTAGTAACAAGAGAAAATAGAATATATATATATGGAGAGAGAGAGAGAGAGAGTTTATTACAATATTACTGGTTATTCTTGCCTCTTATATTGCCATATATTTTTACTCAATCTCTGTTTCATTTTTTTAAAACCGATAATAAGAAATTCTTTAAATTTAACGTTTCTTTACAATTCTTATCATGTATTTCTTATAAATTAAATCTTTGAGCTTTAAATAATTTGATATAATAAGGGTAAAGTATGAACTTTAAATGTTGGATATTCTACGTTCGGATGTTTTGATATTGAATCGATAGATCTACCATAAATGTTCAAGAATCTACCAATTAATATTACTGTTAATTATATCATGAATTCCTTATATACATACGTATAGTGTTGTATATTTTAAAGTTGTTATTCGATTTGCTTAGATTTTACTATCTTTATCTAGATCAAGATTAATGAGTATAAATTATTTTCGTTAATGTAAAGTTTTTGAGAATTTACATTTGATACAATTTTACTACCATAAAAATTTGCGTTAGTGACGAAAGTGAATGTTCGATTGTGCTATTTTACGAATATACATATTTGAAAAAATGAGAAGTGTTTATATTTTATAGCGCTTTCTTGTTGGTATTAATTCTTCAGGAAGGTTTAGTTGACACATGTTTGGAAGCTCTGTTTGGTTCCATTGATATCCTGTAAAAGTTATTATGCATTTACATTTTGAAAACTGTATGTTTTTCTTTGTTTTTATAATTAAGAATAGTAACACATTCGAAACTTACTAGGTAAAAGGCAACCTCAGTATATTGGCGAGACGTCTTTTTTAATTTGTATGCAGACCCGTTAAATTGACTGACCTTCTTCAATGGTTATATTTTTTTAATCTAGTTTCTATGGCTCACAATTTCTAACTTTCTTGTCATATTCTTTAAGAAAATATAATTATCTTTCCAGCAAAAAAAAATCACTTATCTTTAAATTTATAATAAAACATATATTCTCCAACTAATTCATTATACACATGTTTAAAATTAGGATCTTCTTAACGAAATATACAAAATAAATTAAAATTATTTTCCACTGATTATTTCGGTACTTTGGGTATGATTTTGCATTGAAGAAACAGTATACTTGTTCATGTCTTCCTTTGCGTAATTATCTATATTATGCTGGTTTTCTAAGATAAAACCATTATTCACATTAATAGAATAATCTTTAAATTAATCAATTTGAATTACAGAATCACTACTGTTGCAATGATATATTTAAATTTCAATTCTATTTAAGTCACATTTTATTGTTGATAATTGGTTCCATTTATGCTTTTGGAATATTTATAAGATTAATTTTTAGCTAAAAAACATAACTCCACTAAAAATATGAAATAACAGGGAAGTTTCTCAACATTCTGATTAACCTATAATGAGGCGTGTAATATCATCAGGTCGCAATTTTCCAATTCTCTTTTGAACTGAGTTTTATTTAATCCCTTCTTCTATATTTCAATTAACAACTTTCTTAACCTTTTCCATTTATTATAGAGAAAGCGTTTTGTGGATTCTCAAAACTTTAGTGACAACATGTTTTCTTCATCCTAGTATCCATTTTATATTAGGCCTATATCTAGTATCTTATATTAAACTTTCTTTGTGCGAAATTGAAGTTTTTAGAAGTACTGTACTAATTAAACTTCTTTTAACTAAAGACGCTATTAAAATTTAAATAATATAACGAGATGTTGGAGATGATAATACGGGTATAGTGATTAATGTACAGTAAACATATATAATAAATCTCAAGTTTAGTCTCTTTTATCTTTTAAACATTAACTGTAATTTCCGTATGTCTGTTCTATTAGTTTTATTATTTCGTATCTTCGAATATATTCAGGTACATAAAATTCACTCATATAACCAATGCACATAAATTTTAAATTAACAGTTGTACTTTATATTAAAGAGGATTTAGTACGTTCTAGATAATGTAAACTATGATTTAAGAATAGCTTTTGTAGTTTCTATAGCACTTGCTTAATCTAAAATATTAGATAGTGAATAAATAAATTTCATAACAGTAATAGCGGAATTATTACTCTAGTAGGACAATATAGTTTAAACATTTATTTGAAAATCTCAATCTACAAAACTATAACGTTATCAGAAAGTCAATTGAACAAATGATTACAAATAAACATATTCAGTTAACATACCTCACTTAGAAATAGGGGATGGGTTGTTAGTTTTGAACATAGATAATATTGTTAAAGAGTGAATTAACTATTGGTGATATAATTCCAAAATTTCATCCTTCTGACACATTTGATATTCACTGTGATGTAACAGATCGGATGTTTGATAAAAGAGATGAATATACTCACAGAGAACCAGCACTAATAGAATCATTAACGAGCTACACAAGGTTTGAAGTGAATTGTATAAAACTTATTATCTTTTGCTTTACCATAACATGGGATGAGATTAAGTTAAACAAATATTGCAGATGAGGATGATAATTGATTTTGGTTGAAGCAGTACAACTATACTTTTACAAACAAGGATATTATCAATGATAAATAGATAGTATTGAAAGTTACGAATTGCAAAGTTTTATAGCAAATCTAATAGTACATAGTGTTTTTTGCTTCTAATAAAGATAATAGGTTAGTGTATATAGGGCGCCTCAAGTATTAACAGTAAAATTTCGCAACGTCAGTAACAGAAGAGGAATACAGTATCACCTCGAAATTAAATTTTCTCTAGGTATGAATATAAGAATAGCTATGAATAGTTGAACTATTATATATATTTGGAACTTTTAATAAGGTGAAATGAGAAAGCAAGTTTCTAAATAATCCTCTCTTAATATATACCTTTATAAAATACTAAAATAAAGAACTGTTTTATATCGGGGTCAACAACAAGTGAGCAAATATATCTTTCGATTTAAATTATCTGACATTAACACCAGAAGGAACTAAGTCATTCTGACCCAATATATGATTTTTGATTTTATGCTACAGATGTAATTATGGAAAGATGTTCATAATTTCTCATGACTTTTCACTAGTTAAGTTTTCTGCAAAGAAGATTTTAAATATAAAATAAATACTCTTTTGGAGATATTAATAATGTTTCCTGGACCGTCGTTCAACTTGACCCAAGTAACTACAACATTTTATTCATTAATGGTATTTTTACATTTATATCATGCGTTAGCAAAATGTTTATTTGAGCACTGAGCTGGCAATTTTTCAGCGTTAAACACAGCAACTACGCCACACAAAAGAAACAATGCCATTAATATCAGTAATTCTTAAAGAAATATTATCGGCTTGAGCGTCGTGAAGCTAAACCATGTATCCAAGACCATAAAGATTGTCGGCATTTATAAAACAAAAATTTTACAAATTTTCTTTATTATGAACCGACTCTGTATATTATTACTGTACTCTCAGAAAATAATTCTTTTTATTTTGTTCAGTTCTTTTTCTGTTATAGTTAGCATTGTTATATTGCCCTTACACAGCTGTCGAACGTTTATGCACAAACTGGAGCAATATTTTTTATTATTATTACAAGCTAGTCTACGCTAGCTACTACCCGAAAAGGGTTACGCTTTATCTAAGGGAAGACATGTTTAGCATACTGTGCTGTTCAGGAAGCAGTGGCTGCCCTATTGGTAGGTACAGAAAACTTTATTATTCAAACATTAACAGTCATTATGGCCTTTAACCATAATCATGAGGAAAGGTAAATACATAAAATTCAGTGAGGGAAAACCGTAACTGTAAGTAATATTGTGTGATATGATGAAATGAAGTGCGTAACTCAGTACAACACATAGGTTCTCTTAGTTGAACAAATGTTGGTTATTTTCTCGCCTAACGGCGGCGCTAGGCATTAATGAAGACATAGTAGCCCTTTTAGTTAAGAATATGTTACTGTGCATATAATGGCCATATGTGAGGTAAATGAGCGTCTGTAGAGTATGATTCATAATAGGTGTCAGTACGGTCTGGACGCAGAGTGTAACGGTATAGAGTAAAGAGTAATGAGAGCGATGGGAAAAGAGTTGCACTGGAGGAGATACTTCGGGCGTGGTCTTCAAAAGTTTGCTACAGAATTAGGTGATTGTTGTGCAGGCGCTGGGTGATATATTTGCTGCAGAGTATTTCTAAATGATACAAGATATGCTTAAATGTACGTCATGATAGAGATCTTGAGTGGGACTTGGTAATTTGATACGAAAAGCAATTCGCAAGGCATGGCGTTCCAGGGTTCATAATTTCTCATAGTATGAAGTCGGAGCAGATATCCGAACTGTAAATCCGTACGTGAGAATAGGGCGGAGGGGTAAACTATGTGAGTATATATGAGTATGGAGTCCCCCAGGTAATTCCAGCAAGATCTTTCAGAAGCTTGAGGCGAGAATACGCCTTCTTGGAGATATCTTTCACATGTGCTGTCCAGGTTAAATTATGATCGAAGGTTACTCGTAGATATTTGATACTGCGAGTAGGTTCTATAGGTATATCTTGCACGGAAAGGTTTAAGCGTGTTGAGTTACGGTGTACACGGGAACGATGCTTCGGGGCAAGAAATACAATACATTAAGTTCTTCCTGGGTTTATTATCAGTCTCCAGTGGGAACACCAATCAACAACGGCATTTATAGCATCCTGGAGAGCCAGATTAAACTTATGAATTGTGTTTACCGTCGCAAATCGTGCAGTGTCATAGGCATACTGAAAGAGCTTACAGTATCTGAAATTGCTGGGAAGTAGGAAACGAATAGAATATATAACAAGGGCGACAAAGCCGATCATTGGGGAATTCCAGAGTGAAGAAAAATAGGAAATGAAAAATTAGTGTTGATGCAGACGTAAGCCAGTCGACAGCTAAAAAAAATTAAAGATGAATCTAATTTAAGCAATAGGCAGGCGGAGCTGTTTGAGTTTATAGATTAGAGCGGGATGCCGGGCCTTGTCGAATGCCTTCACCAGATCAAACAGGAACAAGCAGGACGGGTTGCCTGTGTTAAAATGATTATAGAAGGGATTTGAGAGGCGAAGCAATTGGTCATTAACCTTGAAAGAAAGTCTGAAACCAACTTGCTTGAATGGAATAACGTCCAGATGTGCCAGGTATGAATGAAGACGTTTGACAATGGTGCGTTCCAGTATTTTACTGAAGGTCGATGTTAGTTTAATAGGACGGTATTAGCTAACAGAAGCAACAGGTTTATGTGGTTTGAGAAGCAGAAGAGTTTTCGAAGTTTTCCAGTCAGCAGGTACGAAGCCAGTGCGAAAAATAAAGGTAAAGATGTGACAAAGCAGATATAACAGTACGTACGAACTTACTTTAATGTGTCTCTATGTAGTCAAATTGATGTCAGGGACTGTGTTACGTCTGTGAGCTACAACTGAATTGCTGTCACATATAGAGATCGGTGCAGTGAGGATTGTTTTCGGTCAGAGTGTGATTAACATTAGGATAGAGATGAAGAGAATGCAGATTGAGTTTGTCGACTGGATGACAACGATGTGGATATTCAGGAGCGAGAGGTGTAAAGATGTCCTGGAGATACCTTGCAAACGCATTGGCCTTCTCTGTATCAGTGTACAGCGGAGTATTGCTGTCGATAAGAGTATATATTTTTCGAGCATTTTGACCTGTAAGTTGTCAGAATCTTTTCCAGTACTGAGTTGGTTGTTGTGAAAGTGAGCCGAGATTGTTGCAAGCTATGACCCAGAATCGCAATTTGTAAGCCTTAAGTTAGTTGTGCACCGTTCGTTGCAACTGTCTATAATGATGAAGAGAGTCAAGGTTGCTAGTGGCAGCAAAATCTCTATAAAAGTGCCGGGACTGTTTGACTAGTGGTATTGAGAAGGTAAATAGGGTCAAAAAGTCGAAACGGTTAACTTAGTGATATATTTGTCTCTGGCGTTATGCACAGCATTGACTAGCGAATTTAAAGTTTGAGAAAGTTCTGATTCGGTGGTTGATGGATTTAAATGATGAATATGACCCTTAGGATAAGATCTATAGGCTGTCCAATTGGCTTTATCGTAACGACAGACAGTACGGGGAGGGGAAAACTGAGAAATGGTAGTTGCACGAATCTGAATGTCTAGTTTAATTGGAGCATCATCGCTACCAATGGGATCAAGAACGTTAACACAGCTACGATGTGATATGTTGCTCTAAACAATAACTATATATGGAGTAGTCTGATTTGCAGGACGAGTCGGTTTTGGAAGTGGCAGAGTCACTCCAGTAGTATGACTGGTAATGTAATTGAGGAAACGATTCCTTTGCGTATGTGTCCGGCTATATTTTTTTGTGAAAGGAGAAGAGAGAAATGACTTCTTATAAGGATGATGTTTTTCAAAAAATTTATTACTTCTCCAGCCTCTCAGAGGGTTACACCCTCTCTTTGGCATGCGGTTCTCTGAACAAAAATACAATTTGGAAAATAATTTGTTGGGCTAAGGGAAGTTTGGGTAATGTCATCAGTTGAGAAAGGAGGTTATCATCTTTTTATTTTCCTTAATTTATGTTAATTAAACATATATTATAAGGTACACAAGAACAGGCAGTGAAATGAAGGTGCGAAAAGTGAAATATAATGAATTATAAATATAAGATAAGAAAAGGATACATACTGTATTATAAGATAACTTGTCATGTGAAGAGTGAAATATAAATTGAAATATAAGTGCAAATGTACGATAAGACAAAAACTGTGCGATAAGTGTGGCCGTGACAAAACAAAAATAATCATGATGTAATGAGATAAAGTGCCATAACATCACAAACACAAAGAAGTTAGTCAGACAGATGTAGGTTAAATCTTCTGTCCCGGGGCGACTCGGGACTAATGATCACAAGTGGAAGCCCTTGTTATTTGTGAGGATATCTTTGCTAAGATGGAAAAACATGAGGAATATGAGCATGAATGATATAAATGGCATAGATGTCGCGTTCTGCTACTGTGAGGTTTGCATGGTGGACATATAAGGAAATAAGTATATTCAAAGGGGTATGCTTGTAACGATATGCGGCATCAGTGAGAGCATCAGTTCGAAGAATATCCAAGAAAAGTGGATGACCCGTTTCTATGCGAGATGTAATGTACCGATTACGAAGTTGTGCAATATGCTCTGTGATCTTCGGAAAGTTGATGTATTCATACGTGAGCCACGTAGGATACGGAAGTTTAAGTCGGTGGGCAAGTCGAATAGCGTGACGCTCCAATATACAAAGTTTTTCGTAGAAGGAAACAGGCATTGCACCAAGCAGTATGTCCAAAGATGAGAATAGGACGGAGAAACATCTTGTAAGTATGGAGTAGAACATCGGGTTGGAGGTAGCATGGTAGCAGTGGTGGTAGTGCGTATTTGGTATCCATCAACAGTTATTCGTAACAGTTTCGAGTTACGGTAGACTCTGGAACGTCTATTAGGTGGTATGAAGACCAGTGCTTGCCTTTTGTTGTTGTTAATGGTTAAATGCCATTTCTTGCACCAAGTGATGAAATTATCCAGAGTTGCTTGTAGTACAGCGCTGATTTGATGGATAGTGTTACCAAGTGCAAGAAAAGCTGTGTCGTCTGCATATTGGAAAGTAAAGACATTACGTGGTACTGATGGAATGTCAGAAGCATAAAGAATATACAATAATGGACTTAGGGCCGACCCCTGTGGAACTCAAGTAAGCGGAAATATTGGCCAGGGGAGTGCTTTACGAACTGTGGCATATGCAATGCGATTTGTAATGACGAGTAAATGAGCCTGAGATAGCATGTGGGAAGTTTGAATGATTGTAGTTTTGTAATAAGACCATAGTGACATACCTTATCAAAAGCCTTTTGCAAATCCATAAGAATGAGCCATGATGGAAACCCTTTGTTAAACTGATTTGTAATTAGGGTGCTGAGACGAAGAATCTGGTCATTTGTGGAGAATCGATGCCGAAAACCTGCTTGGCGGATAGGCAGTAGAATAATAGTTTCAAGATACTTATGAAGTCGAGAGACAAGAATTTTTTCCAGAATCTTGCTAAATACTGATGTGAGTTGGATTGGTCTGTAAGAGCAAACAGAATGAGCAGGCTTATTTGGTTTAGGTAACATACAAATTTTAGAGATTTTCCAGTCAGAAGGATAGAATCAAGTTTAAAGTATGAATTTATACATTGTTGCCAGTATCAGTAGAAATGCGTATGGCCCTTCTTTGATGTGTCTATAAGAGATGTTGTCAATCCCAGGTGCTGTGTTTCTTTTCCGTTTTAGAGCCAATTGGAGTTCGTTGGTAGTAATAGGTGCAGTGAGTGGGTGTTCCGGGTCAATCACATGTTCTGTGTAAAGTTGTAGAGCAGGAATACAAGACAGATCTTTCCGTTCAGAGCGTTTCGAGGCAGTTGTTGGCGTAAAAGCGGTCTGTAGTTGTGTATCAAAGGCCTTGGCTTTTTCTTCGTCAGAAAACAAAGGAATGGTGTCCGGTTACTGGAGTAATATGATGGTATATCAAATTTAGACCGCTTTTCCTTCCGAGGACCTGCAAGTTTGTAAGAACGCAATGCCACATCAAAGCATTTTATGCAAATTACCAGTCTTATTTGTTAACAAATTAACAGAAATATTCTGAGTATTATTTAGGTTTGTATTTAAAATATATTCTATTGTCCAAAATCACATAGGAGAAACAGAACGTGGTGTCATCTAGCGGAAACATTTCAATTATCACCATATTGAGAAAGAACATAAAATACCATGAGACCCCTGGGGTCCTCGTGAGACCCCAGATCAGTTATTCATACTTTTCAAACTCTAACTGCTTAACGATTTTGTTTCTTTTTACGTTTGTATGGCTTACTCTGAAAAATGAACACATAGAAAACTAGCGAGGGATGTGTCTGCTGTACTTTACATTTGCCTCTAAAAAGACAGTCTGGGGTCCCTGAGGGACCAAACCATGGTGTGATAGGGGTTAATAAAATTAAAAATAGTTTTATTCTAAGTGAGCAACGACAAGCAAGCTCTATTAGTTCAATCATGAATTCTGGATTCAAACTACATTCGTATAAAAAAACTATTAAATCACTTATTTCTATGAAAATACATAAGTATTAAAACTCAACCAATTTATGTATGGTATTTACCATATCAACAAATAGTAGTCTTATGCAGTCACGGAATAGTAGTTGTAACTTAATTACATTTTACAAAACTTAAATACACTAATCACTAACTCAAAATTACAATTCTTTCTTCAGCCCACTTCGATTTCTGCTTCACAACTGAAGCATATAACGCGTGACGATTTTTCGACTAGATGTAATTCCATATATTGCTGCCACGGCGCTATAGTCGGACTAGTTCCCTGTCATGTTCACAATTCTATTCGCACACATTTGTAACAGTTCCCTACGATTATAATATGGGAGATGGGTTTATTCACTCTCAGAGAGGATATTGTTATTTGAAATTGAAGGTCTAGGTGCCCAAGCTGGAGGAATATTGTGTGCAAAAGATACAATAATAATTTTAGATGATTTTCTCCCATTCTTCTTCTCGAAAATAGAAATTAGAAAAATAGGCATATTATAAATAAGATTGAACTACATTGAATAACTTCAATTAAAATTGAAACTTTAAAACTACATATATCTGATCCATTATACTTAAAGCAGTCTGGTTTCGAAATTTCGATACATATAATAAACTTGGTTTAAAGAATCAATTTAGTTTTCTATTTCCCCTAAGATTTCTAGCAAGGTGTTTAATCCATCAGAAGCAGATTAAGTGGAAAGAAGAATTCATAATTACATTTACAAACGCTAATAATACTGCTAATGTTTCATATAAGTTATCAGGAATAAGCATAGCTATGTCTCATTATCGAAAAATAACAATAAACACTATGGAAAAATGAATGCCAATTGTAGAATGTGAGCCTAATTTTAAAAGAAAATAAAATGGAATATATTGAAGAGAGAAAAATCGGTTCTTAATTTGTATTAGAAAAGCCCTTAAGATATATTTCATTTGAGTTTGGTGTGACAGCTCATTTTAACACAAAATAGTATGATATACCGAAATTTGTTATTGTTATGTTGCGAACTATTACATGTCTAAATTTAAGATAAGACTACAGTAAACTTGATTACAGTGAATCAAAAACTATATATTCTAAGAATGACACAAACTGGACTTTTCCAAAAGTAAATAGAAACTGAAAATTAATATTTTAGAAGATATGAAGTTTACTCTGAACTAAGAGAATAACATCTGGAAATACAGAATTTTAATATAATTCAGGTAAATGTAATAAAGAAAGTAGTAATATCATTAATTGCGATGGAAGAAAGAACGTATCTGTAAATTAAAGAAAGAACATAAATATTGTTGTATATTTACAGAAGGAATAGTTGGAAATATAATTTGGTATGAAATTCCAATTTGTCCAAAAAAAAAAAAAATTAAACATGAATTAAAGACTGACAAAGTAATTGAAGAAGTTTGAGTGCTACATTGTGAAGTGTACATGTGCATTGTCCTTTTATGTCTAATTATAAATTACATGTGTATTTGAAGGAGTCTTATATAATAAAAATACAAGTCATATTGAATTCGTAAATAAACTTGAAACTACAACGAAACAAGTTATTTGCTTAGAAGGGTTGATTTAGATACAGAATAAATATTCAATTAAGTTAATTGGACTAAATAAAATTATCTGAATTTTGATTTCTGTGTTAATAAAATTCGTATAAGTCATTCAAATATCTATATCATGAATAACTAGTTGTCATCACAATTAAACAAGAAAAAGGATATTGAAATTTTAAGGAATTGTGACCGTCAGCCTGGCCACAATATTACGTTTTTAAACAAACAGTGTATTTCTTTTTTAACTTTTATACATATTACAAAAATCATTATTTTACTCATAGAAAAGAAAAGCTATTTTCAAGTCGTGAGAAACTCAGTTCCTTCTTGTCTGCCGGTGTTCCTCGGTTTCTTTATCGCTTCTCACGACCGAACAAAGGACTTGTTGTTTTCCCAGCACAACGCTTATCGTCTGGACAAAGTGCTTTGGAGCAGCAAACTCATTTTTACTTCTTTCCCCCAAAATAGTTACCAACTTATGGTTTTCGCCACTATGACTGTTTCATATATATTTTCTTCATAACAACGTTTATTCAGGTTGGGAATCTTTTTGGACATGAAGTTGATACTGTGTGTGAATGAATAATCGTCAAGTGTTGTGTTCTCATACACTAACATTTCGTCATCTTTCCTACCGTGGGAACAGTAGGGTTGCTTGTAGGGGTTCATGGCTTGTAGGGGTTGCAGGTGAGATGACTAATTCACACAATTGCCTACGCACGTTCGTTTTCACTGAACTATTTTGTGTATAATCATAGTGTAAAAAATCCAAGTCATGGAAAAAATCTGCTAGTTCAGCCTGCAACACTTGTTTGAATATCGCCTTCAAGTTTCGTTCCCACGGGACCGAAATATGTGTTGCCAGTGCTTTCAATTATACCATCATCGTATTTGTATTGTGTAAGAATACAGAAAACTTTGACACTTCTTTACAATTTTTCACAACGCACTACCAACCTGAGATATGGCGAGCGGGATGTTACCAAGCGTTTGAAAAAGCGAGAAGTCAGCCCAAGTCGTCAGAACAAGAAGGAACGAAAAGTTGGAAGAACGTTTTGCATACATAATAGCATAAGGTGAGTACGACGAATAATTAAGCATGTGATACAATTCTTATTTTGATATCAACTGGAAAAGTAAACAACTATCTCCTGAAGTACAACATTTTTTCGGAGTCAAGAAGCTTCGCCAAGATTTAGAGTTTCCTGTATCTCCCCACTCTCCTTGTCCCAGTTACGTAGTGAGAGTCTCATATCAATGCGAATAATAACCACATATGCAAGTGATCACGATAATAGTAGGGCTATGTTTCTAGTGCTTTTATATAGTATGTGAATATCTACGTCTATTATGCAATATTAAGTGTTTTATTTTTCACCATGTCATCTATTCAGTTTTGTGAGTGTAACTTCTTCTGTTTGAGCCTCCATGCTCTTTGAAATGAAATTTTTTGTGTTATTAATATTTCTCATTCTACTCCGTATCCACATATATGCTTATTTAATAAATAAGAGTTCATCTAAGGGAACACTATCGTCTTCATTTATGTGTGTACGAATCCCTACGAGCAGCCGGATTGCCAGTCACGTATATGTATAAGTATGCATACGCAAAAGGAAGTATAATTCAACCTGATTCTCATAAGCACTAACGCTGCTCATGTCAAATCACTTGTTGTATTTCATTATCATCAATCTGCGCCTGAACAGAACATGAGCTCTGACCAGAATTGTTATCAGCTGTTTTCTTAGGGAATTCTTCGGAAGGCATCGCCCGAGGGAAACGGTAGCAGAATATATAATTACAAGTTCCATATAAATGAAAACTGTGACGTAATGATACGCAAGTTGATTCAAACTAAATATACATAAAAAAATATATTAGTACATTTAGATAAAAAATAAAAAAATAGTTTTTCTAGATATAATGAAGATGTACAACAATTTTTAAAACATATGGAAACAAAGAAACTTCTCATCAAATATCATCGTTTACTAGACTTCTCTGATAATAATCGAATGGATCAATTGTTTTTGAAATGAACCATTAAAAACGAAATTTACTAAAATATGCCAAGAAAAATGCATATCACTATAAGTTTGTGACATCAGAGAGTTTCTTGTTAAAAGTAATATTTAATATAATTTTTAATGATGTACAAGAATGCAATCAAATTATATTGAAAATCATCGATTGTTAATTTTCATTAATTCCGTGATTTTAAGAAATGGCTATTTCTAACTAAGAACGAAGTTAATGGGCGCTCCCCTTTCAATATATTTAGCAGTGTATACCATGTAAAATTGAAGTAAGATTTACGCTTTAAAGAGCCATGAAAGCTATTTATTTGATATTGTAATGTTACGCTTATAATTAGAAAGAACTTTATGTACCTGTTCAATTCTTTTAGATATCTTAATTACTAGTTGTGGAATTTTATGTTAAACTTAGATGCGAAAGAATGAGGTGAACATATTAGGTATGTTTCATAAGGAACATCATATTTTATTTCTCCGTTTGTATTTTTGAACACTTTTATTAAGAGCTGAGATATTTAATATTTTAATATTAATTATTAATAGGTAAGGTAACTTAGTGGTAGGTAATTTTATCAGGGCTGCTAGTACACTTAAAAAATGGTATTGTCCCGTATCCTTTATGACCATAGGCCAACCCAGTAAGTTGAAAGTGGTATTTCTAAAACTGAGGATTTTTATTATTTGATAAATTTAATTGTCTTTACAACGATGTCTGGTTAATGGCTTTGCTCAATGGATGTTACACTAGTGAGAGTAATATCTCTAATGTTACTCACATGACCATCTTCTACGCTCGCACACGGATGTCCATGACGAAAGGGTGTGCAAACAATGCGTTTCATAACTACTACTGATAGATATACTGAAGATGATAGACAAAAGCCAAGACACATTTATTCAGGTATATCCTAAATATCAGACAGTTAGATTTGAGAAAATTAGGCCAGGCACTCAGAACAAATACAAGGGGTACGAAAGAAGAGTAGGCTAAAAGTGGATGTGTTGGTGTTGTTATTGCATATGAAGTTGAAGACTTGCCAAAAAGGTTTTTTATTATAATAAATTACATGTGGATGGGAAGAATCCAAGGACTTAAAATTAGAGATTGTAAAGAAACAATATAGTATACATGAGAAGGTGGTTATGTGTGGATGAATTCTTGTGGGCATGTGCATTTTCTCCTATTTTAAACATGTAAATATATATATTCTATTATAACGTTTTAAAACTGCTGTAATATGTTGATTTGAATGTTATAAAATTCTAACTAATTATGCTTTTTCGCTTAATTCGTTTTGCGTTATAATAAGCTGCGGAGCGAGAATTACATATAAACATAAATTTTCCTAATTTGTGTTCATGAACATTTTAAAAAAATATACATTTGAATACGTTATTTCCCTAGAAATTATGTACAAAATTAGATATCGTCGAATGTTATCATAGAGGATGCTTATCTACTAGATAAGGTTTATTATGTACTAATAAATAATTTATCTAGTATATGTAACCTGTGTAACGTGGGTTCCTGTCACCACGGCATGGTGCGTCCTCAGGTTGCGGATCGAGGAGAAGGCCTCTAGATATAGAGGTTAGCTGCGAATATACTGAATAAGCAGTCGCGGACAGCCGACTAGGAGTGGTCCTCCAGCTTGAGGGTTTGGGTAGGGCTAACAACCTCATCCTATAAAAAAAAGCACTTGTTCAGAAATATTCACAAAAGCCTCGGACAAGGACTGATAACTTGGCACGACCTCGGCAAAAGAAAATGGACATGAGATTTGGAACATGGAATATTAGGAGTCTGTATAGGGCAGGCGCGTTAAAATCCGTAACGAGTAAATTAGAGAAATACATAATGGACTTAGTAGTAGTTCAGGAAGTTAGGTGGGAAGGAAATGGATCTGAGAATTCCGGAAATTTTACGTTCTTTTACGGGGAAGGAAATAAAAATCACCAGTTAGGAACAGGGTTTTTCGTTCATAAACGTATATTACCAGCAATTAAACGGGTTGAATTTGTTACTGATAGACTTTCTTTTATTACTCTTAAGGGATGGTGGTGTGATATTATTGTTTTAAATGTACATTCCCCAACTGAAGATAAGGATGACGATATAAAAGACAGTTTTTACGAAGAAGTGGAACGGATATTTGACCAACTCCAGCGATACCATATGAAAATTCCTTTAGGGGATTTCAATGCGTAGGTAGGACGAGAGGATATTTTCAAACCGATTATAGGGAACGAAAGTCTGCATAAGGAAAGTAATGACAACGGTGTTAGACTCGTGAACTTTGCAATATCCAAAAACCTAATCGTGAAGAGTACAAAATTCCCACATCACGACGTTTATAAATACACTTGGACATCACCAGACGGAAAAACACACAATCAAATCGATCACGTTTTAGTAGAGAGAAGAAGGCAATCTAGCATAATTGATGTCCGGTCGTTTAGAGAGGCTGATTGTGACACTGACCACTACCTGGTAGCGGCGATAATACGAGAGAGGCTATCGTTGAATAAATGCAATATCCATTGTCCGAAAACGGAGAGATTCAATTTAAAGAAATTAGAAGAGAGCCAGATAAGAGAGAAATACCAGATTGAAGTTTCGAATAGATTCTCGGCTTTAGAAGATTCGGAGTGCACTAGTGTTGAGGATACCTGGATTGAAATTAGAGATAGCATAAAAATTTCAGCAAAAGAAAAATTGGGACACGCGGAAATACGTAGGAACAAACCATGGTTCGACCAGGAATGCATAAAACTAGCAGAGAAGAGAAAACATGCAAAATTACGTTGGCTACAAAATCCGGATGAAATAACTACACAAAATGTCTCAGATATCAGGCGGGAAACTTCCAAAGCTTTTAGAACAAAGAAACGTGATTTTCTGAAAGCTAAAATTAAGGAACTTGACGATAATAGTAAAAAAAAACATCCGGGGCATGTATAAGGGAATCAACGAATTTAAGAAAGGCTATCAACCTCGTGCTTATATACTAAAGAAATCTGACGGTACAGTTCTCATTGACACGGATGGCATCTTAAATAGATGGAAAGATTTCTTTGACGATTTGCATAACATTCAACCAAAAACTAGTGTGCTTGGAGAAAAGGAGATACACACCGCAGAACCGTATATTCCAGAACCCAACCGAATAGAAGTAGAAACCCCTATAAAGAAATAAAAAAAAAAAAACACAAATCTCCGGGTGTAGATGAAATTCCGGCTGAGTTAATTTTAGCTGGAGGCGAAAAATTGTGGAACAAGATACACAAACTCATTCTACTTTCCTGGAACAAGGAAGAATTGCCACAAGAGTGAAAAGAATCAACCATTGTTCCAATTCACAAAAAAGGCGACAAAACTGACTGTAATAATTATCGAGGCATTTCTCTTCTGTCAACATACTATAAAATCCTTTCAAATATTCTGTTAGCAAGACTGACCCCATACGCAGATGAAATTATTGGAGATTATCAGTGCGGATTTAGACGAAATCGATCAACTATCGACCAAATATTTACCATTCGCCAAATACTCGAAAGAAGTGGGAATACAATACCTCGGTACATCAATTATATATTGATTTTAGAAAGGCGTACGACTCGGTTAGGAGAGAAACATTATACAACGTTCTTACAGAACTTGGAATACTGAGAAAGCTAATTAGATTAATTAAGATATATTTAAATGAATCCCGAAGTAAAGTCCGGGTAGGAAAATTTTTGTCCACGAGCTTTCACGTCGAAAATGGCCTGAAACAAGGAGATGCGTTGTCGCCATTATTATTTAACTTCGTTTTGGAATACGCTATAAGGAAAATCAAAGATAGTAACCAGGGCCTACAGTTGAACGGTATTCACCAGGTTATGGTATATGCTGATGATGTAAATTTAATAGGGGATGATAGGAGAACAATAGAAAGAAATGCAGAGATCTTATTAAACGCTTGCAGGGACATGGGTTTAGAAGTAAATGCAGAGAAAACTAAATACACGGAAGTGCGTCGGGACCGGAATACAGCAAATTATGGATGCGTTAAAATATTAAATAATACTTTTGATAAAGTGGATAGTTTCAAATATCTAGGATCAATATTAACAGAAGAAAATCATATTCACGAAGAAATTAAATGTCGACTCAAAGCAGGGAATTCGTGTTACTATTTGGTTCAAAATCTCTTGTCGTCGCGAGTTCTGTCGAGGAATTTGAAGCTTAAAATATACAAAACGATAATTATGCCTGTTGTTCTGCATAGCTGCGAAACATGGTCACTTACTCTGAGGGAAGAACATAGACTGAAAGTATTTGAGAACAAAATCCTCAGACGAATATTCGGACCCAAGAGGAACGGGAATGGGGAATGGCGGAAACTTCATAACGAGGAACTACATAATTTATACGGTTACCCAACATTGTTAGGGTCGTCAAGTCTAGGAGGCTTAGGTGGGCAGGTCATGTAGCTAGAATGGAAGAAAGTAGAAACGCTTTCAAAGTCTTGACTGGAAGACCAATATGAAATATGACCTTTTTGAAAAGATTGTATTTCCGAATTTTTTTTAAATATATACCATGTCTCATTATGTGCAGGGTTAGCAGTAAACAAAAGCATAATTATTTCGTAGTGAATATAATATAATTGTAATAAATACTTTATTGAAATCGTTTGTTTGTGGAATTTTATAGCATTATATCCTAACCTTACAGTGTGATTACAGTAAATCATCTGAATTATTAATTGTTTGCATTCTGAAAACGATAATCTTTACCATTCATCAGAATGATCTAAGATGCCAAATTGTTGTAAGAGCCATTGTGATCTTCTGATATATTCAAAAGCAAGTATGTAATTCGTTTCAGTATTTATCTTACAAGTTTCTTCGAAGGAAGGCTTCAAAAGAAGGTTACATTTTTGATCCTTAATGACTTTCTTTCGTCATATAATCATGTTCTTAGGTATTGATAATTTTTTGGATTACATTGCCCTAACTCTCGTTTCTCATCACTGCTGTAGTTCCCACAAAAATTTCAGATCTTATGAAACGGTAACGTCCTTAATTTATAACATACAATGACAAGTATTACAGGGTACATTTTCTTTCTGCATTCCGATTTCAAATGTGTAAAAACTGACGTAGTATCACGTAAAAGACACAACTTCATGTTGGGACAAGAAACTTATTATTTTCTTATTACAGCCTATGCCAAGCGATATCTTCCTTAGACATTTCCATGATATAACATTACAGGGATTTTCTTTCATAATTTAAAGTTCATCATGGCGTACGATTAAAACCTTTTCACCATTTGTAATAATACTATAGACTCTTAAGTTTCAGGAACATTCACGTGCTTAATAATTTGTTATATAGATTGCAATTTAGACTAAAACTCCTATTTGGGTAATTTAATGCAATATAACCAGAACATTTTCTTAGTTATATGATATTTCTCTAGTAATAATCCAGAAAGGTTACCATGTCTCTAAGGGTGTACAATTAGTCCGCTGTTCTATGGTATATTATTTCCGGCCAAAGAGGTAAAATGTACCCTACCTGTGGGCACCTTAGTGACCTGGTCCCCTTTCAGATGTATGTAGGTGTGTTATTAGGATTTTAACCACTTTCAAAATAGGTGTAGACAGAGGATAGCGTGTATTGTACTTGTATGCGCGACTAGATGACGTTTGGAGTAAAACTGGCTTCTAGTACACAACCTAGCTTGTATTCTTCCCTTTTGTCCTTGCCACAAAACAGCAAGTCAATTGCGTGTTAGAACTATACATTCAGAATGGATTAATAACCTAATTAACAGAAGGAAAATATACAGCATATGGAAACAAAATTACTTTCCTTATCAATATCAAAAGAAATAAAATTAAACTTTTCAAACGGTGTATTTTAATTTTAAAAAATATACTTTTGTTTTAGGCACTTTCTCCTATTTATGGGAGTGTCACATGAAGGTGCCATCATCATGTAAACGACTACCGACACACTTCAACATTTATTTTGTGACAATTCCCGAATCTAGCTGCGAGTAATTTATGTACCTAATTCAAGTTTTGAGAAGAATGTATTATGATATCAATGTTTATTAGAAAAAATTATTTTCAAAATGAGTGATTTTTTTTGTAAAAAAGCGAAGGATTATACATCTACTCGTTTTCAAAGGTTCAAATATGTATAACTACCTACCATTTACAAAGTGTATTTTTTGACTATTCCAAAATTTTGAGGATGGGCCACGTACGTCCATTTTACTAATTTTGAGGAGGTAGGCCGTCATGCCACTAAATATTCAGAAAAGAAATAATACAAAATATTTCCCAAGTTTTATTTCTTAGTAATTCACAGTTTTAGGGTGACACAAGTACGCTCTCATATACCAAATTTTGAGAACTAGTACGTCATAGCAACTGTAAATAAGAATTAACTCATGAGTTCATTGATATGATCATATAATGTGATGAAACCATATCTTACAAATAAATAAAAGTAAAACACAAACAAGCTTCTGATTATATTTTGACAGATTTTGATCATAATAACACAACACTAACGTATAGAAATATCAGCTTTATTTCTAGAGAACAATCAAAATTTTATTTTATTAACATTTCTATATATTGAAGGGTGGGCTAAAATCTCCTTCTGAAATTTGAGTGGGTAATGTAAATACATTCATCTTCTATGAACAAAATATCCGTTTACATAACCTTGGAACCAAATAACGTGATACTCTTTCATGGAGGGAGTTGTAAATGGATCGTATAGTTAAAAAAATTGAAATTATGGTATATATTGGAAACTGAACAGAGTAATGTAGACCTCCCACACATGTAGTTGCTTATCATGTCCGGTAATAAAATCTTGTGCTATGCACAAACTTATATATTTTCGCATATTTGTAAACTGAATAGGCTGTCGGGTCGTTTTTTCTAATTTCTGAGATCCGTAACAAGATTTTCTCCGATGAATTTAGAGGGGCCAATATTAAATGTTAAAATATCGAATACCACGGATTTTTGCGTCGTTCCACAAGCTTTCACCGCCGCCTGAGTAAGACGAAACCGTGCATATACTTCTCTTTCAGGTGTATGAATAACTTGTGTTCAATTGCACAAAATCTTCCATTAGAGTAACCTTGCATTAATGTAGTCAATGGCCATCAAAACATTTTGTAGGTTGGTGGTCACGAGGGTTATTTTTTAAAGTTTTGACGTTCCACGAAATTCTACAAATAACTGCGTGTGTCGAAATAATTCAAAAGTGATGGTCCAAATATTATCAGTTTTATTCTTGGTTTCATATGAAGAATTTTCAAGAACTGAACTCCTAATGGAAATTAACTCGTAATTCTATGCTCTTCATGGTACATTTCACACGACCTGTTAAACTTCAAGAGACTCTCTGGTATAATGATCTCATAAGCTAGAATTCTGAAAATGAATAAGGTTCTCAGGTCGTAAGCCTATCATCACCCACTAATTGTCTACTTTGCAAAGCTGTTTGCTGAAGAAATATATACTTCAAATATAAACTTTTTTATTCGAACTTCAAATATAAAAATATAAACTTTCAATTATACCAATGCGTTATTGACGTACTTTCAATTAACTTAACCTTGTCCGTTTTTATCAATCAATACCCAGTTTTCTGGAAAGATTACTTAGACTTTACCAAAATGCCTTTGATCCGTACATTACACAAGTTTAAAAATGAAACCTGCCTTTTTGATTAATAGCTAATAGAGTTAAGGCATTATTAGAAAGTAACATTGAATTTCGCTTCATTGTGTTATTCATTATTATTTTTTGAATAAGTCTTACTTATTTTATACTTTAAATAAGTCTTACCTTCATCGCTCCATAAATGAGAAGACAACACACGACTATCGTTATTATGTTAGAAGAAAGAAATATATATACGATTACGTTAGAATCTGTGAAACAGAAGACACACTTTGTAAATATTATCTTACTAAGAAATGCAAATAGAAAATAAAACGAAATTACTGAGATTGTATTTCATCTTTAATATTAAAAATCCAGTGTGTGTGTGTGTGTGTGTTGTGTGTGTGTGTTTGTGTGTGTGTGTTTGTGTTTGTACTATATCTATCGTCATTCCTCGTAGAAAGGAGGAAACTAGACTAAAAATGTACAAAAGTGAATATTAACCACAATTGTTCGATTATTATTCCTTTTAATCGATTATTGTGTTACAGGAAATCAGGAGGATAAAAATTTATTGATTTTATTGATAAGAAAACTTTGCGTGTGTGCAGCTAATACAACCTAACATCAGAAGATGAATACCGGGTAATGGGGTAATTCTTTAATTATAGCAAATGATGTGATCGATATTCAGTATTAAGGTTGCTTAACGAAAATGGTCATATTTAAAGTGCACATTATGAAATATTTTTTGTTTTCTTTTTGAATGATTCTTTTCGTAAATATGTCTTATAGCATGTGACAAATGTGCCTTATCCGGAAAACGAACGAACTTTCCTGTTTTCTAAAATACCTGACAAAGTTACCAATGCCATTAGAATTCTTGTCATTACCGTGATGTTTAAAAACATTTAAGTTTCATTCTGCTTTTCATTGTTTAAGATGCAGTATGATATTTCAAATTTTCAAACTTACATGCAAATATAGTTTTCAACAAAAATGTCAAAGTATTAGTGATACTTATTAATATATTTAAACAGAAAAATGTTGTGATGGTAACGGCATAAATGTGACAGTGATGACTAATGACATAAATTATTACAATTATAGTAATAAATTTGACAGAATACAGTGATACATACTTAATAATATTGTACTCTTTTATTAGGGGCTCTTTACAGAAACGGTATACTCCACAAATAAAATTATGTGTCCTGCATATATTTTTCACTTCACAATGTTATTTATAAAACCAAACAGCTTTGTGCTCTTCTCAGGAACCAGAAAAAAATACAAAAAATATTTTTTAATAAAACTGGTTTAATGAAGTGACAACAAATGTAAAAATAGAAGGAAATTTTATGTGTGTGCTACACCATCTCTCAACAAACCCTTGCTAATTCAGTTAGTAATAACAAATGCAGCGCAGTACGTGAATTATTAATGCACTATGAATAATAATAATAATAATAATAATAATAATAATAATAATAATAATAATAATAATAATAACAATAGACAGTTAGTGACTAAAACAATTCAGATAGAGATAACGAAATGCGTACCTATTACTACAGATGAAAGAGATGAGCAATGTGCACTTGTTTCAAGACAAATATATTAATATGATAAAAACGTTAGTTATGTAGTTACGTATTTTTGTCTCTTGTAACAATATGGACTACAGATATTCATGGGCGTCGTGTTTTCATAGAATAAGGAAAACAGCTGTTGCATATTTGTCATGTCTATTTTTGACGTCCTGAAACAACGGCAAAATGTTAGTAGTATTCATAAAACCAGTTTGGGGCCACTTCCTCAAACCAGGCTTTTTTATATATGAAATCCTCCAGTATAGAATCACATCGAAAATAACAAATCC
This sequence comes from Thermobia domestica, assembly GCF_964235325.1. Lineage (NCBI taxonomy): Eukaryota > Metazoa > Arthropoda > Insecta > Zygentoma > Lepismatidae > Thermobia > Thermobia domestica. The sequence goes on from NC_137456.1 coordinate 265,406,602, forward strand.
ACTACTAACCATAGTACTTTAACAAAGTAAATTGAGTAATTGCACTGCATATAGGTATTTATGACATTTAAAAATCAAACAAAAATGAACTAAGTATTTTGAATATTTTATATTTAATAAATCATGAAAAAGTGTGTAATTTGTGGAGAATTAAAACAATACCAAGAGTTCTCTAGAAATGGTAATACAAGACGAGATGAGTGTAAAGCACGCCGGAATAAAATGAGCAAACAAAATGATGAAACAGAAAAAATGGGCGCGTTTGCTTATCATGTTGTAAATCCTGAACAATTTCTGAAAAAAAATTTAGAGACTTACAAAACGAATTGAATGATATCAAACTAATGTTTTTAAAATTTTACATCGACTACAAGAATGGGAAAGCTCAACTTGATGAAAGAGCAAAATATCATCTTAATAAAATACACGAGCTGTGGAATAATGCATTACCCTATAAGAATTTAGACTGCTATTTTAGTTTTAAGAGCCATCATATCTTTATTAATCATATTAATAATAAGAAGTGGAGTGATTATATAAGTGCATTTTTGAAATGGAGGGTAAGGATGATGCCTTATTCAAATTGGGAGTAAAGATAAATAAAATACTGTTTTTATGACATTTAAAATCATAAAAACTTACATCTAAAACTTATAACTTATAGTGCTGTCTTTAATTTAACAGATACTTTTTGTTTGATTAAAATCGATTCACAAATGCCCGAGTAAGAAGAAGATGAACTTTAGACTGTATAGGAGTATTGAATAAACGCACAGCCAAACAGTATATATATATTTTCATTCAACCAACTCACTGATACATGCATACACAATCCAGTTTGCTTGCTGAAAATTAAAAAAATAAGTTGCATTAAAGCCAAGGCTATCTACTTCCATTGTATATAAGGAAGATTCTGCTTGCAAGCTGCGTACGTGACTTCCATACGAATATAATTGTAGTAGCAATGTAAAGGAGAACTTGTTTCTTTTTAAGTCACAAGTTGCATTCCCTCAGGCAGTCTTTCTTTCTTTTTAGTAATCAAGCAGTATATGGAAGTGTAGTAATAAAAACACCAAACTGTCACGTTATAACTAAAACTAAGAAGTTTAAAACTTTTTCGATTGTGAAGAGAAGAAATTGTAGCTAGATAACGTGACAATGTATCGTGATGATTTTTACCTTCACGTGACAAACAGGGTTGGAAACTAATTCTTTTTATCATGTTTCTCAAGAATTGTTAAAATTATGAATTAAGCTCTGAAACTTACAAATGAACTAGTACTAAATAAGGTAAACATGATAATTTTTTGGAAACGATAATCAACCCTAACATCAATGGCGGCTCATGAGGGAAAATATCTTCAGATCGTTATACCTTCGTTGTTTATTAACCGATTTTCAAAATTCAAACGACAATCGATAAAGAAAAAAATTTGCTATTTTTTTATTGTATTGCAGGTTGCATAACTCTAAAGATACTTTTGAATTTGCTATAACTTCGTCAAATATTAACCGATTTTCAAAATTCAAACGATAATCAATAGACAAATAAGTTTCGTATCTACTGAATGTCTTATAAATTGCATAACTCTAAGGATATAATTACAAAAACTCAAATAAATCCCTTATTTATATATGTATCTTTAAAATTTAAATGACATTATGTTCTGTATATCTAAAGGTCTTAGTTTTTTATTGTCTGATACTATAAAAAAACACTTATACACTTAAAATTACAAGTTCAGATATTGATAATGATGCCATAAAAAACACTTATACACTTAAAATTACAAGTTTTATTTTTTGGATTCATTTCTAAAGTAAAACTGATGTATTTTATAACCATTATCTAAATCTTTCAAACCTTCATACTTAACAAACAGCTTATACTTTTTCAAATTTTTTATACTTGCTCAGTTTCATCATTATATCTTTGTGGTAATAACGTCTTATATTTCTCATCTAAATGTACTAAAACTCTTTGACCATAACGCTGTGTTTGAATCAATCTCCATAATGTTATCTCGTACGCTTTACCTTTTTCTAACTCATCTATGCGAAGGAATGTCAATGCTTTAACATCATTTTTTTATTCAAATAATTAGCCATAGTTTATTTATTGTAAAGAAAATGTTCGTTTTATGAGAAATTCATAAAACCAATCCTCATTTACATACAGAAAATTTACATAAAATTTACATACAGAACTCAACAGTTGGGTAATTATCTTTTAAACCAGTGTATTTGATTTTTATTCCATCTTTAACGATCTCGTCAATCATTTTATCTGTTAAGTGTTTTGTAAATCTGGGTGGAAGAAATACCTTAAACTGCTCACACTCAGCTAAAATGCTCTTCCCAAACTTAGTTTTAATCTTTTCCATTTTCACAATCTTATATTCTGTATTTAATTCTAATTCTCTTAATCCAATAACTTGTTTTTGTTCAAGACTTCCAAGTTTATTTAAAAGCTCAATATGATTCGACATCGTATTTATTATATAGAAAATCAACGAACACTCTTCAATTTTTATCTTCACCAAAAAATATTTAAACATTTTTTATCAATTTTGTTTATGGAAAAACTTTAATAAAACATACATTTAACTATCTAAAACTCTTCTATTACTTTCTCATTCTTAGGGTCATATGTAAAGTTCTTTTGTCCAATTAATATCGCATAACATATAGCATTAGCAGCCACAGCTTCTGCAAAATCTACTACAATCTTTATGTTTGTTCTCTCATTTACCGATACATTTTTCCTCTTACTACAATTAATCACATACATTGGTCTGTTATCTATAAACTCTTTAGGATCATAGTACATTTCGATATTACCACATGTTATTCTCTTAAATGCAGTATAATCTTCGTACATCTTAAAATAATCCTTGTTAGCAATATCTAAGTTTCTTGATTCTTTTGGAAATAACTCATTCCTTCCATTCTTAAGATAGATATTCTTTACCTTACAATGATCAAACTTACTTGCATCTGCTGTTTGTTTGCCACTTCTATCAGTTTGGAACATTACAACTACGAAATCAGGCATATCAAATTGTCTAGAATTAAATTGAGTAGTAACATCAAACTCCAAGAAAGAACCTACAACAGTCTTCTGAACACACTGATAAGTATGGAATGAAAACATGATTTTAGGTTCTCTAAGAATATTCAACTTTAACTTCTTTTCGTAATTAGATTCGTATTCAACAATAGGCATTCTTATCTCCATACTTTTTATTGTTATTTTTCCATCATGAGGAGCTGCTGCACTTGCTCCTGATCCAGTCCATTTATACAAGACATCGTTATTGTTGTTAGCTTTTGTAAATGTTATTCTCAATCCACCTTTCCACATAACCTTTTTATAATCACTTAAAAAGCCTGGAATTGATCTTAATGGATATAAAACACTAAAGTCCTTTCTTAGACCAAGTTTATCATCTGTTTCAAATCCTGCTTGTTTTAGATATTCAACTTCTGGTTTGGAAATCTTTAATGTTCCGATAGCTGTAGATGTTATTCCTGGTAGCTCAATCTTGTCTATAACAACACCATGCTTTCTAACCTCAATTTGAGAAAAGAAGAATGGTAAGAAGTTATCTACAAGTTTTATAGTATCATTTGCACCAAATGTTCCTGCAACTGATGCACCAACAACTTCAAAAGTCATATGACAATCTGCTTTGTGTGGATGTATAAAGCCATCCCCCACATCGAAATCAAACTCAATATCTTTGTTAGCTTCATTCAAATTATTAAATGTTCTTGTGTTAGCTTTAAAGCTTTGTAACTCGTAACTCTCAACACTATCCATTTATTATAAAGAAAATCTTGAAACAACGCTTTTATGGGATATACCCATAAAAGAATCATACATAATAACAATTAAAAACTTATAATCCCCATCCTAATTTAACCTTAGCATTCATAGCAGTACCAACCCCAAAAGCAGCTAATCGTTCACCAATTGACGCATCACTACTAAATGCTCTTTTCCATGCTTTAGTTTCTAGTTCTTTATCTGCAATATGTCTCGACTCTGTATCTTTATTGTCTCTGTAGTATATATCGTGTTCTTTACAAGCCTCATCTAATGGGTTAATGCCTTCATCACCTCTCTCTAACCTTTCTTGTAGCTTCGTAAAAGGCCCGCAAAATCTGAAGCCTGGTATATGTAACTCTGGTATTCCCTTCATGTTTAAAATCTTATTCATTAGTCCTTTCCAAAGCTTCTCATCATTCCAGAATCGTGGTGGTAACGTATTTAAGATCTTAATCAAATAACATATACCTTTTGGATCATTAGGAATAAATTGTGAAAGCTTATTATTAATCATACTCACTATACCTACTTTCTCATTATAAAAGTTATTATTACCAGACTTTTCTTCTCCATCTATAACTATTAACCGATCAATTAACTTTCTCACATCATCCATCCATATATATTCTTTAGGTATCTCTGTATATTGTTTAATTCCTTCACCAGTCATTTTAGGAGTTGGAGGTAAAGATGGTTTAATATAATTATCCAAATAGGCTTGATAATATTAATGTACTTAGAACCTCTATTAGATGCTACTTTTTTATCTCGATTATATTTTTGGAAGGCAGCATCTGATTCTATTATTATTTCCTTGTACTGTTCAAAATCATCATCATCATAATCTTCAATGGTTTTATTAGTATTCGTCGTTAATAATTCCCATAGACCTTCTGTTCCTTTATAAGTTTTACCATTAATTATCAAATCATCACCATTCACTTTAACTTCAGAATTTCCGATCTTATTTATTATTTTTCCATCTTCTTCTACAGTTCTTATTCCAAATACACTATCATTTCTTTTACTATAATATTTCGTTGCAATCTTACCAAATGATTGTGCTGTTGTTAAAGGTTCTACTCCTTCATCTTTGTCTTTAATTTGTTTTCTCATTTGTTTTATTTCTCCCGTTATAGGCGTATCACTACTACTTGGGGAACTATCATAAGTTATTTTTTAGGTGTTTCTAGTAGACTAGGATCAATTGAAGCCGTCTTATGTACAACTGGAACAAGTTCAGTTATTAGATTTTTATTTTGTTCTGCTACTTCTTTGATCTCACTTCCCAAGTTTTGAATAGCATCAATTACAGGTTGCTCTTGTGTTTTAAATTTATCATATATACCTGCTCTTTCTTTCTTCCAAGATTTGAAGCCCTTTATCAAGAACTCCTTTAACTTGATATTCTTATTAATATCTTTCTCATCCATTTATTATATAGAAAACGATCAAACGTCAATAAACATCAAAGAACATAAATAAACGTTAATAAACATCAAAGAACATAAATAAACGTCAATAAACATCAAACGTTTAAGAAGTGTTTTATCTTGTTCCTATACTTACCATTGTTTACCTTCCTTGTCATATCAATTACTATAAAACCATAATCTTCTTGGCAACATTTTGAACATATCGCTTTAAATTTATCATAAGACATATCTCCTCCAACGAACTCATTATACACATGTTTAAGATTAGTATCATCTTGTCTGAATATGCATAGGAAGTTAACGTTATCTCTTATAAGCTGTTTAGGTACTTTTGAATATGTTTGTGCAAGATAGAAACAGTCTAAATGTCTATGCCTACCTCTTGTAAAGTAATTTCTAACAGTATCTTGATTTTCCAAAATGTAATCGTCAAAAACCATTTACAGAGTATTTTTCACATTCATCAATAGGTACAATAGAATCATTACCGCTTAAGAACGTTGCTATTTGTTTCTTAAACTTTAGTTCTGCCTTTTCAAATCGAGCTTTTAACTGTTCATACTTTGGCTGATTCATGCTTTTAGAATATATATAGAAGTAATTATTGTTTAACCAACCTGGCTGTAATAAAAAATTAAATAATAAAAACGTCTTACCACACCCCGATGAACCTACGATAAGACAACGAATATCATCAGGTATATACTCTCCATTTCTTTTCTTAACTGTTGTTTCTTTTATCATCTCTTTTACATCCCAATTAATAGTTTTCTTACTCATTTATTATAGAGAAAATCGACTTTTTTATGATCTTATATCTTTAAGTTGTTCTCTGATCTTAAGCAACGTATCTTTTAAATCTTCGTTATCCATTTCACCATTTACTATTATTATCATCTCTAACTGTTCTTTAAATGAGTTAATACAAGTGGCAATGGTTTTATATTCGTCTTTTCTTTTGCTTATGTTTAACTTAGAAGACAAATCTGTTATTATAGCACTTCTAGTTGCAAGAGACGTTGTTAATATTGAGTAAATTGTTACAGGTATAAAAATATTAATAAATCCAGTTGTTGCAGAAAGTATGACTGATAACGTGATCAAAGTGTAGTATGCATATTTAACAATTCGTAGTTTTCTCTTTTTCTTCTTTAAACTGTATTCTAACTTTTGAATGACTTCTTCTATTAAATTGATTACTTTCTCTCTTGGAATATCTCTAGGTAAATCAAACTCATTCATTTATTATATAATAAATGGCTAAGGTATTTAAGTTAACGAGTGATACTTCTGTTTTAAAGAAGAAACTCCATTACAAATTAGACAACAGTAGCAACTATTTAAGTATAGGACTAGTTGGGTTTTACAGTACATATCTAACTCCAAACATAACAACAGAAAAAAAACAGTTTCTCATATGGTAATAGACAAGTTTTTATACCAGAAGGTCAATATAATTTAAAATCACTTAATGAATATTTAAAATCTCAATCCATCAACATAACATTATCAGAAGATCATTTAAGAAATAGAGTTAAAATTGAAACTGATAGTAATGATGTTACAATTGGGAGTATAGGTACTGTCCTCGGGTTTAATGTTTTTGAAATTTTAGAAAAGAACAAAACACATATTGGAAGTAAGTTTCCAAAGTTTCATCCGTTTGATACTATAAATGTTCACTGTAATATAGCAGATGGCATGTTTGTTAAAGATACAGAATATACACATAGAGAAACAGGAATTTTAGCATCATTTAAAACAGATGCTGAGTTCAAACATAGTATTATTTACGAGCCTACTTATCCATTATTTTTCCTTATATCCAAAGACAAGGTTGACAATTTTGAGATAAGGATAACAGATGAGAATGATTCCTTAATTGATTTTGGTGGAGCAACAACAACTGTATTTTTACAAACTAAGATTTTCTCTTAAATAAATAGGAAGATGTGTTCTATTAAAGGTTGTATGTTTAGTGTTGCTTATAACGAACTAAAGGATTTAAATATTGATCATGTATTAACAAAGAAACAACTTAGTGATAAATATAAGAAAATTAAAGAAGGTAAAGGAATGGATTTAACTTTAACTACTGCACAAATGAAAAAGATTAAGAAAGAGCATATGGGTGGTTTTATCTTTACAATTCCAGCCATTTTAGCAGCTTTAGGAGCAGTTGGCTCATTAGCAGGTGGTGCAGCAGCGATTACTAAAACTGTACTGGATGCTAAGAAGAATAAACAAGAACTTGAAGAACAAAAAAGACACAATATGGCTATGGAAGAAAAGCAGGGAGCAGGTAAACCAAGGAAGTCAAAAAACTAAAACCATTGACCAACTTCGATATAGAGAGGTTGGTTAAAGAATTAAAGATAAAACAATTTAGAGGCGTATTTATGAGTGATGAACTTCCACAAAAACCCTATATAAATGAATATGGTGTAGTTAACTTTGATAAATCAGAAAACATTGGTACTCCTTGGATATGCTATTGGAAAGATAACAACATAAAGTACGTGTTCGATTCTTATGGTGGTGTTCCTCCTAAGCAGCTAGTACAATATCTTGGTACCAAAAACTTATATTACAATGACGAACGAATACAAGACTTTAATTCAGTTATATGTGGTCATCTTTGTGTTAAGGTTTTAAATCTTCTAAATCAAGAGTATTCTTTTAGTGATGTTATGTATATGATTAAAAATGATTAAATATTATTAAGTTTAAGTACTTTTATGGCTTATATTCATAAAAGTTTTGCTTTAAGATAAATATGGAAGCTATACACAATAGATTTTTAGATTATTTTGAGAAGCATGAGGGTGAAGTATATGCACTAGTTAGATTTAATTTTAATTGGTATTTTCGGGATGTTAGTAAGATAGACTTAAAAGATAAAAACAACGCATATACAGTTGTTCAGTCATGGAAAATGTTAATACCTAAATTTTTGTATACGGAAGAAGAGTTGGTAAAGTTATATCCAATAATTACCTTAAAAGATATGTTGAAAAATTATAGTTCTAGACCATTAAAATGCAGTAATTGTGGTAGTAAGTCAGTAACAAAAGGCAGGAGTACATATATTTGTGATAATTGTTCTGTAATGAATGGTTTTGTTTACAGTACTTGTGAAGAAATGAAAGCTGCTTGCGTAAGAAAACCATGGTATGATACTATAAAAAGATTTAAGTTACAGTTATCTCGTTTGCAAGCTTTACAGGATAGAATTATTCCTGAAGATGTGTTCAAGGTGTTAAATGATGAATTTAGAGATATATCAAAAGATTTAATATCAACAAAAGATGTTCTAGAAGTACTAAAGAAAAACAAATACACAAAATATTATGATGATGTTTATTTAATACACTATCACCTTACCGATCAAAAACCATTAAACTTACGACATATGGAAGAAACACTTATAGAAGACTTCGAAAACTTATACAAAACCTTTAAAGAACTGTTTCCAAAACGAGTATTGTTTATTAACTTAAAATATGTATTGTACTATGTGTTGAAAAAGCACGATGTTCATGTTGATATTGATTTTAAACACTCATCTAAACAAACAGAGATGTTAAAGAAATGTTTTGAAAAATTAGGATGGACATTTTCTGTATAATAAATGAGTATGGATATATTTGGTAATGTTAAAGATAGAAAAGATAATGTTGATATTAGTGAAGAAAAATTAAAATTGTTGGAGAATTTAAATGATATTGTTAGCGTAAGTCAACTTAGATCAATAGAAACCCAATTAGAGAACGATAGAAAACGATTTGAAGATGCATTAGAAACGTTACAAGACACATACGTCAAGAAAGAAGAATTTCAAAAGGTTAGGATGGATACTACTAAATTGATAATGCAGAAAGAAACTGTACCTCTACTATATCGATTAAGAGCTAAAAACGTTAAGGAGCCAATCTTTAGAATATTTAATCTCTCTAATGGTTACAAATTTCTCTATAATGAAAAAATAATGCACATGGAATTAAGTTTGGATAAATACTTTGTAGAGATATATTTGGGTGATACTTTGATTGAAACTTTACCTTTTAACTTTAACAAGAACGATATAATTACAATTAAACCAAATAAAAATTCAGCTATGGAAGAAGGGCGATTATTGTTTGTTGTAAAGTACATAGAAAGAGAACTTTCCTAAAGACGTATAATTTTTTGGTAATGATAGATTTTATTATTTTTTTTGTTGATTTTCTATACAATAAATAATGATGATGTATTGTGTTAAGTGTAAGAAGTTAACAGATACGGAGAAAGATACCATTAGAATTGAACAAACAAAGAATGGAAGATATCTAAAGAAAGGTATTTGTTCTGTATGTGGTGTTACTAAAACTCAATTCGTTAAAAAGCCCGATTGACTAGAAGAAGGTAAAGGTGTTAGAGAAGACATTATAGAAGAAATTCACAAACCATCTAGAAAAAACTTTGACAGATTAAGTGTAGTTATACAAGGTATCAATGATCTTTGGCAAGCTGATCTTGTTGAAATGGATAGTGGAGTATTAAAAGGTGTTTCTAAATTAAATAAAGGTTATAAGTATCTGCTAACGATTATAGATGCGTTCTCTAAATATGCATTTGCTGTCCCTGTTAAAGATAAGAGTGGGAAAAATGTTACAGAAGCATTCGAATCCATATTAAGAATGAGAAAACCCAGTAATTTACAAACTGATCAAGGTAAAGAGTTTTATAATAAAGAATTTAAGAAGTTAATGGAGGAAAATAAGATTAATCATTACTCAACCTATAGTGGTAAGAAAGCTTCTGTTGTTGAGAGATTTAATAGAACACTTAAACAAAACATGTGGAAAAGGTTCACAACACAAGGGAATTATAAATGGATAGAGATATTACCAACACTAGTTAAAGAGTATAATCATCAAATTCATAGAACAATTGGTTTAAAACCTATAGAAGTTAATAAGAAGAATGAGCGAACAATATTGGAGAAAGTGTATAAAAAAGAATATAGGCGTGTTAAACCCAAATACAAATTAGGTGATCATGTTCGTATAAGTAAATCGAAAGGGTTATTTGAGAAAGGATATACACCTAATTGGTCAACAGAAGTATTTGTTATTAGTGAAGTTATTCCATCCAATCCACCTACATATAGAATTAAAGATTTAAAAGAAGAGGATGTACAAGGTAGATTTTATGAACCAGAACTATTACAGACGAAACATAAAGATGAATACTTGGTGGAAAAGGTGTTAAGAAGGAAAGGTGATAAAGTATATGTTAAATGGCTAGGTTTTGATGATTCACATAATAGTTGGGCAGATAAGAGTAATGTTGTAGTGTAAATATAAATGTTTGTCTTTTATGGTTATTATTCCATAAAAGGCTGGTTTAAGATAACATAGAACAAGCGGTGGGGACGATTCTACCAACTGCTCTATGTACACAATCAAGAAACAAATATGAAGTTAACAGGAATATACGAAAATGATTAAATCAACATTTTTATATAATAAATATGAATACTATGGATAATTCGTATAGTTTAAATGATATTTGCTATGAACAGATTAAAGATGATTACTGGTACGGTTTGTTTGGTGACTTTAAACTAATTATTGATAAGAAGACTGGTTACTTCAATGCTACTAAACTGTGTCAAGATGGTGGGAAAAGATTTGATAATTGGTTAAGGAACAAAGAATCAACAGCACTAATAAAAAGATTAGAAGAAGAGCATCAATCTCAAAAAATATATTACGTGGTTACTGGAGGAAGAATAACAATAATCAGGGGTACATATGTTCATCCAGACTTGTTCCAAGAAATAAAAAGATGGTCTCAATTGAAAAAAGATAATGATATGTCAGGTTTAATTTATATAGCAACTACCAAACAGCACCAAGAGAGGAGTGTATATAAAGTGGGTTATACAAAAAACCTTGAACAACGCCTAGGTCAGTTTAATGAGTTTAGACTTGACTTCGAGCTATTTCATTATGAAGAAACGTATAAGACAAATGATGCTAAAAAGTTAGAGTCACTTGTGCATAAACAATTAGATGAATTTAAATATAAAGGTGAATTTTTCAAGTGTGAACTCAACACGATCAAAGAAGTTATAGAAGAAATTCAAGATGATGAAGTAATCGAAAAATTAAAAGGATTGGAGTTAAAAGAGGAATAGGTGTAAAAAGGTAAAGGCAATGAGTTTTGGACACCTCTATCAGAAAAAGAATTGGTTAAAGAAATTGATTGTTTATATGATAGGTTATTATCTGATAATTAAGGTTAATATTAGATAATTAAAGTTACAACTTTTATGATATAATAATCATAAAAGATAATTAAGGTTAATATCTAATAATTAAGGTTACAACTTTTATGATATAATAGTCATAAAAGGTAATTAGTTAAACATTAAACAAACCATCTGCTGTAACATCGAATGCTAAATTCAATATACCACCTAAATCAGGATTATTACGGTATTTTCTTATTATAACTCTCCAATCTACATAATGTCTAAATAAATATATAAACTCTACAGAGAGGTGTTGAAAAATTGAAATGTTATGCCAATGAACTTTGTCTTTGAAGTCTGCAATAAATCCTTCTGTTAAATTTTGAAACAATGAAATTATTTCCCAATCTACTTTGTCAGCGTAATCTCTTATAAGGTTTTCTGATAATTGTTGAGTTCCAGATAAGCGTCCCCAAGAAACTTTATCTGCATGTTCTCGTATAAATGCTTCAGAGAGTTTGTTTCTATAAGATATAGCATCAAAATCAACTTTATCTATAAATTCACTAATAAATTCTTCAGATAGCTTTTGATTATACGATACTTCTTTCCAATCAACTCTATCTGCAAATTCTCTTATAAAGTCTTCTGATAAGTCTTGGCTTCCTGAAATAATCTCCCAATCAACTTTATCAGCTAATTCTCTTATAAACTCTTCCGATAACTTTTTCCATAAACGTATTTCGTTCAAATTAACTTTCTGCAGATATTTACGTATGAAGTCTTCTGTAATGTGATCATAGTTATATTCCCCCTCATAATCATCATAACCTATAGATAACCATTGTTCATTAGTCAGTGAATCTAATATCTCATCTGACAAATTCATAATATTTGCATAGAGAATGTTTTGTATAAGAAATAAGCTGTTTTCTTTAGTGGCTTTCTTGAACAAATGGTCTAACATACCTATGGACACGCTAAAATTTATTTTGTCTTCATCATTATAACCACCAATATCTAAATATTTACATACACAATCAAATATAGGTTTGTAAGATAATATTTCCTTAGCACTAGCCATGTTTGTTTTTTATTCTTAGATTTTAAATTTATTTCATTTTTGTTGGTTTTCTATATAACAAATATGGAGAAAGATTTTGATTTATTACATGATAGACTTAAACTTATTCATCATGATCTTAAACTCTTAGCAGCACTACTAGAGGAGCAAATAATGTTAAAGGAAAAAGAATTATTAATAATGCAACAAAAAACATCTGATTTGAATAGTGATGATGAATATAAATATGGCAGAGATGATTATGATGATGATGATGAGTAAGCTTACAAAAATGATTCAGTTTTAATATGTGTATATGTGACTTTGATGGGGTATTCTCATCAAAGTCGTGTTCTAATACAACGCGTAATATGTAGACAATGGCAGGAGTGTACAATGTTAAACGTTGTATTAGGATATATGGAACAAAAAATAGTACAAAAATGAACAGAAATAATCCGGCGAAGATAAGAATTGAGTAGTAGGATTTTATATATAATAAATAAGATGAGTAATTATAGTAAATCTACTGTTATAGAGTTAAGACGACAATGTAAAGAAAAGGGAATCAAAAGATATTCCCGATTAAGAAAAGCAGAACTAATAAACCTTCTTAAACTATATGATGATGAACAAAGCAGAAGACAGATTAGGGATATATTCCCATTTAAAGAAGAAGTAATTGAAGAACCGAAACCGAAAAGACCTAAGCTAAAAGTTGAATTGAAAGAAACATCATTGAAATATAGATTACAGACATTTAGAATAGAAAACATTGATGGATATAAAGATCCTTTGAAATTCTTAAGTGCAAGTAGTAGGATTGTTAAAAATAAAATCAAGGACAGTTTTAAACTTTTCAATACGCTTAAAGTTAATATGTCATTTATTTGTAAATTTAAAAAAGAAAATACGATACAAGAACATAATATTAAAACTTCAAATGAAATAATACTCCAATTTACAGATTTAGATGACTTTTGTAAAAAAGCTTCATACAAACTCATAAGAGAAATGGAAGAGTTTCAAAGTAAAGGATCTGGATGGATGTTACAGTCTATAGACTTTTTAGAATTAAGAATTAATAAGTATGTATCAATGAGAGGTTCCTCTTACATAGAACTTCCGTACATGATTAAGAAGACAAGAGCATGTGTTAATATAAAGAATAATGATCAAAAGTGTTTCCTATACTCAGTCATATCTGCATTATATCCAGTTAAACATGGGCAACATGGAGACAGGGTATCTACATATAAAAACATGAAGATAAGTTTAAAGATGTTTTTAAAGATGTCCCATTTCCTGTACAAATTACTGATATAGCCAAGTTTGAAAAGAGAACTGATATTTCCATTAGTGTATTTAGTTTTGATGATAACTATTCAATTTTTCCACTTCGAATCGCACAAGAAAAGAAAGAAAAACATATTCATCTGTTATATCTTAAAAGTGAAAAGAAAACTCATTATTGTTGGATTAAAGACTTGTGGAAGCTTGTAGGCAATCAAATAACTAAAGATGGTCATAAAAGATTCCTATGTGAAAGATGTTTAGCTAAGCATTTTAAATCAGAAGAGTTATTAAAAGAGCATGAAAAATACTGTGGATTATATTCAGCTGCAAAAATCGTTTTACCAAAAGAATGGAATAAGGTACTTGAATTTATTAATCATAAACGATCTTTGAGAATTCCATTTACAATTATTGCTGACTTTGAACCACTATTAAAGGAAATTATTACATGCCAACCTGATCCAGAAAGATCTTATTCAAACGCATATCAAGAACATAAACCAAATAGTTTTACATACTATGTCAAAAGCACTTTAGATTCTTATAAAAGCAAACCAGTAGAATATATAGGAGATAATGTATCAGATGTATTTGTAGAAAAATTAAAAGAAGAAGCTATTAAAATTGCAAAGATTTATGATACTTATAAATCTATGAATCGTCTTACAGAAGAAGAAAGAAATATATATGAACCATCTGAAAAATGTCATATTTGTGAAAGAACTTTTGAAGAACTTCCACGCATATTAGAAAATAAAATAGAGAGGTTAAATATTTTAACTAGTTATTTAAAAAAGAAAATCGAAGAAGGTTATAAACATCTAGAAGAGGAATTGTATATTAAAAAAGATGATGATGATATTGATGATATAGATGACATATTAATAGATATAAGAGAGCAAAAGGAGGATATAGAAGTTATACTTGATGAATGTACTAAAGAATTGAAAAAGACTATAAACAATATAAAATCATGTATAACCAAAGTTGCTGATCATGATCATTCAACTGGAAAATTTAGAGGAGCTGCTCATTCTTATTGTAACATAAAATATACAAACCCAAGATTTATTCCTGTGTTCATTTATAACATATCTGGATACGATACACATCTATTTATAAAAAGTTTAGGAGGCGGAGAATTAGAAGAAAAGATAACTATAATACCTAACACAGAAGAAAAGTATATTACATTCTCCAAAACGATAAAATACAAGAATAAAGAAAATAAAGAACGATCAATCCAATTAAGATTTGTAGATTCGTTTAGATTTTTATCAAGAAGTCTAGCTGAATTAGCAAAAAATTTTAAACCGGAAAAATTTAGAGAAACATTAAAATTCTTTCCTAAAAATGTAATTGATTTAGTAAAAAGAAAAGGTATCTATCCATATGATTATGCTGATTCACCTGAAAAACTAGATGAACCTGTTCCTCTATCTAGAGACAAGTTTAATAATAGATTAACAGGAGAAGATATAAGTGACGAGGATTACAACCATCATCCATTAATCTGTAAAATATTCAATTTAAAAACCTTAAGAGAATATACTCAATTCTACAACAAAACAGATGTACTTCAATTAACAGACATTATTGAAAACTTCAGAGATACAGCTCTTAATACATATAAATTAGATCCTGCATGGTATTTCACAAGTCCAGGCTTCTTCTGGGATGCAATGTTAAAGATGATACAACAAAAATTAGAATTGTTAACTGATTATGATAAACTGCTCTTTATAGAAAAAGGTATAAGAGGTGGAATTTCTCAATGTTCAAATAGATATGCAGTAGCTAATAATAAGTATCTAGAAAATTATAATCCTAAAGAGAAAAGTTCTTACATAATGTACATGGATGCAAATAACGAATATGGATGGGCTATGAATCATCATATGCCTTATGGAGAATTCGAATGGAAATAGGTTATTAATGGTGTAAATGATAAATACTGGATAAATAAAATATTAGAGACAGACGATGAGTCTAATACTGGATATATACTAGAAGTCGATTTAGAGTATCCAAAAGAACTTCATAATAAACATTCAGATTTGCCATTAGCTCCTGAAAATTATATAAACAACAAGAAACTTCCAAAATTATTAACAACACTTTACGATAAAGAAAACTATATATTGCATTATCAAAATTTAAAATTCTATGTGTCACAAGGTCTCAAAATTAAAAAGATACATCAAATATTAGAATTTAAACAATCAGGCTGGTTAAAGAAATATATAGAATTAAATACAGAACTTAGATCGCATGCAAGGAATGATTTTGAAAAAGACTTCTATAAACTAGCGAATAATGCAGTATTTGGAAAGACTATGGAAAACATAAGAAAGAGAGTAGATATAAGACTAGCACATAATGTAGAATTAGCAGAGAAACTAATAGCTAAACCTACTTTTAAAGATAGAACTATATTTTCTGAAGATCTAGCTGCTATTCATATGTATAAGACAAAAATTACTTTTAACAAGCCTATCTATGTTGGGATGTCTGTTCTGGATATATCTAAAATTTGTCTATATGATTTCTATTACAATGTGTTGAAGAATAAATATGGAGATAAAGTCAAACTATTAATGAGTGACACAGACTCGGTTATAGCACATATAGAAACAGAAGATGTATATGAGGATATGAAAGCTATATATGGGCATCTAGATACATCTGATTAGAAAGATAATAACAAATATGGGATAAAACAAGTTAACAAGAAAGTATTAGGAAAATTCAAAGATGAACTGAAATGTGAAATCATAGGGAAAGTCGTAGGTCTCAAATCAAAGATGTATTCAATACAAGCACCCCAAATAGACCTCGAAGATAAAGACTTTAAAAGTAAATTTGATAAAGACAAATGTTGTAAAAAGGCAAAAGGAATAAAATCGAATATTGTTAAATCAGAAATAACTTTCAAAGATTACGAAGATCGTGTCTTAAAAGATTATGAATTATATAAAATACAAAATACTATTAGGAGTAAAAGACATAATGTATATTCAGTAGAAGAAAACAAGCTAGCATTAAGCTCTTACGATGATAAAAGATACATATTAGAAGATGGGATACATACTCTAGCTTGGGGTCATTATTCGATAGATTTAAGGAAAGAAGATTTACTAACAAAGCTAAAAGAACTAATGGATAGCTATATCAAAGGGAGGCAAGAAACAGAAAAGCGAAGAATAGAAAGTTTAAGAAATGTTTAGATATAAGTTTTAGATGTAAGTTTAGGTGTAAAATTCTTTTATGGTTATATATCATAAAAGTAGATTGAAGATGTATGGGGTCAATGTGCGGAAGATGTAATTTTCGATGTGTATAATTAGATTCTATGCTGGAAGATTTCATATATAAAAAAGCCTGGTTTGAGGAAGTGGCCCCAAACTGGTTTTATGAATACTACTAATGTTGATTTGTTGCAGAAACAGGAAAGAATTATTACATGCAAAGAATCTCCCAGCCCTTCTCTCTCTTTCTCTCTCTCTCTCTCTCGCTCGCTCTGAAATTGATTGGACCTGTTTTATCATATTTGGTACATCGGCAACTTGATAGGAATTAAAGAATCGACAAACAACATTTCAGAAGGATCAATGTAAAATAACTTAATAATTGAAGTTTCAAAGTCATTTAACATATTGAACTTTGCTTTTGTATCCGAAAAACCGTCTTCAGCGAAACTAGTGCATCAGCTTGTCTGTAAGGTTCCTACCAATACCATCTGCAGCACTTTTCCCGTAGCTTGGTTTACTGAAATTTCAAGACACAAACATAAATTTGTACTTGCTAAAGATAGATTTGAAGACGATAATAGTTATTTTCTAGAACGTTAGTAACTTTCCGGTAAATCACTAATAATATGTACATAATCAATCTCGAATGTCAATTTAATGAAGTTATTACGGACATAAGTTAGCCAATATAGTGGACGTATTATGTCTTGTACACTTTGAGATGATAAATGATAAAATATTTATCTGGTGGATCAATGAAACGTACCCAAGACGTGTCAAATGATACCTCTTCCTAGAAGTACAAAAATGCATCTGGTCTATTTCTTCAGAACATTTATATTGACACTTCTCGGAGAAATCAATGTAATACACATATTTTTTGTGTAATTGCCTGTTAAAGTGTAATGTGGGGAAAGATGAAATATGACGTAACGTTAAGGACCGTTACGGCAGAGACGTTTCTTCCTATTACAACTATTTCTATAAAATATTAGATATATGGAACCAAGTAAAGAAAGAACCTGATCTAAATGGAACATAAAACAGACAATAAATGCCTGTTATACATTATCTTTAGAGCATAAATCTGTGTTACGGTGGTGAGAAAACATAACTCATGTATACACAATAGTGGTGATAAAATTCTTCAGTCCACAGTGCGTCTCATCCTATGTGGTTTCAACACATGCGATGGGTAGGAGACACGGTGTGCAAACGTTTCCAATTTAATGTTGCAAAGCGGAAAAAATTAAAAGAAAAAAAGTAACTTGTAACGGTAATAACAATTAAGTTAGGGACCACTTTTATCACAAAAATGCCATTTTAGTGAAAAGAAAAGGAAAAAGCATTTAATCATTCATATATGTAAGTTATCAAATTTGTCTAAACACTTAAGAAAAAATACATTATACACCTGTAAGTATCATTATATAAAGGGATGTTCACGTATCTGTTTCTTTTTGACATTACGGTAGTGACATTTACCAATAAAAGATTTAAGTTTGAAAAAAAAAGATAAAAGTGGATAATTGAAACTTAGGTATAGGCAATAAATTTGTGATATATTAGATATTTACGTATTCAAAAAATATTATATTTCTATTTAGAAAATATCCTTTTTATAAGGAAAATGAATTTCAACCCTAATCGTGAAATGGCCCAATAGCGTAAATAGCTTCCTGTGTGAGGTTCACAAAAGGGAACATGTTAAACAATCTAAACCGACCAATATTAGTGTCAAATGCATAATTTTACAGAATCGCTGTGCTGACTGGTGACAGTTCCCATGAGATTAAATTGCATCAATATGTCAGGTAGCAAGTGAATCAATAGAGCAGTGTCAAAGGCGTTGTTCTTCTTTGTTTATTTATTGATTTATTTCTGCTATATACATAAGAACAAAGTGAAACTTGCTATTTATTATATATTTACATATTTACTCGTATTGAAAGGAGAATTATTCATTCCCTATTAATTTTACTCGGTTATTTATTTTATCAATTGCATGAACTATACCCTACGCGTTGAAACAATGTGTATATTGTACAGTTTTTAATAAAGTCTACAACTGTAATACAGATGGTGGAACATTTTAGTTTAATGGCACAATCCCTGTTCATATCTTCACTACAACTATTAGAAAATATTGCACATACTTTTTTCCATTAAAAATATTAATGCTGATCATTGTTTGTGGGGTTGTGTGGAAGTTATTCACTACAACACTAGAACTACCAAGTAAAATCAATGTTCGTACACGTATACTTACGTCACAATATCAAGTAGTTTGAGTGGAGTTATCTCCTTTATAAAAGCTACGTTACCAGTCCGAAATTTATTCAAGCACTCACTCTTGCAAAATGATATGTTTTCTTAATATAGGGCATAAATAATATTAGAAGTTTAATATAGCGAGAACATGATAATGTTACTGACAGAAGTTAGACGTCAAGCGGCATTATTAAATTTATCACGCAAATGAATATAGGAAATTACAAAGATAGAAAAGAGGCCAGAATACTGTAGAATAAACTAAAGGATTTAACAAATGTAATTAAAATGTGTATTATTATTATGCACCTTAATAACTATATTAAATTTTTAAGACAATTAGTTGGCGAGCAGTAACATAGTAAAAAGTTACAGAATTTTATACTCTACGTACTATTAAGTTTCTCGAAATGTAATGAAGTTTATGTAAAATTAACGTATGAACTACCGCTGAACAATTGTTTCCAGAAAGATGATATCCAACATGATAATTTTTCACTCGCCTCCAAAGAAGGATAAACTATCTCTATAAGTAATATAAATTGCTTTTACTTGAAATGGTGTTTGAGTCATTCTTTATATAACTAAATAATTAATGTTGTGTAATTCTTTTACTTAAAACGAGGCTCAAAATTGTTGTCGTGAGAGTATGGAACGCTTGTCCGCAAACCTAGATTTGATTTCAGTTCGGAACACCCACGTTTACTATCTTCAGAAGGTTACTAGTGCGGTTGTTATCCATAAGTTTGTACTTAACTGGACATTGTTTAGGCGGGCATTAATAAATGGTTGGTGTTTGAGTGACTGAAGTATGCAAAATGTTTTTACGCATACAGTTGTGTTACTTTGTTTAAAATATGATGTAATATTATGGTAGTAATAATAATTTTATATTATACGCTTATATAACACTTACGGAGATATTTATATATTTACGCAATGAAAAAAGATACTGGCAAAATACTTATTGATAAATAATATATATCTTTATCATTAAACCTTCCTGTTGTAGTATTGTGTGTTAAACTACTCTCCCCATATATATACAGGGTGTCCAATATGCAATGCACCCCGGAGTTTGGGATAGTAGAACTTTTGAATCCGAAGTGATACACGAATAATGGTAATACTAAAATGAAGTCTTCTTAATGCGCATATTTTAAAGCTAAGAAGCAACGATTGAAGTACACAAGGAACCACACAGTGTTGCCAGATGTAACCGATTGTGTAAATCTGTTTTTTGTATATATATATATATATATATATATATATATATATATATATATATAAAATATTCGTTTATAATTAACCTCATATAAAGGGAGGAAACATTATAGCTCATCTGGTAATAGTCAATGTTATGATACCTTTACTCATCAGTCACTTGGTTCCTTCAAAGTTTATTGATCTTGCAATATCAGTACCTATTGTGATCTTGGTACGTAAAACAGTCCGGATAATGGGTCTGGTTATGTTACATTAATATGTGAAGTTTTACAGTAAAACAGCCCGTCAGTTCCTTTAATCTGTTCGTATCGGCCAGCTATTCAATTATTCATTTCCACATATCAAGTGAAAAGTGGTACATGATCAATTAAGTGAGAAGTTTGTAGAAAACTCCTATAACTCCAAGATAATTTTTTGTGATAAAGTAGAATAGCAGTAATAGGAAATTTTAGAACATTCAGGAGTAATATGTTGTATACTTTACTTGAAGCGTTCAACTCATCAACCCTGGATGGAACTAAAACCAGTCAGAAATAACTCGCAGTTCAAACCCAATTAAAGCATCTAATATAACTTAAGAAATGTTATTCTGTTTTTAAAGATTTTCCTGTATTTGTATTATTTTCGGGTTTTCCACACTCCTCTGCATTTGCTAATAAAATCATTGATTGATTCATTAATTGATTAAGTATTAATGAAAATGTCAGCATCGAAACTATTATTAATCATAACAACTATCCCGACAGTTCATGAAACAATATATTAAAATGCAAAAAAAAAAAAAACTGCTGAAAATAGATATCAAAACTTAAAGCAGACGAAAAAGGAATAAATATATGAGTGTCAAAATTATAAAAAAAACTAACAATGAATAGTAATAAGTGAAACAGGAAGGAACAATGCAGCAAGAAAATGAAATAGTAATATTAGCACCGTTTGAATAAATAACTAATAAAATAAATAACAACACACAATAAAGTCTGAGAATAAATTATAGAAGTGCAGTACGAATAAATAAAGGAGAAGCGACTAAAAATTCAGAGAATGTGAACAACGTTATAAGCTTATAGAAAAGCAAGTATCCATTCAACAATATTAACAAAACTTAACAATGCAGGATAAAATGTAAGCAGAAGTCAGTGACGGTCTCTGAAATCTCAGTATTGAGAACAATCGATATGAATATACAAAATACTACTATGAGACATCCGCAAAACGTGGTACGCCAACTTCAACGAAATTTGCATTTAGATGTTAGGCATAAAATAAAGGGACCTTTATTCTTTCGTTTCTACAGGAAGACTGTTTGAGGGGACTTAAGTCCTACCCGAAATATTTTTAAAAATAATAGAAATCTCGAAAATGACACCAACAATTCGCAGAGAAAGATGTATACTTATACTACAGAGAAAATTATGGAATACGGTTCTTTTGTGTAAGAAAACGCTTGCAGAGGGAGCAACGGCCCCCATTCAAATATCTGTAACTAATATGAAAAAGGCCAAAACGGACAGAAGGACACAAGCGATTCCGCGGGAACTATGCATGCAGATACTAGATGTAAAAGTAAGAAAAACGTATGCTTTCTAGTCTGGAGAAAAACATGTGGAAGTGGCTTAAACTTTAAACTACTGAGGGATTTAAATGTCGCAGGCCCCCTTTTACGACGCCATTTAAAGCGTTTTCGTAAGGGTTTATAAAGACGTTCATTTCTTCACTACTCTTTATCGAAGACACGTGAAACAAAAAAGCGTTGTGTTCACGAATGTCTAGGCTTTCAAATGGTACCACTTGCATGTCCATACCATATACCAAGAGAGGGGAAATGTGTGTTCAAAAGGAGCATTTCAGGGAATGACATTTTTCTCACACATTCAGACCCTTTGGAACGGTCCTGAGTGAACATAGATATCTCAAAAATCTGATAAATACTATTTGGTACACTAAATCAGTGCGCCAAATTTCAAGCTTCTACCTTCAACAGTAAAGGTGGGAGAAATTATATCAAGAATTGCCACAATGCCCCAGATTACCGCAAAAGACCCTGATCTCAGGTAAAAAATTTCACACACACACACATGGTCCTTTGTCCCACCAGTAACATGAGAAAGGCCTTTCTGTAATTTAACCATGAGTTAACAAGTCTAACACAGGCATTTTCCATGTGACAACAGAAATAATGTATGATTTCTGCCAAACAAAACCTCAGACGGATGGCAAAGAACGCACAAAAATAGGGGGAGGGGAGATTGTTTGGGCTAACAATGGTGAATATTTCTGGCTGATTTGTTTCTTCAGTCCTCCTACGTCGTCTTAGCATCATTCAGGGATCCCTGACGCAGGACTAAAACAGGTTTCACAGTGTTACAAAAGCTCTTGTAGTACTATTTCCACATCAAAATATCGTAGTTAAGACATAAAACAGCGTATTTCGAAAAAGAAATATCCGTAGTTTATAGGTTAATGCCTTACGTTAATGTCTAACATATTAGGGCATGTCGGCCAATAGGGCTACAAGAAAATCAGGGCTACGTGCAAAATGAGATAGCAATATCTATCATGAGTAAAAATATAAAATTGTGAAGTACGTTGCATCACACACACACATATATATGTGTATGATATAAAGTCGTAGTTACTTCAGCGTGTTAAGGAAAAAAAGTCACCATGGCGGCACAACCGTAACTGGTCAACCAGATATCAACTTTGCGTACAAGAAAAGCTGTCACCCATAGAAGTGGTATTCAGAAACCACTATCCCTTTGATCCATACAAACAAAGTTCAGATAGGAGTAGGGGATAAATGTATGTTCTAGCGCACTTTCACCCCCACCCCTCAATAACATAGCACACCCCTACTTCCAAATATCTTCTAATCTACCCCCTAGTAATTTTTAACGCTTTTTATCCCCCAAATAACTTCTATCACATCTCAAATAACTTCTATCTTACTAATAATAACTTCTAATGCATTCAATTACTAAATCTAGTTACAAAAATCACTAAATCTGGTTATAAAAAATCACTAAATTAAGTTACAAAAACAAAAAAAATCACTAAATCTAGTTACAAAATCTGGTTATAACCGGTTTTTACTTCAAAAATCACTAAATCTGGTTACAAAAATCTGGTTATAACCGGTTTCGAGTTCAAAAAATCACTAAATCTAGTTACAAAATCTGGTTATAACCGGTTTTGACTTCAAAAATCATAAAAACTTACATCTAAAAACTTACAATGGAACCCTAAACAAAATATATTTATTGCATCTTAATCTCCAGTTTATAAGCTTTCATTTGACACTTGTATCATGAAAATCCGTTAATAATTAGCTATAAAAAGTCAATAAGAAGGAATACATACAACTTCGGAACAGGTGATCTGTCACTGATTCATTTTGAACGATTCCAGTACTAACATTGGAACTTTTGAGTATGTAATAATAGCAACACCAATACTGTCCGTCCTGGCTGTCTGTGCAGGCTGTCTGTCTTAGCTGTCACGGCTTGTTGTTTGTCCCGCTTTTTTCGATTCAAGATTATCACTTTGAAGAAAATTCTTGATACAAAATCTGTCCGCAACTCTCTAGCTTTTTTTACTCTGAAACATACCACATGCAACACCATCTATTGAGTAGGTGAGTAACTTATTGATCATAGCCACCTAACCGGGAAATTTAGTTAAAACATCAATGTTCAAAAAAGAAAAAATCAGTGTCACCAACTCAATATATTTTTTCGGAACGTTCCAGAATTTTAATTTTTCAAGATATCGCTTTAAAACATATCGGGATGAATCCACCCCATTACTAATAAATATGATAATTGTTAAAAGTGAGTTGGCAAAACTTGCAGTCCCACCCCCAAATAACGTTATTATTTAATACCTCGGTCCCTAATTAACCGATTTCAAAAACTCAAACAGTAAATAAATACTAATAAGATAGCCAATTTTTTAAAATGCATAGATGGTTGCATAACCCAAAGGATACTTTTCCCTTTTTCAATATCTCCACAAAATTTCAACAAATCAAAAAAATAAAAATACCGCCATAACTCAAATATTATTTTATGACTTTTTAAAAGAATAACGTTTTCCCGAAAACTCGAAAATAAACCCGTAAAAAATTCCCGAAATTTTGAACTTGCTGCAACATCGTCAAATACTAACCGATTTTCAAAATTCAAACGGTAAATGGTTTCTGTTTCCTTATAATTTTTTTCTAACGCGTTACTGGTTGTATATGTCTAAGGATAAAATTATAAAAAATCAAAAATCTTCACTATGTAAGAATGTATTAAGAAAATGTAAACAGGACATAAATACTAGACTACAAAACAATTATTTTCATGCATTACTGGTTGCCTATGTCAAAGGATAAAATTACAGAAACAACTTTTATGACTTAAAAATATAAATTTTATCTAAAACTAAACTATACATAAAAGTTAATTAAATTTTATCTAACACTAAATTATACATAAAAGTTAATTAAATATGACCTAAAACTAAACTAAACTATACATAAAAGTTAATTAAATATGACCTAAAACTAAACTAAACTATACATAAAAGTTAATTAAATATGACCTAAAACTAAACTAAACTATACATAGAAGTTAATTAAATATGACCTAAAACTAAACTAAACTATACATAAAAGTTAATTAAATATGACCTAAAACTAAACTAAACTATACATAAAAGTTAATTAAATATGACCTAAAATTAAACTAAACTATACATAAAAGTTAATTAAATATGACCTAAAACTAAACTAAACTATACATAAAAGTTAATTAAATATGACCTAAAACTAAACTACACATAAATACATTTTAATTATATCTTATAATGCCCCCAAGCTAATGTACTTATACCACCCTCTAGTATATATCTTTTGTCATCATTCGAATCTAATGCTAACATATTTACAGCTATAGTATATACATCATGCTTACAACTTCGAACTAGATTTATATTTTTGTATGTTTTCACATCATTGAATAGGGTTTGCTTATAATCATCAAATTGTAACTCTTTTGCTACTACACATTTTGTTATTCCTTTTGCTTTTTTCTTCTCTTTATTTTCAACTTTAAAGGCATACATCTTTGATCTTAACCCAATAACTTCTGTCATTATTTTACCATTGTTTTCATCCTTCATTTTTCCTAAACTTTTTTGTTTACTACTGGTATTCCATATTGATTATCCTTTCCATATTCACTTGTATCAAATAAATCAACCATTTCTTTTAAGTCTTTGTAGAAGTCATCTGTCTCAATTTCATATATAAAACTATCAGTATTCATATAACATAAGCCTATATCAATATCATATTTAGGTTTCATAATGTTGTAATGGAAGTCATACATTAATAGTTTTGACAAATCTAGCACACTCATACCAACATATATAGGTTTGTTGAAGGTCAATTTTTCTTTTTTTCATATGTATCGCACACAAATCTTCAGTAAATATTGTTCTGTAATCAAAGTTCGGTTTCGCTATTAACTTTTCCACCCTCATTGGATCACATTCTAAGGTAATAGATGGCCTCTTTCTAATGTTTTCCATTGTTTTACCAAATACACTATTGTTCATTAACTTGTAAAAATCTTTCTCGAAATCATTCTTAGCTTTTGTTCTCATATTTGTATTTAGATCAATATATTCCTTTAACCAGTTTGATTGCTTGAACTCTAATACTCTATGAATTTTCTTTAATATCATCCCAAGTGACATATATAGTTTTAAGTTTCTGTAGTGAATAACATATTTTCTTCATTGTAAAGCGTTGTTAATAATTTTGAATGTTTCGATCCTGGTGGACACATATTTTCTGGAGCTAATGGTAGATCTGTATGTTTATCATGTAAGTATTCTGGGTATTCTAAATCAACTTCTAATATGTAGCCAGTTTCTGAATCATCTGGAATATTCATTATGTTTATGTAAGGTTGAACCCATTTAAAGTCTTTCGTAAGGCATGTACTGACTCATAGCCCATCCATATAAATTATTTGCATCTAGATATGCTAAATACTTTGAAGGTTCGTCTTTGTTATAATTTTTCATATACTTATTATTTGCTTCTACATATCTTTTACTACATTGTGAAATTCCACCTCTTATACCTTTTTCTATCATTAATATTTTGTCATAGTCAGTTAACATTTCTAGTTTGATCTTAGTCATCTTTAACATTGAATCCCAAGGTTAAACCAGGAGCAGTGAAATACCAAGCAGGATCTAAACCATATGCTTTTAAACACACATCTCTAAAACTTTCAAATACATCAGCTAATATTAATACATCTGTCTTGTTATAAAGTTCTGTATATTCACCTAGATTTTTAATATTGAATACGTTCCAAACATTTTTCGCATGCTCATAATCTTCATCACTGATGTGGGTTTTAGTAAGTTTATTAAAGAACATTTCTTTTGAAGGTAGTTTTGTTTCTTCTAATCTTTCAATTGAGTCAATATAATCATATGGGTACACACCTTTTTTAATTACTAAATCTAACAAATCATTAGGGAAGTACTTTGACGTTTCTCTATATTGTTCTTTTGTAAGGTTTTTTGCTAGTTCTGCTAAACTCTTTGGCATAAACCTAAATGAATCTAGAAATCGTAAATTAATTCCATTCTTTTTATAAACCTTCACATATTTTGAGTATGTTATATATTTTTCCTCATTATTTGCAATTAGTTTTATTTCATTCTTATCATAAGCAAGTTCTTTAACAAACAGGTGAGTATCATAACCACTTAAGTTGTGAATAAATACTGGAATAAAATTAGGATTTCGATAGCTTAAGTTACAATAACTGTGAGCTGCACCTCTAAACTTTCCAGTTAAATGATCATGATCTCCTACTTTTGCTTTATTTTTATTTATATCCTTTAAACATTTTCCTAATTCATGTTTCCATTCTTCTAACTTTTCAATCATGCTATCATTATCTTTAGCGAATTGTATTTTCTTATTTAACATATTTATTTGTTTTCCAATTGCTGGTGGTAAATCATTCAAGTTTCTCTCACATATATGACAACTATTGGAATTATTATATATCTCGTTCTCATCTTTAGTTAGGCCATTCATTTTAACTTTTTGTTATATATTTTCTTTATTTCTATTGCTCCTTGTTTTAACTTCTCCACAAACACCTTTGCAGCATCTAAACCAATATAACTAACAGGACGTTTATACACACCATTTGAGTATTTAATATAATAACAGAAACTCATTGGTAAATGCTTTTGATACTTCACAGTTTTAGAACAATTATGGTCTACTTCCATTTTACATAACAAACATTCAAAATCAGCATATATCGTAAATGGTACTCTAAATGATCTATTATAATTTTGGAACTGTATTTGATTATCATATGGTTTTGGAAGTTCTATTCTAACAGATTCATGCTCCTTACAATATAGCTCATGTTCTTGTAATTGCACCTCATTTCTAAAACGTCTTGTTAAGCACCTATCACAGAAGTATAATTTTTCAGTATGTTTTGTTACTTGACTTCTTATTAATCTCGATAAATCCTTTATCCAACAAAAATGATCGTTATTTTCATCCTTTACATATAATAAATTAACGTGTCTGTCCTGCTTATTTTTTGTAATTTGAAGTGGGTATATATTATATTCATCATCATGACTATACACGTTAATGGATATGCTACTTCTCTTTTCAAACTTTACTATATCTTTTAATTGTACAGGAAATTCAATACCATTAAAATAGTTATATTGTAATTCATCCACAATTTCTGTATAGTGTGAAGATCGTTGAGGATCTTTTTCTGCTGGTTTTAAATAACTTGCAATAGAATATAAGAAACATTTATTATCTTTATTTCGAACATTAATTATTGCTTTCTTATCTTTAATTATCTTAGGAAGGTCAATGTAGGAAGAAGCTCGTAATGGTACATATTTATTTAGTCTGATTTCTAAATGTTTAATTTGGTGCATTGTCCATCCTGATCCTCTACCTTGAAATTCCTCCATCTCTCTACATAGTTTTTGTTTAGCATAGGTTATATATTCATCTAGGTCAGTTGATTGTAATATTCTTTCATTCATAGTTTTAAAATTGCGTTCTTGTACTTCTTTATCTTTAATATAATCACAAATAAATACAAGGTTGACTTAATGGATGGTCCTTTAATTCTTCCTTGATTTTGTTAATAACTACTTTCCCACTTATATTTAAAAACTTCACTGGATCTTTATATCCTCCTGTTTTCACTTGTGATAGTTTGTAATCGTTTCTGTATTGCTGTTTCCTTTGTTTTTACTTTAATTGGTATTCGTTGTGGTTTCGATTCTTCAAAAACATCTTGTTTAAATGGAAATATGTTTCTAATTTGTGATCTGTTTTGTTCATCTTCATATTTTTAATACGGTCAATAAGGTCACCCTTTCTTAATTTAGAATAACCTTTTATTCCTTTCCTTTTACAATGTTTTTTTAATTCATCAACTTTCATTGTGTATATAACTTTCAATTCATCTGGTTCATTTTGATATTGTTCGAATTTTTTGATTAATTCACTCTTATTTAAAGAACTATAGTTACGGATTTTCTTGACTTTACATATTAGTTTTAGTTTTGTAATCGACATCTCCTTCATCTCCTCACCAGTAAAATTAACATTATTTATACTCATCTTAAATGAAAAAATACTGTATCGTTTATTTATATATTTACCACATTTTTTAGTTCATTTTCATAATATTTTTTTCATGTTATATATACCAACATTAGCATACTTATTTTTCCTAACACTACTGCTAATACTTGTACACTCCTGCCATTGTCTACATATATTAGTGTGTTGTGTTAGTATAGGGCTTTTATGGAATCACCCCATCAAAGTCATAATTAATATGATAAAAACTGAATCATTTTCATAATTATCATTCACCTTCTTATCCTATTTACCTTTAATGAAATAACTGTAAAAGATAACATTTATAATATTATATTACTTTTATTTATTTAATTATTATGCAATTATTAAACCCTAACCATTTAATAAACCCTAATTATTTAACAAACACTTTATTACCTTTTATGAAATAACATTTATAATATTATATTACTTTTATTTATTTAATTATTATGCAATTATTAAACCCTAACCATTTAATAAACCCTAATTATTTAACAAACACTTTATTATCTTTTATGAAATAACATTTATAATATTATATTACTTTTATTTATTTAATTATTATGCAATTATTAAACCCTAACCATTTAATAAACCCTAATTATTTAACAAACATTTTATTACCTTTTATGAAATAACCATAAAAGTTAAACACATTAAATTTACACTACAACATTTTCCTTATCTTATCATACTATTATGTGAATTATTAAACCATAAAATATAACATTTATAATAGTATATTTTTTAATTATTATGTGAATTATTATACCATAATTATAACATTTATAATATTATATTACTTTTATTTAATTAACTATTATGCAATTATTAAACCCTAACCATTTAATAAACCCTAACCATTTAATAAACACTTTATTACCTTTTATGAAATAACCATAAAATATAACATTTACAATACTACATTATTTTTATCTATCCAACTATTATGTCAATCATCAAATCCTAACCATTTAACAAACACATTATTACCTTTCTTTCTCAATATTTTTCAACCAAATACTCATCCTTATATTTAGTTTTCAATAATTCTGGTTCATAAAATCTTCCTCTAACTTCTTCATTGTTTAAATCTTTAATTTTATATGTTGGTGGATTAGATGGTATAACCTCATTAATAACAAACACTTCTGCTAACCAATTTGGTGTATAACCTTTTTCAAACAAACTTTTAATTTTACTTATACGAACATAATCACCAATCTTATACTTTAACTTAACAGACTTATATTCTTTCTTATATACTTTTTTCAATATCACATGCTCATTTTTCTTATTCACTTCTACAGGTTTCACACCAGTTGTTCTATGTACTTTGTTATTATATTCATCAACCAAACCTTGCAATATTTTTAACCACTTATAATTACCTTGAACAGTGAATTTCTTCCACATATTTTGTTTAAGTGTTTTGTTAAATCTTTCAACAACAGAAGCTTTTTTACCACTATATGTTGAGTAATGATTGATATTGTTTTTTCCCATCAAATCTTCAAATTCTTTATTATAAAACTCTTTACCTTGATCAGTTTGTAAATTATTAGGTTTTCTAATTTTTAACACTGATTCAAATGCTTCTGTAACATTCTTACCACTCTTATCTTTAACAGGAACAGCAAATGCATATTTTGAAAACACATCTATAATCGTTATCAAATATTTATAACCTTTATTTAATTTTGAAACACCTTTTAACACACCACTATCCATTTCCACAAGATCTGCTTGCCATAAATCATCTATACCTTTAACAATAACACTTAACCTAGGATAATTATTTCTAGATGGTTTATGAATTTCTTCTATAATATCTTCTCTAATACCTTCACCTTCATATAGTCAATCGAGCTTTTTAATGAATTGAGATTTATTAGTACCACATACAACACATATACCTTTCTTAACATATCTCCCATTATTTGTTTGTTCTACTCTAATGGTATCTTTCTCTGTATCCGTTGGTTTCTTACACTTAACACAATACATCATATTTATTGTATAGAAATTCATTTAAGCTCTCTTTCTATATATATAATAACTTGCAATGTTTGCCCTTCTTCCATAGCTGAATTCTTATTTGCTTGAAATGTAATTATATCACCCTTTTTAATGTTTACAGGTAAATTTTCAATCAAAGTATCACCTATATATATCTCTAAAAAGTATTTATCCAAACTTAATTCCATGTGCATTATTTTCCCACTATAGAGATATTTGTAACCATTAGAGAGATTAAATATTCTAAAGATTGGTTCCTTAACATTTTTAGCTCTCCATCGACATATTAAGAGTATAGTTTCCTTCTGCATAATCAATTTAGTAGTATCCATCCTAACCTTTTGAAAATCTTCTTTCTTTATATATGTGTCTTGTAATGTTTTTAATACATCTTCAAATTTGTTTCTTTCACCTTCCAATTGACTATTAACATTACTATTTATTAAATCTAGCTGTTGTAAAGTTACTACATCTTGTTGGTCAATTGCATCACCTACATTAACAAGTCTTTTGTTTTTGAAATCAACCCATGTTATTTTTGATGTAAAAACTTCACTTACATGATTGAGGTTTGTAGTCCTCCTTTTAGTATTACCAAAAATATCCATATTTATTATATAATAATTTGAGTTATTTGACAGCAAGTAAAACAGTTATACGAGCTCCACCAAAATCAATCAAATCACCATTCTCATCTTTAATTGAAACTTTGAAATTATTAAATTTATTGTGATGTATTGGGAAAAATATCTTTTCATTAGGTTCATATATAATTGATTCTCTAAACTCTGCATTTGTTCTAAATGTTGTAATTAAGTCTGTTTCGTTGTGTGTTGTATCATTGTGTTTTAAAATCATACCTTCTGCTAAATCACAGTGAATATTTAT
The DNA here is from genome assembly GCF_964235325.1 of Thermobia domestica. Taxonomy (NCBI): domain Eukaryota; kingdom Metazoa; phylum Arthropoda; class Insecta; order Zygentoma; family Lepismatidae; genus Thermobia; species Thermobia domestica. Next base: position 265,438,830 of record NC_137456.1, read on the forward strand.
AGTATCAAACGGATGAAACTTTGGTGGCTTATCTCCAACATGTTCTATATTATTAGTTAACTTTTTCTCACTAAAACCTAATACAGTATTAATGGTATCTAAGGTTATATCACAAACCTCACTAAATATTTTAACTCTATTTCTCTTCCTGTCTTCCGTAATTTCAAAAGTACCTTTGAATTCATCAGTGAAGAATGGAAGGTTTGATTTATTATATTCTTCTAATTCTTTTAAACTATATTGACCAGGTTGAACTATGGCTTGTCTTGTAAATTCAGGTTCTTCAGTGCAAAATGTTAATTTATTATTTTTTTCTGTAATGTTTGGAGTTAAGTATGTTGTGTAAAATCCTGCATCAGCTACTTCTAAATCGTTTTCAAATGGGTAATGCAATGACATGTTTAATACAGATGAATAACCATTTAAACTAAATACCTTCATTTATTATATAATAAATAACTAATATGGATAATTGGGATATTAAAGTAAGGTTAACAGAAGAAACGGCGAAGAGAAAGAGGAATGGTGAGTTGTTACCTGATGATATAAGATGTTTAATAGTTGGGCCTAGTGGTTGTGGTAAAACGACGTTAATGATTGTTAATTTTTTTTTCTCACCTAAATGGTTAAAATATGCAAATGTTTATATATATTCTAAAAGTTTAAATCAACCTAAATACCAACACTTAATACAACTTTTTCGAGATATAGAACGTAATATTAAAGACACAATAGCAATAATAAAAGGAAACAATGAAGAGATTATTCCATCAGATGAATGTGAGGACTATTCTGTTGTAGTATTTGATGATTTCATATTAGAAGAACAAAACCACGTTAGAGAATATTTTACTCGAGGTCGTCATAAGGGTTTGAACTGTTTCTATCTTGGACAAACATATTCTAAAGTGCCAAAACAATTAATTAGGGACAACTTAAACTTCTTTGTATATTTAGACAGGACAATGTAAATTTAAAACATATATATGATGAATTTGTTGCATCTGATATGTCGTTTGAAAAATTACAATCATTATGTAGCAAGTGTTGTAGTGAAGAACATGGTTTCTTAACAATAGATATGACTAGGAAGGTGAATAATGGTAAATATAGAAATAAAATTAAAGAATTTCTAAAAGTGTAAACTAAACGTATATGAATGCAGGTGAACGTATATGTTATGTTATGTTATGTTATGTTATGTTATGTTATGTTATGTTATGTTATGTTTTTATTTTTTCTTTATATAATAAATGGATGTTAATAAAGCTAAGAAGTATATTAAGTTAAAAGAAGAACTTATTAAAAGATTTAAGGAAATTAAACAAAGTAATCGAAGTAAGTATGAAAAATTTAAAGAACAAGATCAGCCTGTTATTGATGCAATTAAAGATTTAGGGCAAGATATATCAAAAGTAGCAGAAGAAAATAAAAATCTAATTCAAGAGTTAGTTCCAGTTGTGTATAAAAGTACGAGAGTGGATTCAAGCTTATTAGAAACACCGCCTATGTATGATAGTTCTATAAATGAAAGTGATACGCCTATAACAGAAGAAATAAAACACATGAAAAAACAAATTAAATATAAAGTAGAAGGAATAGAATCTTTAGCAACAACTCATTTTGGTAATATTGCCTCAAAATATTATGCAACTAGATATGATAAAAGTTTTGGAATACAACCATATGATGAAGATGGGAAAATTACACATATGATAGGAAATGCGGAAGTTAAAATTCATGGTGACGATTTAGTTATTAATAACCGACATTATACAGGAACAAAAGGTTTATGGGAATTATTGACAAAACATAATCCAACAAATTATAATGATGATGATCTAGAAAAATATAAACAAATAGTAATTGATTCTAGTGTTGCATTTCATAATAATGATCCGAATACAAGAAAACAAAAGTCTAGTAAAGGTAAAAAATATAAAGAAATTATCGAACCTATTTGGGATGAATATATAAAACCAACAACACCTTCAAAAAAGACACCAAAATCTGGAGAATGAATAAAGGTATATAACGAATTATCAAAAGAATACATATGGATGGATGATGTGAGAAAACTGATTGATCGCTTGATTGTTATTGATGGGGAAGAAAAATCTGGAAATGATAACTTTTATAATGAGAAAGTAGGTATTATGGATATGATTAATTCTAAACTTGCACAATTTATACCTAATGATCCAAAAGGTATAGGTTATTTGATAAAGATTTTGAATACGCTGCCACCAAAATTTTGGAATAGTGAAAAGTATGGAAAAGGATTAGTAAATGATTTCATTAATAAACTTCCATTTGAGTTGCATATTCCAGGATTTCAATATTGTGGTCCAAGTACAAAACTTCAAGAAAGGTTAGAGAGAGGTGATGAAGGTATTAACCCATTAGATGAGGCTTGTAAAGAACATGATATATACTACAGGGATAATAAAGATACAGAATCAAGACATATTGCAGATAAGGAATTAGAAAATAAAGCTTGGGAAAGAGTTTTTGATAAAGATGCTAATTTAATAACTCAAAAACTACCTGCTCTTGGAACTGCTTTAGTGATGAATACAAAAGTAAGATTTGGTTTAGGTTTATAAGTAATGAAAGTAAGATTTGGTTTATAAGTATTTTTTAGATTTAGGTTTATAAGTATTTTTTAGATTTAGGTTTATATGTACTTTTTATGGAATTTTTTCATAAAAAGCTTTTAATTATATAATAAATATGCAGTTAAAAGGTTTTAAATTTACGATTCCTATTCAGGAACTTAAACAATTAAATATAGATCACATTTTAACTAACAAACCACTCAAACAAAAGGAAGCAAAACTAAGTAAAGGACAGTGTATGTCTCTATCTCTTTCTATACCACAACTTAAGAAAATAAACAAAGAAATGAAGGCAAATAATAATAAAGTTCATTATGGTGGTTTTATATTTACTATTCCAACGATTTTAGCTTTAATAGGTGCTCTAGGTTTTGTTGCTGGAGGTGCGGCTGCTATTGCTAAGACTGTAGATGATGCAAAAAAGAATAAAATGGAATTACAGGAACAAAAGCGACATAACTTAGCAATGGAAGAAAAACAAGGTGGTAAGCTTTCAAAAAACGTAAACTCCAAAACAGTAACGAAAAAGAAGAAATTAAACCTTTAAGTAATTTAGACCTAATACAACTTTTAAAAAACTTAAGATAAGAAACTTTAGAGGTGTATTTATGAGTGATGAATTGCCTAAACAACCAAGGAAGAATGAGTGTGGTATTGTTAATTTTGATACGTCTAAAAATATAGGAACGCATTGGATTTGTTATTGGAAAAAAGGAAATAGAAAGTATGTGTTTGATTCATTTGGAGGTAATCCGCCAAAAACACTCGTAAAATATCTTGGTCATAATATAGAGTACAATAGCAGCCGTATACAACATTTTAACGAGATAATTTGTGGACATTTATTCATTATAGTGTTAAAAATGTTTACAGATGGGTATAGTTTTTCAGAAATCATTAGTCAGGTGAATAGGAATAAGGATATTTGGAGAAGTTATATTTAAGTTTTTATGGGTTTAATTCATATAACGATTACAAATATTTTTTAATAATAAATATGGATAAGATAGAATCATGTGAATTACAATCCTTTAAACCTAATCAAAAAACAATCGAGAATTTAAATAAGCCAAACAGGTCTATTGAATTTGATATTGACGTGGGTGATGGCTTCATACATCCTTATTATGCTGATATGTATGTAACTTTTGAAATTAGAGGTAGAGATGGTGATGGAGAATATACTACTTGTCAAAATATTAGACTTATTAATAATTTCTTCCACATTTGTTTTCTCAAATTCAAGTTAGTAAGCATGGACAGATATTGGATATTATTGATTATCCTGGTTTAACTTCAACAACTGTAAACACATGTACTATTTCAAAACCAGAGGCAAATCACTATGATGAATGTGGATGGGAAGGAATTACGTGGGCAAGAACAGATCAAGAAATAGTGTTTTTGCTAAGACTTTTGCCAGGATTTTGTTCAGATTTCAAAAGATATTATGTGGAAAGGAGGATTGAAATATACATTTAAAAGAAGTGGTTCTGATGATAATGCATTTGCTATTTGGAAAACAAAAAAGCAGGATGGAACATATGAGAATGATCAACCGCATCCAGGTAAAATTAAGATTACAAATATGGAGTTAAGAATGCCTATTGTTAATTATGAACCTAACTATGCCACCTTGTTAAGATCTAATATGTTAAAAGAAGGTAAAATTTCTATTTCATTTAACACGTATCAATGTTTGCAGAGGACTGTTAGTGGAAAGTATTTAGAATTCGATTTAACCACACAATTTAACTCAAGTGAATTTGATATGCCTAATTTTGTGATTGCCTTTTCCAAACTGATAGAAATGATAATCAAGAAAGAGATTCAAGCTATTTTGATCATTGTAAAGTTCAGAATATCCATTTTCGTAATTCTAGAAATGAATCTTTCCCATTAGAATCTTTAAACTTAGATTTTGCAAAACATAAATATTTGAAAATTTATGAAATGTATACGGTATATAAGCGAGCTACAATTGGAAATACTGAGATGTTTTATTATCCTAAGGAATTTTTAGAAAATAGACCAATGTTCGTAATTAACACAAGCAAGCATAAATAAGTAACTGTAAGTGATAGAACTAATTTAAAACTGACTGTTAATATTGAAAGCGATGTACCAGATAAAACAATTTGCTATGTTGTTATGATTGGTAAGAAAAATTTAGAGTATGATGTTGAGAAAGAAAAAATAATTGAGAAGATATAAATCAATTATATGTTTATTAGATTTGTTTAGTTTGTAAGTGTTTTTTATGACAATATCATAAAAAACTTATTTAATAAAATGACTATTCCAGATAACATTCCACGTGAGAATTTAATTGTGTTAATTGAAGATACTATATTAAATCTTGAGAAGTTATTAATGAAAAACAAAAGGAAGTTCAAGAGAATAAAATGTGTTTATATTACTCTTATTACGTTATCAATTCTATTATCAGCTTCTACAGGGTTCATCAATGTATTTATTCCTGTTACAGTGTATTCAATTATTACAACTGCATTTGCTTCGGCTTCTGCCGTTATCACTGGCCTATCAACACGGTTTAATATAGCTTTAAAGAAAGAATATTATAAAAATATGGTGAATCGAATTCGGCTGTTTAAAGATGAGCTTAATGTAGTTAAGCTCATGAATGGTGAATTAACAGATGAAATTGTAAGATATATTGTTAACAGAATCAATGACATACTTAATGAAATTCGAGGCTATTAGGAACTGATTTTTAAAAAGTTTTAATATATTAGATGCGATGGCGAGTCATATTGAACTTTTAAATAAACTTGGAAGTCTTGAACAAAAACAGGTTATTGGATTAAGAGAATTAGAATTAAATACAGAATATGAGATTGTGAAAATGGAAAAGATTAAAACTAAGTTTGGAAAGAGTGTTTTAGTTGAATGTGAAGAGTTTAAGGTATTTCTTCCACCTAGATTTACAAAACACTTAACAGATAAAATGATTGATGAGATCGTTAAAGATGGAATAAAAATCAAATACACTGGTTTAAAAGATAATTATCCAACTGTTGAGTTCTGTATGTGAATCCAAAAATAATAAAAATGATCAAAAATATGTCGTCAGAAGTAAAAAAATGGAGTGAATAGAATGGATCCTCAAAAGAAATTTATACTTACTAATAATTTCAATGTAATTGTAGAAAATGTGCAAACCGAAGTTCAAGTTGTTTGATATTAACGGCTTCTATTCAGCTTGAATTATGATCAGTGGACAGAGTTTAAGAAGTCATTGTTTCCTATAGAGAACGAGGTTAGCAGAAGATTGCATTATCAGTATCCAAACTTGTAACTATCAATATACTAATTTGTAACTATTATGTAATTATGTAGAATTTAGTTAACTTTTATGGTAAAATCATAAAAGTGTTTTGTAATTTTATTTTACTAAATTTAGTGATTTTTATAACTAGATTTAGTGATTTTTTTTGTTTTTGTAACTTAATTTAGTGATTTTTTATAACCAGATTTAGTGATTTTTGTAACTAGATTTAGTAATTGAATGCATTAGAAGTTTTTATGAGAAAGATAGAAGTTATTTAAGATGTGATAGAAGTTATTTGGGGGATAAAAAGTGTTAAAAATTATTAGGGGGTAGATTAGAAGATATTTGGAAGCAGGGATGTGCTATGTTATTGAGGGGTGGGGGGAAAGTGCGCTAGGACATACATTTATCCCCTACTGATAGGTGAACTGAAGGCAGCAGCTGGAACGCTTGGAAAAGCAAGTCATTGATGGAGGAACACAGAAGGATAAGACATCGCACGTATGTCAATACTTTCGTTGGCAATTCTTAAATGCTAATCAAGCACACTTTCTAGTACACGCTGTTGGTCTACGACGATAGGATCTGTAGGCCAGAAATTGATTTCATCTTCCATTATAAGGTATCATATAATGCTGGCTGTAGGAGTTTAAAATAACATACAAAGCCGTATCGCGGAAGGTAACAAAATTTATATCTATGACTCATACGTCTCAAGATAAAGAAGGCATATTAATAACTGTAAATGCGTTTATTGACAATGTAAAGCATCATATGGGTCTAGGTCAAAACCCCCACAGCCAAAACCCCCACACTCAAGAAATGTCAAAACACCCACACAACCGGTCATAACCCCCACACAAATGGAAAAATCTCCCAAACGCACGAACGGTCAAAACCCCCACAGCCAAAACCCCCACACGTTTCTGTCGTTGGCTAGAGCTCCTTTATTTTCGTACATCAGGGGTCAAACAGTTCTTGTATTGGCGGTTTGGAGTGGATATACTTAGTAATGGGTAAATTTCCGGGAAGATATTTTTCGAGAATATTCCCTGGGAATTTTCCCGGGAAGATTCCCAAAATGGGAATTTATGCGGGAATTTATGTTCAATCAGAAAGAAAATGGCATTCTATTACTATATTATGATTTCAAAGTTGAACTAATTTTTATATCACAGCATATTATCACTGCTGTCCACAGAGGAGTCTTTAAAATGTCTATTCTGAACGGTACTATGTTACTTTATTAACACTTTATTATATTTAGAGAGTACGCATAAATGTATATTTATTTATAATATGTTCTACCAATTAAATATATGAGAAAAAATTATATAGTAAATTATATAGTAACAGTTTAAATTTATATGTAGGTAGATTTGCTCAACTTGTTTCTATTACTGATATTATGAACACATTAAATTTATAAATCTTATGAAGCAATTAGATTGGGTAAATGCTAGAAGATACATGTCTCATCAATTTATCAACATTTGCGCATACATATTTATGTTCACAAAATTTGCAAGATTTATATTTTAGCACGTAACATTGCCATACACGAACTTTCATTCTACCTATTCCTCGTAATTCCATACGTTAATTAACATGTAAAATAAGTCTGAGTACCACTTTAGAAATTCGAGTCACAGAGAGGAGACAGACCGACGTCTATTACTAATGGTGGTTCAGGGTTTATTAATAGTACTTCATCTCAATTTCTACATAATTCTAAATTACTTTACAAAATGGTTCCTTTTCATAATTTGTAAATTAATACTTTGCTAATTTTGGCTGTTTTTTAGCATTGGGTGCCAGCTTTTGTACCTACTTTTTTGCGACATTCTATTCCGATGCGATTGTTTTACGATTTCATACGTTAAATTACGTTGCCAACATTAAATTCAGACAGCATTGCAGAGCGAGCGATAGCGAATGAAGGCGGCTTAGAGCCCCGTATGGCACGTTGTTTTCTATATTCATTGCCAAGAATTCACTTTCTTTTCTCACATAAATCACTTCCACTTACCTTTCCGTTTTGTATAAATCCCCTACTGCCCTACACAAAATGTGTTCGATACTTTCTTGACTGCTTGAACATCACTATCACCTCATTTCTTCCATAACTCATCCTACTTTTTACTACTTTTGGCCAACCAATACTAAACAATTACCTTACTTTTTAGTGCAAAATAAAATGGAACTTTAAAAATCATATTATTAATTATATAAAGTACCGTCAAATATTTTAAAATTTTTTAACCTCCAAACTCTTTAAAACCTGGAAGTTAATCATAATATATTTAAATAAAGTAATTAGTCATATGGTACCTATAATTTGGAAGATTAAGTAAAGAAATGGAAATAAATTCCTTCCCGGGAATTTATAGGCCAGGGAAAAAACCCGGGAATATTCCCATTTTTTAAATTCCTTCCCACCGGAAATATTCCCACTACCCATCACTAGATATACTCTACACACCATTGCACCGAAAAAAAAATACTGTTACTTACCATACTTCACAATATCTCAAATTTCAACTTGGAAGCTGCAACCTCTAGGCATGTACAGAATGGTCCTGAAGTGTGCGCACCCCCTTTAGTTGCAAAAATATAAAGTTAAATATGGTAAAATGTCTGTACACAGTTACCGTAAAGGCTTAAAAGTCATAGACATCGGTATGAACACCATCCATGCCGTAACACAGCTAAATTCTGATCCAAGTTTTCGCAGATTTTTAGCAGAGATACTCCGAGTTACAAGGGTAAAGATGTGTTCCACAGCTGCTCATTATTCGTGCGTTGCGTTGTGTGATATCGAGTGCTTCTTATATGTAGCTTTATGAAACTCCAGAACGCATTGTCTGGTTACGCCAGATCGGAATTTCTCGGGGGCCAGGCAAAGTGAGCTTGTGAAAATGCTCCATCTCTTCCAATCCAGCGGCCTCGAAACATTTAATTCAAGTAATTGCGCATTAATCTCGAAGTGTGCTGGTGCTCCAGCCTGCTGTATTACAAATGTGCCTTTGATACAATTTTCTTTCATTTGAAGAACCAACCAGTCATTAAGAATCTCAAGATAAAAATGTCCATAAAGAGAGTAAGGCCTAATTATGTGTGTTGCACTCATTCCTTCTCGCACCATCAAGTGTGGTGGATTTCTCTACATCTGTTTGTAAAATCGGCATGTTTCCTTACACCACATTCCGAGAAGGCGTAGTGTGGGGAAAATAGCACACTCGTATGTAAACAATATTGCACCAGAGTATTGTTTTGAACGGGACTTCTTAATGAGAGATCTGCACGCCTTTTTCCGCGCATTCATGTCGGCGTCACTCAGTTCATTCACATGCATTGGATTGAAAACCTTCACTTTTAAGTATTCTTTCATGTGTCTCATCAGGATGGTCCGAAAATACTAAGAATACCAAGCCCGTTTTCTTCAATGTTATTGTTCGACCGCCTCGCGGAAGGTCTTTCACACTACCTGTAGCACATGAATGACTCCCCACTACAACATTGTTGTTTTTCTTGCTTGACTAATACCAAAGCAGTCTGTAAATTTCACCCTAAATCTTCCATGTTGTCACCTCTGTAATTCTTTTTGTGAAGCAAAACCGCGTTTCGTGAAGCCTGCTTCCCTTGCAACCAATTTCTTGTAGAAAATTCAAAAAAGATATGGTTTGCATGTACAGGGTGTATCGAAAAGATTCATCCACTTTGGCAATTCTGTATTCCTGAAATTAATAAACATATACAAATAGTTTTTGTTTTGCATGACAGTGAAACTCGAAAAGTTTTTATTGCACTTGTTCATGGGTGTTTAATATGCCCCCCGTGAGATGCACGGCATATGTCCATGCGGTATTCAAATTCGTCCCAAACTGCAGCTAGTATGTTTCCAGTTACAGCTTCCACAGCTGCCGTTACGCGATGTCGCAGTCCATTCAATATGCTTGGTAAAGGAGGTACATAAACGGAGTCTTTTATAAACCCCCACAAGAAATAATTACATAGAGTAAGGTCAGGTGACCTTGGAGGCCAGTAATGTAACGCTGCATCATTTGGTTCAGTGCGACCGATCTATCGTTGTGGAATCGTTCGATTTAAAAATCCTCGCATTTTCCCATGCCAGTGTGGCGGTGCCCCATTCTGTTGGTAGATGAAATCATTCGAATCTGTCTCCAACTGTGGGAAAAGATAGTGCTCAAGCATATTAAGGTAGATTATCCTCGTTACAGTGTTCTCGTCAAAGAAAAATGTACCGTACACCTTTTCTCGGGAAACTGCACAAAACACGTTAACTTTTGGCGAGTCCTTCTCATGTTGTACACCTTTAGGTGGGTATTCCGTTCCCCATATTCGCACATTATGACGGTTCATATTTCCATTAAAATGGCATGTTGCCTCGTCACTGATAACTAAAGAGGGAACCTATCCAAGTGCAACTCTGACTTCGAGTCGAGATTATGGTCGTTGGATACCTTGTCCCAAAAGAACATAACACGAAAAGTGATACATTTTCGATCGCAACCGTTGCAGAGATATAAGCGTGAAAAGTTAGAAATTGAGCTCCATACTATACCTTACAAAGTCAGCTTGCGGGTCAGATTTTTCGGAAACGGTCAGATAAGGAAACTCAGCGAATACATATCAAATTAGTGTTAGGAGCCCACCACCTTTTGAATGAAAAAAGTTGCCCCCGAGGCACTCGCAGGGTCCCGGGCGGGGTCCAACTCAAGATTGGCAAATGGAACCGGGGGTCAAAGAGCATATTGTATGAAAGCTATTGTTAAATAAAAGAAAATAGAACAAATCTCAACTTAACGGATTTAGAAGAGTGGCCATATATTGTCTGATGTAGGTTGTATTGACATTTTTACTAGTTGCCCGTTTGCACAGGGTCATCATAGAGAGCTGAGATTTGTTCTATCGTATTTTATTTAACAATAGCTTTCATACAATATGCTACTTGATCCCCGGTTCCATTTGCCAATTTTGAGTTGGACCCCGCCTGGGACCCTGCGAGTGGCCCGGGGGCAACATTTTTTCATTCAAAAGGTGGTGGGCTCCCAACACTAATTTGATATGTATTCGCTGAGTGTCCTTACCTGACCGTTTCCGAAAAATCTGACCCGGAAGCTGACTTTGTAATGTATAGTATGGAGCTCAATTTCTAACTTTTCACGCTTATATCTCTGCAACGGTTGCGATCGAGGATGTATCACTTTTCGTGTTATGTTCTTTTGGGACATGGTATCCAACGACCATAGTCTCGACTCGAAGTCAGAGTTGCACTTGGATAGGTTTCCTCGTAAGCGTCGAACAAAACTGTTGTTCTTTGCAATCTTGCTATGAATGAAATTACAAAACTCCATACGTCGTTCTTTGTCACCTTCACAAAGAGCTTGCAGTAGCTGAATTCTGTATGGTTTCATGTGTAAACGACGACGCAACACACGGCAGACAGACATCGAGGGCATGTTGAACTGTCGAGCTGCACGCCGAACGGGTTTCTGCGGACTGAGTGTAAAACATTGTCGGACGCGCTTCACGTCTGCGTCGGGCACTGGAGGAAGTCCCTGTAATTTTCCCTTACACAACAACCTGTTGTTCGGAATTGTCCATCCCATCGTCTAATGTTTTGTGCAGTAGGACGATTCACACCATACTTAGTACGAAAGTTACGATGAACAGTTATCACTGACTTGCACTCCGCAAAACGTAATACACGAAAAGCTTTCTGTTGTCCAGATGCCATTTTAAACAGAACCGTAGTGGGCGTTCACTCAAGCACACTGCTGCTACCTAGCGGAAACCATGTACAACTAGATATGTTTCTCTTTCTAACATACGTTGTTCACTCACATCTCTGATATTATTGTTTAAAACCGGATGATTCTTTTTGATACACGTTGTATATCTAGTATGTGCATACAGCTGTTTAAGCAACTGTTTGTGTCCTTTCAGAGATTAAGAGCTCTTTTGAAAATACTCCGGAAGGGGTTTTCACCAATTCAGACCATTTTTTTCCCCGCAGCAACAGAAGAGATACGAATTTCTTACTTTTAGGTCTAGTATCTGAATGTATAATTCCTTCAAAATCGCTTGTATCATTTTGTCGATTTTGGACTTTGAAATATTATTTGGAGCTAACAAATTGGGGCTGTTGCTCCTCCTGGAACCGTTTTGTCACACAAAAGATAATAGTATTTTATATTTCTTAATTTTTTCTGGTGTGTGTAAATGCCTTTTTGGGGAAATTTTTCGTGCTGTTTTGGATATTTCGATCTTTGTTGAAAATACTTCGGGACGGGATTATAAACATTCAAACCTTTGTTTTCGCTGAAACCAAAAAATACGGGTCACTTTATTTTATGTATAGTATGTACCTGCAAAATTTCTTTGAATTCGCTTGCAACACTTTGCGGATGTCCCATTTCAGTGGCACAATACATTCTTCACATATGGACGATACCAATCACGCAGCAAATAATTATGCGTCAAATGGGAGTACCCGATACCCAAACGCGGCACGGGCACCTACTCCCGATAACAAGAGCCGGTAGGTGAGTGACATTCTCCAAGGAGTAACTAACTAAGTGAAATTTTTTCTCCTGGTCCAGTTTTGCTTTCGCATCAAACAACATCAAAATATGTAGTTAAGTGCAGACGTCGGAGGAAGGAAGACTATCGTTGCTGCGCCTCGAGGAACGGCTGTGTGAATTTTTTTTTATCGAAAATGAGTTACGCCGTGCGAATAAATCTGAAAGCTGTCAGGCAGCTTTCAAATAACGTGATAAGTTAATATTCAATAGTTTTGTCAAAACAATCAAAAATAAAAGCCGTAATGTACGATAACATGAGAACTTCTCTTTTATTTCCACTAAGTGAAGTACCAGCACATATCAGATTATCCTTGACATGACTGCTCATTTACTTTGTGCCTTAGACAACAAATTGCGCTTTTTGTTTGCTACCGAGCGCAGTACCCACGTAGTTGCACATCATGCATCGTACAGAAAATACGATTCTGTTGGTACCTTTGAGGTTGTGAAGACTAATGAAAAGGTTAACTAGGTTTCTTCATCAATGAACAATCTTTTCTCTCCACGTTCTGCAGTCTAAGATAATTTAGTTAGCTTGAATCCACCTGGTGTACATTATCCAATTCCAATATCATCATTGCAAACAGTGATATTTTTCATGTAAATTCTCTACTAAACTGCGGCTTGAAAGAAAATGAAGTACAATTCTACAACAGAAACCTGCGTTACCCCATAAGAGTTGAAGTGACTTACCTTGTACCAGGAATGTTCTCGGCAAAACAAAAATCAGAATTTGTGCTATTTCGTTGAGGTATGAGTGTGGACTAGTGAATTATCGCCTAATTTTGAGAAGGCGAACTTATCATACTGAAGCTGTTGCAAAAGCTTAAGACTATAGCTGTTATTTTCTCAGAAATGAAGGAAAGTAAGTGATGATTTGCAGAAACATTTCTCTAGCTCCACATTTTTTTAAGAATGGGATAAATCCTCACAGCATGGGTATTCATATCGAAGCAAAAAAAGTTCAAACGTAATTTTAAGAAGAGCGTAGTTGTAGTATTTTACAATTTTTCTTAAGAAGTTTAGAAAAAAAAACACGTAGTCTTGAGTCAGCTGCTTGCTAGTAGATATTAGAGACGGTACACAAAGTAACCACGTTTACTGGATTTTTTCGTATGAGAGACTCGTGTCATAAATGAATTTAGATACTAATGAAGAAAAACGTAAAATATTAGCAGCAGACTTCTATAATTGGGCACTTTTGTGAAGATATTTTGCTATTGTAGAGGAATTTCATTGAAGTTCGTATGGGACAATCGTGTTTCGATTAGAATGTCTATAAAGGCGGGTGTAACCATGTATGATTTCCGATAAAACTAAAAATATGATTTCAGTTTTATAAAATATTTCAGATCAAATATGTGTTCATGTTAAAGTTTGAACCATCTAACAGTGTTTATAATTGGCTCAAAGTGTTTTGGATGTCATTTGGATGTCACAAGGGAGGGTCACCAAGTGGTTACGCTGAGATCTGAACGAGACAATTGTGCTTGCATTTGATATATTATAGCTAGGCGAATTACAAAGTTATACGTGACACAGGGAGGAACGTCTTGAGTTACAATTTTTGTAATGTAAAATCTACAAAGTTCTTAGAATAGTTTGAACTGGGTCATTCTCTCGGAAACGGCTGGTTACCTCGGCGAACACGTATCCCATCATTTTCAAGGACACACTTTTGTAATGAAATAAGTTTGCCGCAGGGCCTCAGGCGGGGTTCAACTCGAACTTTTCAAATTGCAAAGGGCGTTAAATAGCACAACGTTAGAAAGCTGTTGTAGAATCAAAGAAAATGGAGCTAGTCTCGAGTCTCTACAGCAACCCTGTGCAAAATGGTGGCGTGACAAAATGTAAACAAATGATTAATTGGGAAGATCGTTGTCAACACTATAAATCTGGAACGGCGAGACAAATGAGTAAACAGGAAGAACGTGTGGCATTATTTTCAAAATACAACGATTTAAGTTAAAACGTCTTGTCCCAGGACCCCCGCAGGGTCCAAGGTGGGGTCCAAATAAAAAGTTTCAAGCGACAGGTCGGGTTACGTAACATATCGTTTGAAAGCTGTTGTTTAAAGAAAGAAGATGGAGCAAGTGTTGACTTTCTACAACAACCATGTGCAAAAAAGCGGCGGGTCAAAAAGTAAACGAAAGTTTAGTTGAAAATCTATTTCCACCTTGAATGCAAAATGGCCGCTAAAGCCTATGCCATTCACCAGTACGAATCTAAATCTCATTTATTTTCTATTATGTATTTAGAAACAATATTAAGACTAAAGAACAAAATCGATTCACTTCAACCATTATTTTATTCCGTAACAACACCCATACATGTTTTGTTCCTAATGCATGTTCGTCATGCTTTTCTCGATATCATTAACTTGAATATAACGAATATACGATGAACATAAAACCCAGACTTCCTATTCTTACTGCTAAACAAAAGGTGAATACCCTCGGGAACTTTTCTAATTTTGTCACACGTAATTCATACATAAAGAGATTGCTGCATCACTCAGATTGGGAGCTCCATTGTTACGTATTCGTGTTGGTTTGGTCGCAATATTTCCTGAAATAAGAAATATATAAAAAAATATTTCAGAGGATTGGTGAGCATTACCAAAGCACGTATAAATCGTTTCAGTTCATCGAGCTGCTCAAACTTCGTTCGTTTGTCACAATATTCGAAGAAATAACATATATATATATATCCAAACCCATTTTTCAGGGTAGCAGCCATATTGGATTACAGGTTATACTCTGATATTTAGTGGATATCTGCTATTAACCATAAACGTGAATACCACATTTCGCTTCTGAACACCATTAGTTTTAGCTGAACATGCGTTTGATGCAAATTGCTGTATTTTGAACTCAAGATGTCGCGTTTTTGACCTTTCGCATCTATTTGTCACATACTGATCAACACTCATGCCAAATTTGGTTTCCCTAGCTTCAGCACTTTGGTATGCCTATCCTTCCAATATAGGTTCTAAGCGGCCATCTTGGATTAATAGTGGCCATAGATATTCAATTAAGCTTTTGTATATATTTTGCCCCACCGCCATTTTGCACAGGGTTGTCGTAGAAAGTAGAAACTTGCACTATCTTCTTTCATTTAACAACAACTTTCGAACGATGTGCTACGTAACTCCTCTTGCCATTTGAAACTTTTTTTTAACTTTTTATTCATACTATTCTGCCAGGTAATGTTTTGTACCTTTTACCTTACAAAATATGTTGTGACTCACGATAGCCCACTCGAAGGTGGGTATAACTTTGGGATAGGTCTATTATAACATATCAAATGCAAACACATTTGTTCCGTTCGGATCACAGCGGAGCAACTTCGTGGCCCCCCGTTGTCAGTTATATCCAGTGTTTTAATGATTTGATTTATGCGGAATTATAAGTGAAGTAATAGTGTCCAAAAAAGCGAAAATGATTTTCATGTGGGTAACATTTAAGTGCTAAATGGTTTTGGAAATCAACACTATAAATGCTTAATTTAAAATTTTACACAAGTTAAATGTAACTCTATTTATAATTAAGCTTCAAAAAGACTCATTTTTTTTATACATAGGAAAGGTTTTCCTGATTTTAATCTTTCACGAAATTATTATGAGGACAATTTTGTAATATTTTGATATTTAAACTTTACATCATTCATGATACTTTCTAATGTCTTATTTATTTCAATTAAATTTACACGTTGCTGTTAGAATATTTCATTGATGATTAATTTGACTTATAAATTGTTCTTTAATCCCACGAGTGTAGTATTTCTCTTTACCCTTTATATAAAACCTTATATTTTTATGTATTTGCATTTGCTTTACTGCTTGTACATTGGAAAGTCTTGGTACCAATCCATTGGGTAGTAAACACATGACAAGGGGAACACTAGATTCAATTAGAAACAAAGGAACTAACTGAATGTATTTATATATGGAAAGAGCCGTCTTTACTGATTTCTGTTCTAAAATAGGCACATTCCACATGTTGATTTGAAGTTTGAGTTTTCATATTCTTCACATGCCTGTTTCAAGATACGCTAAAGTTAATCAAAATCTATTTAGTAGTTTTACAGCAAAGGCAATATTATTATTACATTAAAAAATTCTTTAATCTTTCATATTATTGCAAATCGAAGAAATCTTATAATATTTGTATGAATAAATTTTAATTTCTGAATGATGAATGGTTTTTGATTTCCAAATATATATCTATATCTATCTATCTATCTATCTATCTATCTATCTATATATATATATATATATATATTATTATTATTATTATTATTATTATTATTATTACGGTATGTTATTTAGTTCAACTTATATTCTCTCTGCACCAATTCCAGTGTTAACTAGTGCAATTTAAGACTTACTTTACTCATTTCTATTATAAACACCACATTGAAATTCTCATCATACAAAGCCAAGCTATCCACTTAAGTTTAATATGAATAATTCATATTGAAGAGCACTGAGGTAATATTCTTTGAAATGGGCTATTTTCTTAAGTTTGGAGGAGATGCTAAAATTAATATCATAATCTCCCAACTGAAATTTTACAAAAACAATTTTGCTCTCGAACTTATTTTATTGGAAAGTTTTTTCGGTACTGCGTCTGTAACTGCACATTAAATAGTACTTACAGATTTTTTGTGCTTGTGTAAGTACACCATGATACTTCTTTGCTCTATTAATTTCTAAGGAATAAGTTCCCAAAAAAATTACTGCGACGACCTGCAAAGAAAATTAAAATGTATTAAAGTATATATATTTTGAATTTAAGAGAGGTGGGTGAAATCAGTATACTGTACACTTGATGTAGCAAGAAAAAATAATCCCTTAAACAATATAAATCGTACATGGAGGTCCATTGTATAAACTACTATTTCGAAAATTTTTATAACGTAAATGGTTATTAAAATGTAAGAGTAATAATAAATACTCCTAGCCGGAAATACGATACCTTAAAGGCTCTAGTGTGACGTAATGAATTGAATGCGAATTTATGTATTTTACACCTTGATACTAGGAACAACTTTCTCTTGAACTTTTTTATTTGCTTGTATGTGTCCAGATAATGTACCTGTGTCGACGTACATAGCAACACCAACAGAGCGCAGTGTACAGAACCATATGGACGGATTTCGCTGAAGCCAATAAATGATAAGAAAGGTCATGAGCTTGCTCTAGAACCATTAGTATCCTAACAAGAAAATTTGGTATCATCCAAATATCATCTATATATTCTAGACCTCTACATTATATTCTTGTCACCTTAACAGCGTTCCTTTCCTCATAACACGCTTTATTTCTAACTCTTTTAATTTGTTATCCTGAATCCGCTCTATATAACGTTTGCGTATATTAGAGTTTGAATTCACACCTAATGACTTTACAGTATGACAGCGTTGCTAGAACCTAGAGGAATTTTTAAAACCTTCTCGTAGAGAACTGCTTAGAAACGATGAATGATAGAAGCAATGGAACAATCGATGTCTTCCTGGGTTCGGCAAGCAATTTTTCTGCCACGAGATACTGAAGGTTGTAAGATATTATTTAAGGAAGTCTTTAGTTTGAGAAGCATTGTGCAATAGAAGCAGATACGTATAACATGAAATTAAAAAAGTTGTGATACGAGTACCACGTGCGCAAAGAAACTTCGACTCCACCTATGAAATGCAAGACAAGTAATACGTCGAATGTGCCTCGCTTATATATCATTAAGGCCGCTCTTTTCTTTTCTAAAGCAGCTACAAGTAAAGGTTAAACAATGTTGTGTGTTTGTAAATATAGGTAAATAGAGGAGGCTTTTAAAAACATTAAATTTAAAACAAACCGGCGGAATCATTTTCTGGCGGTTTTCTATATAAACTGCGCCTTGGAAAATATGTAGAACACACCACAGCTTCTTCGAGAGTGAATATTGTTATCTACATAAAGTGGCTAAAAAGAAAGTGCATGTGGAGCTTGTAAAATAATTCGTAATGTCAGAGACTGTATTCTGGACTTTGGGTAGGCACTTTAGTAGGCTCTTTGTTGGCTCTGAGCTATCGCCTAACCCATTTTACCAGCCATAAATAGTACAGACCTCTGTCCTATATAGCATAGCATTAAGACAACTACCATTTTTATTATTCGAAAATATCATCTCAATATATTAGGTTAATCTGTCAATAACCTCTAATTTGGTTAAGTAGTGGAAGTAATTTGTATTTCTTTTCATTTATGAAGAGACAACTATTGTTTGTTTCAAACATGCAAAACAGTACTTGAAATAAAGTGCTTCAATGTGACACTGCTTTCTGCATCCAACTATTCAAGGGTCTTGCCCACAGCAACTTTTTCCACATCTTTCGAGGAATGTACGTTAAAACACATATCGACAGCAGCGCCTGGAAGTGTACGCATCATACCTTAGGAGAATATCTTCTGTTCTTTCAAGGTCTCTGAATTTTCGAAAATTTGGTAAAAGAAACAATTAAGAAAAATCAAAAAAAATTAAAATTTCAATAGAATCGTAGTCACGTTCGGGGTAGTACGGAAAAGTTGCAGCTACATTTAGGTAGCACAATGCAAAATTTCCTGGGTTTTGCCTAGAAATAATGAAGGAACAAGCATTTCTAAACAATCAAAGAACAAAGCGACGTATGTGTGTCGGGCCGGTAGATGGGCAAGAAAGAGACAAATTCAAAAGTTTCTCAATACAAAATCAAATTCTCTCTTTGTAGTTCTGAAAGTAATTCGTCAATCTGTTCGTTCCATTGCTCGTGGTTATCGCTGCAGGATGTGCAGTTCACAACAGAAAACTCAATAGACACGTAGCCAGAGGAACAGGTGGAACATACCCTCCCAAAATTTTTATAAGAATAAAATATAAGAATATGAAAACACTAAAAAAGGAACAACGACAAGATAAATTAAGAAAAAAACACAAATTGTAATAAATTTAGATATTTAAGGGTGAGTTTTTAGACCCTACCTATGGCATATTTTGAGTTCCTTTTTGGTATACCAACATACTAGACCTGGTGTAGAGTATTACCTTCAATAAGGCTATGGGAGATTTCTTTCCTTTTCCCTATCTTGCCCTGGGCCAAAAGAAGCATGAAAAAAGTAAAATAAAAGGATGTTTCTCCATATATGATATCATCATTTTCCACATAAAACAATGTTTATTTTTCATTTTGTTATAATAATAATAATAATAATAATAATTATTATTATTATTATTATTATTATTATTATTATTATTATTATTATTATTATTATTATTATTATTATTATTATTATTATTATTATTTTAGCGAGAATACTAGACAACTTACTAGTTACAAGCATGTCTAGGAGAACAAGGAATAGTGTAGGTTTACCTTCTTCTTTGCAAGTAAAAGAGGATATCCTTAATAGCAGAAAGACGAGCGGCAAATTGTAAAAATAGTCTCATCAACTATCGGAAGAAAATTATAGTACTTTTATTGTCGAAATAATTGAGGGGCTTAGTGGAAAAGGGGCGTATCCCACATTTTAATGTTTTCGAGAAACAGAAGGTTTTGCGTTGCAACTGACAAAAGTTTTACTATGATAGAAAGGTACATAATTACAACCACATATATTAGAGGAATGTCTAATGTGTTTCAGAAAAAATCATCATGCATCTTTAAGAAGAAATAAACGTAAGATATGCACATGATCATGGTTGCCAAACCAATACGAGCTTTCTATATTAACAGATCGAAATGAAAGTTCCAATACGTGAATATGTATGTAAGGTACAGAATAACACAACATATTCGTCTCTGTAAATAACGTTTACGTACTCTACTCAGTGAGAAAGAAATCCACAAATGTTCGTGTAGCCACGCAAGTAACATGTTTTAGAGAACAAAAATATTTCCTTTGTACGGCAGCACCCTAATATACTAGAACCGTACACACTATAGACACAACACTGCAGACGAGTATCATACACATTATACTGCACAATAAACCCAGGGCACAGTACTCACGTCCCTGAAGAGACACTTCACACTAACACTCGAGATCACTACTGTCAATACCCTCTACCCGTACGTAGTTCCTGTCGTCATTATTGCATTTTAGATATTTGTAACATTCATGGTGGATTGGTGGAATGTAGTTTAATATGCTCATTGGATTATCATACTTAGGCTTCTGAATAGGCCTTCCTTCAGGATACTTGGATACCAAAACCGTATCTTGCAGAGAGCGCGGTCGTCTTCTTCCTCGCTGTAAACGTAGAGTACTCAAAGGCTCAAGTGTGGAGTATGTATATTTCACCTGGACTAGTTGGCTGCCTTTCATAAATTTCATGCCAGTCGCTGCTGTCATATTGAAGACTTTCCCATCTTCTGTTTTCTTGCGAAATATCAGAACATAACGCAACGCTGATACAACCTTCATGACTCTTGTTGTCATTTCGATGACTTGAAATGGCTTCTTTTTAAGCGCTGTCTTTATCAGAGTGACTTGTGCGGGGGTGTAAACAGATTGTTTTCCTCTTCGCTCTCTCAATGATACCGAAATCAGCATCGCAGGGGAGGAATATATGACCAAGAACCAAAAACTATGTTCTATTGTCTGGAGGTCGGTTTAACAAATACAGTCAGAGTCCTATAATAAGCGAATATTTATTTTGTCCAACGCACGAATCACTGTACACCAGTACGTCTGTTGCGAATATCTCTGGTAGGTGCATCATCACTCGAAGAATACAGCTTGCAATTTCATCACTAGCACAAGAAGCAACAGATTCTGACCAGACACACATAACAGCAGAATCATCATGACAGAAATGGAACCCGAAACAATATGTCCACAACTACCGCAAATAAAAAACAGTTCGCGTGCTTATCTTCGGTGTTGGAAGTGCTTGATTCAGATCCATAACAGCAACTATGGTGCTGCTGTTAATGTATTTGCATTCCTATTTTGCATTTCTCAAAGATTGGTAGGCTGCTTCGGCTTTATGAATATGTATATGATATTCAGGTGGTCTAGGTTCTATGTGTAGCATCGAGTCACAAGCTTTACAAGTGTCGGTGCTTGACATTTTAAATGTGATGTTAAATTCATTATTGAACACATGTCGATATGTATGTAATTTCACTGGACCGACTTCCCTTTGTTCACATTGTTCTACATATAAATCGTACATTTGTTGTAAAGAATGCACCGAAACTACAACATGTATATATGAGCGTTCAGGGTTTGCAGCTCTGCTGTAGTGAGAACTCTATCTTGGAAACGACCTAAAGTGATTCCTGACAATATCTAGTTTTTCTTCCGAAATAGCATGGTGGCGATGTTGATGTATACCTGGACGGTCCTCTTTGGTAAAAAGCAACGGTTTCGCAGGTATATCTTTCGTATGTGTTCTCTAATCACCACGGGAGGTACGCAATCTACGTTCAGTGATACCATGGGTATTACAGAATGCTTGCTTGGCATACATTAACTTTCTTTCCAGATGACAGACGAAGAACATAATAAAGTATTGGTGCACCCGAAGACATTCACACTTTTCCTGTCTTTAATGTACACATGTTCATATTCTGACCACCTCATTAGCCCAAATAGATAGGTATTTTGCGTGTTGAAATCTTGCATGTTGTAAAACGAAATTAAAATATTATCTTTGGTTTCAGAATCGATATCCTTCAAATAGCCTATCTACACCACTCAGTTTTACAATACCTAACCTCAGTTCGTATTTTATCCTGTGCTTCCTTACCTATGGGGCCAATGTAAATCTTCCCTGTGTTACTATTAAGCTTACATTCATTGCCCTTCTATTTGTATTCGTTTCGTGGTTTAACAGGCGAATTTCCCAGACTGGAATTACTTTCAACGTCCTGCATAGCGGCCATTATTACTTTCAACAACAATGTGCATCAGTGGTCACGGTTGGCCGATTTCTAGACTGATAACCAATGACAGATACTGTTATATCACCACAAACTCACAATATTATAGATAGAAGCGGAATACGTCATTTTTCCACTAACGAGTTGCAGCTGAAAGGGGATACGTCATTTTTCCATTAACATTTTTATACAAACTTTTCTTAATTTTCGTCCTACGCTTATGGGATCCATACTATACGGAGTTGAATCCTAACATTTC
This sequence comes from Thermobia domestica, assembly GCF_964235325.1. Classification (NCBI taxonomy): domain Eukaryota; kingdom Metazoa; phylum Arthropoda; class Insecta; order Zygentoma; family Lepismatidae; genus Thermobia; species Thermobia domestica. Next base: position 265,461,507 of record NC_137456.1, read on the forward strand.
TGCTCAATATACCGGATAGTTCCCTGTATTCAAATTTGTAGATATCTCGATTTTCCAAATTTTGTGGGATACGCCCCTTTTCCACTAAGCCCCTCAATTGTTTCCCGTGTTTAAAAACAGATGGCTTCTTTTGTAAAAATTAAAGAGCTTAAAAGTAAGTTTGGACTTCAACAGGGAGAACACGAAAATGCATCTCATTTGGTCTCCTTACGCAAGTGACATGAACTTTAAATTGAACAAAGCGTCAGTTGTAGGGAATGAGAAATTATTGGTATAATGAAAGGACTGTGCCAGCCCGTCCGATATTATTATTATTATTATTATTATTATTATTATAAGAATGCACTTTCAGTAAATATTAACTATATCATTGCCATCTTAGTTTTAAAAATTCGGGAATCCAAGGTGTTTTACCACTTACAAATGTTTTTTTTAAAATATTTTCTTATAATAAATCACCCAAAATGTATTACAATATGTTTTATAATGAATTCAACCATTCTAATAACAATAAAATACGGTTAGATAATAATAATAGCATGTAACATTTTACTCAGATAGTTTATTTTAATGACGAATCAGAAATGCTGTTTCCTATGTGCAAATCGTGATGTAACTAGCTATTTAATAATGGGCATTGTTTTTTTGCTGAACACTCCGAGCGGCGCCCTCTGAACTCTCACACACTAAGGAGTAATGTAAATCTCAGCAATTTATAACTGGTAGACAACGGGAGACGCTATATGTCGCAAACAATACATTGAGAGTTTTCTCGAACACTCCTGAAAACAGCACAGAGTGGCTTTGAGAGCTTTAGTGGAAACTATCATTTTTGGTGGAGAACAAGAGTTGCCTCTACGAGGTGATAAAGACAGTAGTCCCTTATCTATAGAGAAACCGAGGATGAAAAATGTCGGGCATTGTTGCGATGAAACTTTGCGAACACATGTAATAAACAGTCACAATAATGCAACTTACTGAAATCCTGAAATTTAAAATGGGAGAATAGAAATTTGTGGAAAGCTCATAAACAAGAAGTAGTAAATCGAGTAAATAAAAATAAATATTTCAAATGAGTGAAAAAGAACAATTTTCATTGTGTGTTTGTTACACGTATGAAAGCACATTCAGAGATGATTCTTGAGCTTCTTTGAACTATATGATTTGAGTGCCGAAGCTAACAGTGAGACAATTTTGAATAACTGCAATTATCGGGAATTAAATCTAGACTATCTTGTTGGACACGGATATGATTTAGCAGCAATCATGGTAGAGAAAATTAGTGTTGTGCAAGGTAGAATACAATCGCAGTTTGCAAAAGCTTTCTACACCCACAGTGCTTCTCACCGACTGAATTTGGTGCTTTCTCACTCTTTATCAGTTCCTGACGTCAGAAACACCATCGGTGTAGTGAAGGAAGTGTGCAATCTCTTTAACAACAATGTTTTAGCGAATGAGAAACTCATAGTAAACATAGATAAACTTACACTAAAGAGCAATTAAAAAAGATTCCTCAGTATGTGTGAGACACGATTCATACGTCACGACACATTGAATGTACTCTCTTAGCTGTTTGAACCAATGGTTGTGAGCTTGAGAGATTTATCTATGACTCACCGAACTGTGGCACAAACTGCGTGGACACTTTTGACTGCCATAGAGAAAGGTTATTTTTGGTGTCAATAAAAACATGTGAGATGAATTTTAGTTTGACTCTATCATTGTCGGCTTCTCTTCAAAATCTGAACCATGATTTGTCATCTTCTGTTCAATATGCTGAATAAGTAACAAAGAAGTTGGAAAAAGTGGGAGAAAATTCTGACTCGCAGTTCAGTGATATTTCCAAATATTGTTCCTAATTAGCAAAGGGAATATTAGGAAGTAAATCCAATTCCATCGGGTGATTGGCGAACGAATGAGAAAGTCACATCCACCAAGCAGTTCTCCAGAAGAGTATTTTAGAAGATCAATATGTTTTACTATGTTTTGATGACTTAATCTCTGGACTCAAGAAAGATTTTCCGATAACAAAGATATATTACCTTCTCTAGAGATTCTGCATCCAAATAGTGCTGATGAAAGAAAGCTGCAAGAGCTTTCAAATATTGAATACTATGGGCTAACCTTTGTTTCGGAACATGTCGTCAAAACAGAGTACAGCCTATGGTGTGAAAAATGGCGAGCACAACCAGACAAACTTCTCCATATAATGGATGTGTTGTATGCAGCCTCCTTTCCGCCAATCGGCAAGTTACTCAGAATTTTCGCTTATTTGCCCGTTTCAAGAGAATCAGTAGAAATGTCCTTTTCTTCATTGAAAGAATCAAATCATATCTCTGATACAAAATTGTGGTGAGCGACTTATAGGACTTGCATTATTTTCCATTCATTCCCAGTTATTGCCTGAGATTGAAAAGGTGATTTATGTGATGGTTAGCAGTGGAGAGAGGAAAATACTTCTTTAATTTTAATATTGTATTATTTTTTGAGTAACACTAAATGTCATGGGGTTACGTGAGACTTCAAGTGCATTTAAATACTTTTTGACGTTTTTAAAGTATTATATTCTTGTAGTAAATACAATGTATCATACATATTAGATTCTCAATTGGTAAATGTATGGTTTATATACAGAAAATACACTGTTTTAATGTTTTAAAGCTCCGTGTGCAGTTAATTCATGAATTCATTCTTTACATATATTCTTTATAGATATTCTTTTTTAACTTGGTTGTCCCACCCCCTCGAAACTCAACACCCTGAAAGGAAAAAGACGCAAAAAATGGAGAAGGTCGGTGCAAGTCCACGATCTTTGCCTCGAAAAGCGTTGTACCAAATGCATATGATGCTTGCAAATAACGCCGTATTAAGTCAAAGATGCGGGGTATCGCTTCAAGCCACTGCTACAATACCCACATGTGTTTTGCACGACGTAGGCGTAATTAGATCATTCGATACAACGTTAATGGCTGCCAAGAGCAAAATATTAAGAGAGAGATCTCGAACTGTGAAAAAACTTAGAAGTGAGAGTTTGGAAAATGCACGAGTTTCTATTTTATGTCTTTACTTTGATGGACGACTTGGTAACATAGTTCATTCAAAACATAGCCGTATAGGCATAGAGATTTAATTGGATGGGTGAGAATTAAAAATCTAAATTAAGAGATATTAGTGTCTATTTAATAGTTTTTGTGGTCTCTGAGATGAATAATGACATTGCCGATAATGTTAAATTCCTCGGCGTTGCTCTTCGTAAGAGGAAATTTTATTCATTTTCTGCTGGGTGGAAAACAGTTCGTATTTCGATTCAAATAAGTATTCTAATGGGAAAAACGAATCTCAAGTATATCTTTCAATTAAAAACGTATTCTTCCCGCGATATTTCAGCTAGTAAATGAAAACTTTAAGGAACAGTGATAAAGATAGAAAATCAATCTTTTTAATATTGTGTATGAATTGTTAATTCATGCTTTATCTGGTAGAAAATGGTGAATCCAGGATATATTCTGAAATATTAGGGAGATCTGTGTTGTTAATAAAGCGTTTGTAAAAATAAAGCCTTTTCCTTTGCATTGTTGATTGCCATAGAAACGCACGGTAATAGAAGCGACCACTAGGATTTTGGAATCCATTTCATCTCTCAAGTAAAACGTCAATATCCATTCGTTTAACTCTAGTAAATAATGAAGTGGTAAAAGGTTACTAGTACCCGAAGTTTATATATTGATCTCCATAGAGCAAGAATGCTAGAAAAAATGAAATGAAATTTTTGAGTTTTACGTCCCACGGTTATGCCGGTTAGGCTAAAGGAGACGGTGATAATGAGTAATGAATAAAATGGTGGAATGAAGAAAGTGGGAGGAAACGGGAGAACCCCGAGAAAACCCACGCACACGGTGTTTGTCCACCACAAAGTTCACTTGGCGGGAGCAGGTTTGAACCCGAGACCTCTAGCACCAGAGGTGAACGCTCTACCACTGAGCCACCGCGGCCCCAGCAAGAATGCTAGAATACATCGAGAATCGTTTTATCGGAATACATGAAACGTCCCAGGAGAAAGGAAGTTTAATTTCAAATTTAACACCTATATGTTAACCGGATTTTTGGAAATCTAGAATTTCCAATCAGAACACTGTTAAATATGAAAATATACGTCAAAAACTATCGAAGAAACCATTTAAGATAGTGAGATCAAACTCAATACGAGAGAAAACATACGCTAGTCATAGTACCTTCGAAAATTTCAAATTTGAAAGAAGGAAAAATTAAATTCCACACTATTTTAATTTTCTCATTTCGTATGTTAAAATAGCCAAAGTGAGAAAATAGGTAAGCAGTTCAAAATTATCTTGAGCTGATTTTTTTTTTTTTTTTTTTTTTGCATTTCACTTTTGTTTACAGGTGTATCCTAATGGAAGCAAGAGTGCTCGAATTGAACTTTACATTCCATAAATCTAATCTTAACGTACCAAGAACGGTCATTTTACGTAGTATATTAAAAAAATTAAAACTGTCTCCATAATCATAACTATTATACGGCATAGCATTATAAAAAATAATTTTTGAAGAATGTCAACGTGATTTTTTTGCTTTCATTGAGCCGTGTATAAGACTGGGGGAATGAAGTTTAAAATTTATGGTAAAAATAGAGAAGGGCGCCTATCATTGGGGCAAGGTGGGGTGCTAGCCCCATCTAAGAGGAAATTGTACTTGGGAATATTGAAAACCCAATAGAATTTCTACATTAGTTACAGCAAAATTTGCAACTATATTTGAAATGTCGCTTATACTTGCCCCACATTGGAAACCACAACATGGACGCCCTTGAACATAGAGTATCTCCAAACCTCTCAAACTAGAAATAAGAAACTCTATTTGCATATTTCTCGTTAGCAATAAGTGGGCATATATCTTTGCTTTTTCCAAAATAACCATTTTAAGGAAGAGACGGAAACATTTGATCATTTTTTATTTATATATTAATCAGCGTTATATATCTAATTGTCATGAAAGACTGTGAACCATTTGAAATTAATTTTTGAACATAATTAACCCTTGTCCGCATGGTTCAGTAAATATACGCTAATGCATATGCAGGGCCTCCGAGGCCCTGTATGATATTTAAAGGGTTCTATTTGGAATTTGATGCTAATTACTACTTGCAGCCCTATAATAGCTTAATTTATCACACAATAGACCAACAATTGGCATTTCCATAAGTATACAAGTTTTAAAACAACGTTTACAATTATTTTATATTTATTACAATTAGTAGAAAATACAAAAAAAAAAAAACACTGTAACAAAATATTTTCTTCAAATATACTTTTCTCAGTTTACTCATACACTTCATAATTTCTAGTTTATTTTAAAATTCTAAACACACCTTTGTGAAATGGTACTCTAATCGTCAAAAGAGCAATATTTGTATAATTTCTGACATTCTTGTATGCAAATGACATCATTGTTTAGAAGTTTTGAGGAAAAATGTACGAGCTACAAAATGCATGAATTGCAAATCATTTTATGTGTTCTTTGCAAATGCTTTTGCCACACTAGCAGCATACCAACGCTCTCTTTCTATGAATACTGTATGGACAAAATTCATATTATCTTATTTCTCTCCTGATTATTCCTTTTCGGTTCCGTATATCTTCAAAACACTAATTGTTGCTAGTGGCAAGTTGGGTATTTGTGATCTTAGAATCACCTGGTTTCTCATTAAATTTTCTGCCAGTTCCTGCAAGAATAATGGACGATCGTCTTTCTTGTTTTCATAGAAATTTGGATTCTGCATCCTGAAAACAATGTGACTATTTATCTGCCACATCCATCATATTTGACCAGAGAGCAAAGGGTCACCTTCTAGCTTGTCTTTTGCAGGTATAGTCTATAACGTCTTAACCCATAACATCATCTCCACATTTAGTTTTGTTGTAATAGTTTATAATCACTGGCTTTCTTTTGGTGCTATTTTCATCAACTATTTTATCGTGATGCATGTTGGTTATCAAAATCACTGTCTTCTTTTTCTTTGGCACTTAGCTGACCATAGTGACATTTTGCTTGAATGCAAACATTGATGAACCTACTCCTCAAAGAGATGAGGCTCTCATTTCAACTGGAATGTCGCGTTTGTTTCGCCGTAGTGTTCCCATAACCGTATGTCATTGTTGTAGCATATACTCTGCTAGATCAACACTATCAAAGACATTATCCATAGTAATATTTCGTGAAGTTCCAGAAACGGTTTTGCAGAGGTGTTCTATCACATTGTTCCCAGATTTCTCTTCAACTGGTTTCTTTTGGTTTTCTTTCTGTGTATACAAAACCATCAACGGTATATGATGATTGAGCGCCGCATAGCCAAAATATTTCTATTACGTACCTTCAAGATTTTCGAGGCGTGTCAATATACGTGTCAATGAACCCACACCTACCTCGAAGTGGCACTAGCTGTTGATCTACAGTAAGTTCTTCACACGGAACAATCACTTTTGTACAGTTTCATAGAAATATTTCCTACACAAAACGAATAGGTGCCAGCATATCATTTTCAAGAAAGATTTGCCTTGTACATTTGTCAATCGTAAGGCTTTCTTTATGTCTTCAAACCTGTTGACAGACATAATGCCTTTGAACATTGGTTTGACTTCATAGAGATGAACAGTTCAGTGATTGCACATCTCAGCTTTTTCTCTACTCGTACTAGTAGCAAAATGCCAAGAAAAGCATTCATTTAGTCCAGACTATCATTTTTCCACTCTTTTCGTTTCAATGTTGCAACCCTTCTTCCCTCAAGTTTTCTATAGTATAAAATTCCATTCTAGATTTCCTTTGAAATGAAACAGTCAAACGCATCTTTTGGACGTATTCTTTTCACTCCCTTTGAAACACCTGGGGAAAACTTCATTATAAAATATTATGTGCTGATGTCTGTGATGGAGGTATTTTCTTTTTCCAAATTGTGTCGTTTGGACTAAAATGTGTATTGGTATCACTAATAGCTTCATTCCCACTGGCGCTTTCAGAGCGTGATGACGTATCGAAATGTTCATCACTTACACTTACACCTGCACTTCCTTGATGAACTGTATTATTGGATTCTTCACCCTCAGATTCCTCACTATTACTGTTCGACAGTACACTATCATCAAAACACTCATTTACAAAACGGACAAAATCATCCTCACACACTCTCTTCATAGTTCATCATCCACTATCTGTATATGTTATTTTGCGCTGATACTAACACAAATTGCACACCAATGTAACTGGGCATTGCAAATTGCACCTAGTCACAATATAAAAGCAGCAGTGGAAGATATATATATATTAGAACTTTATTGTATCAAGTCTGTTGCTGTAATTGTTCGAACAAAGGAAACAGGTTAGCAAAAAGCTCTAATAAATGGCTGATAGATTATATAAACAATCTTATATACAAACGATTGATAAAAGCTTGCATATGTATTGCAGCGCAAAAAATAAGCAATTATAAATAGAACTAATTGCAAATAAGTACAATAATAATAAAAAGAAGTAATAAAACTAAATAACATATTCGTTTAGGCCCAATTTTATTTACAAAATTATGTCAAATAAGTCGCATACCATTATTATTTCATTAGGGCCTCCCAGGCCCTGCATATGCATTTAAGGGGTTACTGAATTAAATCAAATATTACTGTTTTCCAGATAATGCAAAAAATATTCTAAAGCTACTCATGAATGCATAAAAGAATGTTAAAAGAATACACAATGAGCAAGACTTATTGATTGAATAGATTTGCAATAACTTTGAAAATAAAACCCCACAGGGCCTGAGAGGCCCTGCATATGCATACAAGGGTTAACATTGTCCTCGAGCAGGGGTCTTATTGTGTTACTTTTAATCGTTAGAAACGCATAACGAAAGAAATTCCAAAATTTATGCAAAACAGTCTCACGATAGCTTTATAATAAAAGACGCAATTCGTATAGTCTATTTATAATTTAAAATTAGTTGATATTTATTCTGCTGTTTTGAAAATTCCGCTTTAAAGAGGGGCAGTGACATTTCCCATAATGATTTTCTTCGCCTCCGACTAAAATGCCGTCTCATCGTCATGGTAAACTCTTTAACAGTTTCAAATTATTTCTTGAAAATAATTAAGATAGCTCGAACCGAGCTTGTATGATTTTTTTAAAATTTGTATCGAGGGAGATAGTGAGTTCAAACTTTATTTAAGAAAATTGAGTCTCTTATGTTAGGACGATGAAGTTTTGAATATGAACTAATTTGAGACATGCTACAACGTCTTTGAAAATTCCATTTTACAGGGCAAAAAGTTATATAATTGTTTTCTCAATATATTAAAATGATATGGTCGTTGCCAGTCTCATTACGAGAAAACGACGGTATTGTTTGAAGTGACCTTTAAACATTCAACTTTGGTCGAGCATACTTTTCAGCAATGCACTTTGATTGAAATAAGAATCCTAAGAGAAGGAAGGATGTTAATATAAGTTTTCCAAATATTTAACAAACACACCAATTATTCCTGTGCAGAGAACATGTATCTGCCATTATGTAAATATATGTTAAAACAGTCAGCATTTAATTCAAGCAGTCTGATGAAGGTTATAATGCAGGTGTGCCCTCATGTGTAGACTATATTATTCATCGTAGTTCTATTTACTTTACCAGTCTTAAATGGTATACATGTATTGAATTCCACGTTATGGCTACAAAGTAAATTCGTATTGATTCAATATAGGTTGATTATTTTTTTAATTACTTGTATACTTCGTGCCTTTGTGGATAAAACGTATCCTCGTGAGAAAAGTAAAGCAACTTCGAATTCGATTCTCAGTAGAAGTGAGTTTGTTGCGAACTCCTCATTAAGCTGTAGGTCCAGTTCTTATAGCATCGGTGTTGCAAGGAGTCGTTATTCTTGCAACAACTAATTCATAAGTGTGCTAGATGGTAATGTATTGGACTGTGGAAATAAAATACCAGATTTATTAATTCTTCATAAATAGAGTCTAGTTAATGAATTATCCGCAGAAAATTCAGTTCGCACACATTTCTATGTAAAGTGGAAGGCGAATATGCCTCTGGAATATCTTTTCTGATAGGAAGACAATTGGTGCATTCAGAGCACAAGGGAATCAAGTAAAGTTCTGAAACAAAATTTAAGTACAGATCTTAAAGTTGAAATATGTCAAAAACAAGTGAGTTTCGTTTCACAGTTTGAAACTGCAGAAGATTACCAAAACATGGAACTTCAGTACTTAAACTTGAAATTCTACATCTATAAATACTGGTTGCAAGAGATAAATGCGATCAAAGAGAGAACATTTTCCTTGGACGCTGAATTCATATCAGAAATCTATGGTTCGCTGTTCTTAAGTGTGTGTTGTTTTATGGCGATAAAGATTGGAACCAGAATTTATTAATTTGAATCACTTCTGACTAGGGAGATGGAATATATTCTTGAAAACGTAATCAATTGCAGGACACAGCTTCTACATATATCTTACCGTTTTTCCTCAACAAATTCAGCATTGTATCCGGACCTACTTGTAAATTACACAACACCTGGGTTAAGTAGTGTGTTAGTTGTTGTAGTTGTATGTTCCCAAGACTTCCTGAATCGATTGCAGAAAGTTACTTGTCGCTATATGTTACTATTTTTTTCTATGGTGAAGAATGTTGAATCTGGAAATGATTAATTTCAAATTTTTCCGATTTAGAATAGAGGGTAAACGAATGAAATGAAACCTATATTTGGGACGATGATTCGACAGCAAAAAACGTATCTTGACATCCTTTACTATGTTTGCTCTGGTATATGTCGACAGACGTACGAACGAACGAACAAATGTTGTGTAAAAATGTTCTTGACGCTCCGTGTCTATATCTGTTGTCAGTTTGGGAATTATAAGAGGCATGTGGGAGAAATCCTGTTTGGTAATACTGGGTATATGCTCTAACCAAATTGGATTTCCCCTATCCGCCTTGTAATTTGCACACTGCATACAGATATAGACACAAAGAGTCAAGAACATCTTTCACACAACGATTGTCGTAACAATAATATATCTCGTGATATAAATATATTTTCGGACTAGTCAACATTTTGTTGCAGGTTAACATAGAGAATTGTAAGGCTCACAGTGACCCATCACAAACCGTGACCGACTCTAACCACCGACTCACTCTGACCTACCCATTCACTCTGCTGAGTGCATTGTAGAAAACATCTTTTGAAAACTTGTGAATTTATCTACGTTTTACTTTCAAAACTTCCATTTCTCTTCCATTTTCATTTGTTTCTGTTTACGTAACTGACATGAGTATATGTAGTGAAAAATTAACTTCAGGAAATTTTGGATAACGATATTTGTAATTATAGTAATAGCAATAGGACTTACTACTTGAGTTTCGAGACACACAGCCTGTGAGTTTTTAGATGTGCCAACTACTGGAAAAATAAATTTTAAGTGACCCTTAATATATGAATCATTCTATAAAAAAATGATCGTAACTATGTGTTCTTGACCATCACTGCCAATTACAAAATCTAATGAAATGACTTTTGGTATATAGTTAGGACCAAACTGGGATGTTATAATATCGTCTTCGTTATAATATATATCCTAAGAGGGTAGTGGGAATCCAAAATTTGCGAAGAAAAATAAATTTCTCATGATCCGTTCAACTTAGTGAGTTTAAACTCAGTATATTAACCCTTTAAAAACATAAAGTGTTTTACAAGGTTTAACTCTCTTTTGTGGAGACTTTTCTATATATGGGAATTTGGTAGTGGGTTGATTTGTAAAAATAATCGAAAACCATCGATGTTGAGAAACAATTATTAATTAAAAGTATTAATTTAGAAACAATAAATACAGTGTTTTGATTCTAATATCCACTGCTTAATATAACAGTAATTGTTGAAGCTAGTTTTTATCACTTAGAGAGCTAATATCACAAAGCAAAGTTGTGAGAGAAACAGACATAGAATTTATAGTACAAGCTTGGGATTTTTTTGTAACTGTACGCTTAATTATATGGGAAATTTTAAATTTTCCTTTTCATTGGTCTACTTGTCTTGATTTCAGACTTCCAAATTTCACCCTTTTTTCCACCTAAAAGTATCGGTAATTCAACAAGGAAATAATTATTCATAGTAATTCTCTCATGACAAACACTTTATCCCTTTATATCGTACACGTCTGATACACCAAATTTCTAACAGGGCGCTGCTTGAGCGATTATCCATAGTAATTTAAACTCCGATTTGTGATAATTTTACAGCCGTTTTTTAGAAGTTTAAACTCTTTATTCAGTAGCGAAGAGTGCTTGGATCATGGGTCAGAATGACGATGATGGGTTGCGGTGAGTCCGAGTGGGTTAGAGTGGGTAAGGGTGATTCATGGTGGGTGTTGGGTATGAATGATTCATGGTGAGAGGTTGATCAGACTGGGTCATAGTGGGTAGTGGGTCAGTGGGTCGTGGGTCAAGTTTTCGTTGACACATGCCATCCCAGGATCACACTAAGGGACTTTATTAGAGCCAATACATTATTGATTAACAAACGACAGAATCAAGATTTTCTAAAAATAAAAGTTAATGTAGGATATGGAATTTGAACTTATAATCATGGAAAATGTATAATACTTTGGAAGTACACCCTAACCAACTGTTAGGTCCCTGCTCTGAAAAAGTGTTTTACAATTTGTAGTCCGAGTGCCCTCATAGGGAGTCTAACCCGAGACCCCGCGCTCGGCTACCGTCTGCGCAAGCAATTCCTGAAGCTAGTTTCAATATAGAGAATGGATGCAAAATGCAACTGTCCCTGTATATGTATGTACGTAGGAATTCTGATGGATCTAGGTTCACTTTGTTTGGACTCAGTCTCTGAAAGGGATTCTAGGTTTCTTGTGAACAGAGGTGTATACCAAGGCAGCGCTTCTGAACCTTTTTCTCCTTTGGTACACACCAAGGAATATTTCAAACTTTCGCGACACCTTTACAGGTGATTTTCTTTAGATGCATGAAAGCAAAACACATAAAAATTCACACATTTCTTACTGATAGAACGACTATTCCATAAACATCTCACAAGCATATTAGGTCAGACTCTTCAACAGAAACATATTAATAAAAAAGAAACGCATGCCTCTTAATCAGGAATATGAGAAAATAATACTACCACCAGAAATATAAGAACATTTCGCGACACACCTATGTATGGCGACACAGCGCTTGAGAAACCCTGTACCAAGGCATTAACTGTTTACGCCTCGGAGTCCGACACTTTATATTTTTTACAAGACTATGTTGAATAAATATTACAGCTCTTACATTTTTCTTTCTCTGTTGTAAGAAAATAACTGTCATAAGGAAAGGAACCTGTCTTGTAATATTAAATAAAATGATCAGCCCGGTGGAAATGGGGTAAGTTTTCAAATATTGAAATATTTGAAGATTTATGTAGGTGCATTAAAGAAAAAGTTATGAGAGAACAAGCATCCGAAGTAGGAAAAGCTTCATACATTAAATTATAGTTTCGATAGACAAATATAGTCTCAATCTCAATCCCGTCTCGATAGCCGCGAGATAAATTATGTTACACTAAACGTGTATAAGTAGCACCATCTTGCAGCCTGCTTTTACTTCTTGTTATTTTACTTTATTTTTGATTAAAGAAGTATTGTAGGCAGTGAAACCATTCGTAGGTAAGTGGCTGATACTACTGTTTTCCATGCATGTGTTTGCGGGTTCGATCACCAGTAATGGTACCAAACGTTGAATGAAACTCCAATAATGATTCAGTTTCCACTTTAAGCAATATCTCTTATTTAACTTCCTGTTTGGCATTAATAATCTTTGTATTTTCATTACCAATGTAAAGTTACACTCTATTTTAATTTATTTAGAAATTGTTGTAAGCAAGACTGTTTTATAATTCTGAATTGTCTCAATATATATGTATATTCCAGAAACGTCATCTAAAATCTATTGTATAAAACTGAGGTTTAAGTTTAAAATTTAGTTCTAAAACTAGCATCATCATAATTATTCTGCTATTATAATATTATGTTTGGTTTATTTCAAGTTAACGTTCTTTTCGAGCACAAAACCTATATGAAATGCAATATTACGAACGCATTTCTACACATGAGAAAATGAATAAATTTTCCGCTAACAAAGAGCAACGCCTTGGACTTTAGTCCCATTGCGGGTCTCATTGTTCATCTGAGAGACCCCAAAAACTACTGAATACACTCTAATATCCCTTTATTTTGAATTTTTCAATTTTCGTCTATCCCTTTAAACCTCCATGTCGATACGTCTAAAATTTGAATGAACTGTATCGGCAGCATCACACTTTAGATCTGTGACCTCAAAACTATTTATTTGTCATTAATATCGTTTATATTCGACTACATTTACATGCCTCTTCTATCTCCGTGAGACAGCTACAGGCGATACGGGTTTCGATTCTCGGTGGGACACGTGTGGATTCGGATCAACGTAAGGTTCTAGAAATATAAAACAATGTCTTATACAGACTTGTAGCTGAAAGGGGCGCTAAACTTTACATCACTTCACATCGTATGATCTTTTATTTTTGCGTAATTTTAAAACATTTCCTCTCATTGAAACCCTTCTCCCACCATAGGACATGCATAGATCCAAAACGAAAACTTCTTCATGCTTGAGGTAGAGATCTGAAGGTGCCGCAATTTTTAGCCCGAGCCCGGCACGGGCCGTAATTTTAAAATGTGAGGCCAGACCCAAGCCCGAAATATTTTTAGTCTTTTAAGCTGAGCCCAGACCAAGCTCAAGTGATAATCATACAAGACCGAATTACAGAAACTTAGCTATTAACTCTAAGTTGTATTTTATATGCAGCAAATAGAGGTTTAATTTCTCAGTTTAACAGCTTACACGATTCAGAGAGAATAACAAAATAAATAGTATTGTATACAATTACTAACTCTATGAATTTTCTAAGAAAGTGGATATTTATATAAATTCAGTCTCCCTTATCCTCTGTGTATAACCGTGGGACGTTGAACTAAATTTTTCATTTCTTTTCACTTACGTATCTAACAAATTCTAATCTAATGGAAGCATGAATACTCCTAATATTTAAAACAAAATGTTAATGTATGCAAATTCTTATACACAAGGATGTGTACTGCCTAGTCTGAAATAGTCCTCAAAGCACTTAGTGCCGATTACTATGAAGAGAAAAGTGGAATTCACACTCTGTCTGCTCAACCATTCATTTTCAATATGATTTTTCTGTTGTTGTTTTTTTAACTTTTTCCCTCCACTATACAGCTTTACTCTCACTTGCAGAATGCTAATGAGATTTTTAGTATGGGCATAAAAGTTTACAAATGTAGATGTGCTTTGTGAGTTCTCCAGAAACAATGGTCCAATAAATTTCATTCTACGGTATATTTACAAAATTAGGCCCCAAAATGCCCGATTTATATATTTGAATATTTAAAAATTTACAGCAAAAGCCCGCCACGAGTTCGAAGCGATCTATGTTTTGTAGAACTGAGCTCGTGCAGGCCTCTTATTGTAGGTAACGTTGCACTGTAAAATACAACCTCTATCGGATTGAGCAGTACACACAAATAAACCTTGCTTACATTTATTATATATACAGTACAACCCCTAAAATCCGAACACGGGAAATCCGAAAACCCGGCAAACACGTTCTCAGAAAAAAAAATAACTACAGCTAGAAAATGAAAAAAATATAGATTTATCACACAAATTTAGATTTTTTAAGGTTTTAACATGTTTAGACTTAATGCTTTTTCAAAACGTTATAAACTACAGTTAAGTTTAGATAAAATAGGCAATAGTTTACGTCTACTTACATATTTTAAAACATCCAAAACAATGAAATCATTTTTGGTTAACTGGATTACGATTCACACGAAAAATTGCAACACAAGATTAAACAAACACTGATTTTTCATTTGAAGTCAGTTATCTTTAACTGTCGAAGATTAAAAATTCAGTAACGAAATAAGTACGTAATATTATTTCCCGGGTAATCCTAACCCCCCGAAATCCGAACAGGCTTCAGCCCCAATTAGTTCGGATTTGAGGGGTTGTACTGTATCTATTAAAACCTCTTATTGGGGTTTACTCAGCACTATATAATTTTTAAGAGCGTGGCTTTCTAAATTCCGTTTTTTTCTTCTTCTTCACCATCAGCTTGCTATTATTATTATTATTATTATTATTATTATTATTATTATTATTATTATTATTATTATTATTATTATTATTATTATTATTATTATTATTAGGGGGCGCGGTGGCTCAGTGGTAGAGCGTTCACCTCTGGTGCTTGGGGTCCCGGGTTCGATCCCAGCCCCCGCCAAGTGAACTTTGTGGTGGACAAACACCGTGCTCGTGGGTTTTCTCGGGGTTCTCCCGTTTCCTCCCACTTTCTTCATTCCACCATTTCACTCATCTCTCACCATCACCGTCTCCTTTAGCCTAACCGGCATAACCGTGGGATGTAAAACTTAAAGATTTCATTTCATTTTCATTATTATTATTATTATTATTATTATTATTATTATTATTATTATTATTCGAAGAGACAAATAGATCAATTATCTCGGCCAAGTTCCTTAATACATAACACTCACAGCCGGTTGTGGTAGAAATCAATCCATTGCTAAAGCAGTTATTACCTCATTAGCTAGAGGTGTGGATTCAGACTCAGATTTCGGAGTCAGAGATTGCGAGTTTAAAGCCGGGTCAAGTAAAGTGATTTGTTTATTTAATCCTTTAATTGTAATTTCTTTCAATTCACTTTATCTCGTAATTCTGGAAAGAGGTGTTTGTATGCTGGAAAAGTATACTAAAATATAAGAAAAAAGGTGAATTACGTTAGTCGCTTTGCAATTTTTAACTATATTGTCACTTTTTCAGGCTGCTCTTAATAGCCTAGTTTTTGTAACGTGTCATCTTCGAGCGGAATGAGGCCGACGAATATGGACGCGTCATAAGAGTAATAAACGAAAAATGGAAGAAAATCACTGTATAATAGACTGATTAAGACCTAATAAGATGTAAGAGTCACTATAGAGTATGCTAGAATCATTGGTTTGGATTGATTTATTGTTCTTTTGAAAGAAAGAAAAAAGTTAAAAAAGTAGGAAGAAAAAATCAAAAAGTTTGTGGAATATTTAGGTAATAGCAGTTGGACAGACTGCTGGAGGAAATGATAGCAGTCGCGAAAGGGGCGTGGTTAACGTTCACCGACTCAACAAGCTAAAGAAGGTTTCGTTCCTTCTTTACTTGTTTTTCGTATGTTTAGCTGGGACGATTCTCCTTTCGGTTTCACAGGGTTTCTCTATTTCGGAGAATGGTTCACCGTTGTACTTTTTGTTAGTGTGGTCTGTGTGTTAACGACGTGTATCGATAAAGTCATATTGGTGAAATGTCAGTAATATATTATAAAGTGATCAGTGAAAAAAAGGAATGTTTTATTCTTTGATTTTTCAATTCTCACAAGCTAACTTAGTGGCATGTCAAACGTGCTCTTTTTCTTTCCTCTTTTTGTGGGTACTAAGTTATGATAGTGAAACACAGTTTGTCAACTTTCTTTGAAAGTGTGTTAAATAGTTGTTAATTCCTAGCACAGATAGTGGTTGGCGTGATAACTTTATGTTCTCACATTCTTTCAATTCTGTGCAGAGAAATAGTGCGATTAAAGGGTATTGAAGTGAAGGGTCTTTTGTCCCAAGTGAAAGACCGATTCAATCACGTTAAAAGTAATTCCTATTGGTCATTAGCTTGTTTGGTTTGCTTGAAAACCAATTATAAGTCTTTCGTGCCTATATATTTTTGTGAGGAAACGAAGGCACGGAAAGATTTTTGTGGGGAATTACTTTATATAAGAATACTGACATTTTTCTACCAGTTAGACTATATTCGATTGCCAGAATAGCTCAGACAGAATTTATATTACCAAAGGAGAGAGAGAGGTTAACACAATTGAAGGTAAGTTCCGTAACTGAAACAATTAAAGGTGAGTGAAATTTCCAACTTATTTTCGAGTAGTCAGTGTGACTTGTCAAATTCATGTTTGTCCGGTTGTCAAGCTCGTTATTCACTCCAGGTGGAATTGCTAATGCAATTTCAATGTTTTTTCACCCTTGCGTTAAATTCCGGAATATTCTTCATTTTTGAAGTTTCGCGGAGTGCTAAGTAGTCAGAGGGACAATTCTTGCCTTTTTGATAAGATCACAAAATTTCCAATATTTCCAGATTGAATTGGTTTCTTTTTCAGTTTACAGTTTATATTGGTTATATATTGAGTTTTCAGAGGATTTTTATCATAAGAATTCTAGATTGCAAATTATTGTCCTCCAGCATTTTCATTCCACATTTGCTATAATTAATGAAAGAAAATAGTACATTATTGATTGGGAGTTGAATGAAATGTGGTTAAGGTATATTTAATTGAGAAATTAAGTATTCAACATTATCATTCTACTGTTCTAGTTTAGAGACTGAGAGTTATAAATGAAATTAATATTATTTATTGCAGATTAAGAGATTTGACATATACTTAATTTCCTGAAATTGAATCTAGAGAATCGTCTCATTAACTTAAATATTGTCAATTTCTTCGTAAAGTGAAGTTGTAAAGAAATTAGAAGCGCGCTAATAAATTGTTAAATGTTCTCTTTACTTTTCGAAGTCAGATTTGAAGCTACGTTGATAGTATTATTATATTGAAAATAATATTTGAAATCAGGAGGAAATTAAATAATTTTTTTTCAAGTAATATTTGTTCAAGAAATAGAATCTCCTTTTGAGGAATAAAATTTAATTATCATTTTATTTAGAATTCTTGAGGATTAAAGTAAATTATTGCATATTAGAAGCATTCAGATTTTTCATTAATATATTTTCTATTTACATATTTTCTTCTTATATTGTTTTGTTAGTGTATCTACATTATTCTAACGTAATAGTGTAAATACACAAACATAGTTCCTTTTAATAAAATTGTTATATAAAATTGAATTTCTTTTGGTGTTATTTATTTATTATATTATACTTATTTCCTATATATGTTTGATTTTCCTATTGCATTTGGAAATATTGGAAAAATATTTAAATGCTACACTGACGAATTGAACGATCGGGAACTGAATCTTCTGGCCCAAGTCCCATCGACTAGGTGTCGTCGGATTGCATCCGGATTGAGAATTATAATTATTCTTGTTATTATTATTATTATAATTATTATTATTATTATAATTATTATTATTATTATTACTTTGAATAGTAATAGCTTTCTGTAGATACCGGGTGGAAGGGGAATTACATTTTCTATATATCCTTTTGGTTGTATGTCTTTTAACTATTCCCTACAATTCCTTAGTGAATCACATATATCTTACAGATTTCGTATCTCTTTCTCTTCTCTCTATATCATGTCTCGAGGTGATATTTTAACAAATAGGACACAGCGACGATTTTTAAAAGTAAGGCGTTCTACATTATCAGTGTTAAATGTTCTGGTGTTTAACTTAACACATAAGTTAATAAACAAAAAAATGAGAATTCGTATCTTCATGAATGACAGCGCACTGATTATTCACATATGTCACTTTACTACCTGTATCTACGTTATTATCGTTGTCAAAATAAAAGCTCTTCAAAATTAATCACAGATTACTATCCAACTTTCTCCTGCTTTCAGTACATCGTGGTCAGACAGTCGTTAAAGCAATGTAAAACACTTTTGGCGATGAGGAAATAATATGCCTAACACATGTTTCAAAATTGTACTTTTTAAGAAATAAACATGTTTTTCAGTACATTTCAGCTGATTGCTTTACACACTTTAATACATTTAAACAAATTTTCCATTCCATTTGTGTTATGTACACAATACTACGACGCACATACAATGTATTTTCTTAGGTAACAGCAATATTTTTCTGTTCAAGGACTGTTAGTAGCTCTACGTTACGCTTTGAGCCTAGTGACTTGACAAAGGTCACATTTTTTTCATCAGGAAAATAACTATACAAATGATCGATTCTTGTAAGTAATATTTTCCATTCCTCGACTGTACATCAAAATGTTCTGCTTTGTTAAATCGAATAACAGGTTGAATGGAAGTAGCAGTACAAATAGGTAGTAAACTAAATTTCTTCATCGCTCGCAGTACTCCTCTTTCCAAGCAGAATAATCTTGCTCGAATGATTTCTCCAACAATCAAAGGTTTATTATTTATATGTTAACACTTTGTTAGAATTGAATTTTCTGATGAAGGAACGCCTAAACACAAGTATACTAAGCATAAAGTTCGCATTGTTTAATATGATAGTTTTAGGTTGAATTCTTCATAAATCAAACGAATGTTGCTTAAGTCATGCTGACACGGAATTTGTTGACTTAAGATGATCAAATTGAGTACTATATTCTAGTTAATGACTCTAACCCACGATTCCTTTGTGGGATAAGTCTTGGGTTACAATGATCAACAAACAAAATTGTTCTTATTTTTGATATTTCTATGGAAAAATTTATTGCTGGTATAGTAATATCCTTATCACTTTCAAGCTTCTCTGAGATTCTTAACCCAAATCTTGTAGATAAGATTCCATAAAGTACATTGTGATGTTAATCAGTAATTTTGGTAAATGATTTAATCACATCATTTTTATTTAAGACTTATAGAGAAGTAGCTGTGTTAATGTTATGAAGAATACAATCACGAATGTTATGAACAATACAATCACGAATGTTATGAACAATACTTACATGTGAGTACGTCTCAGTAGGATATGTTAAACTTCTCATGATTTTGTATCAACATATTGGTACATGTATTGTTCCATTCTAATGAAGATATATTGCAAGATATTTTTGCTCTAAATAATTCACGTATCATTTTCGATGAGTCTATATACTAAAAGTTTTCCAACTTATATATCCAAAACAAAGCTTCAAACAAAAAATTGATAATAAGAAAATAAAAATAACTAGAGTTTTCAAAACAATTTTTTATAACGAAAATTTTTCAAACAAAATTCTGAATCTAAAAAATGTAAAAAAAATTATCAACATAAGAAAACAAACAATATTTTGAATATAAAGAATTTCATATAGCAATTTAAAAAATCTAAACAATCTTATGAACCTAAACACCTTTAAAACAAATTTTTGAAATCAATTTTAAATCAAAATTTTCAAAATTAAATTTTCAATTGAAATTAAATATTTTTTAAAACAAAATTTCCAACTAATATTTTCAAAGGAAATTGCAAAAATAAAATACTAAATTTTCAAACACTTTTTGAATCATACGTTTTCAGGCTTGCAAATTTCAAGAAAAATGTTCAAACTAAAATGTCCAGGAATGATTCACTTTTAACCATAAAAACGTATCTAATTTTAACTATTGGAATAACAAAAAACGATCCTCAACTCTGAACTCGTTTAACAGGGAGCGCAATATGTCGCGGAAAGGAAATGTTCAAAC
Organism: Thermobia domestica; assembly: GCF_964235325.1. NCBI lineage: Eukaryota > Metazoa > Arthropoda > Insecta > Zygentoma > Lepismatidae > Thermobia > Thermobia domestica. Next base: position 265,482,056 of record NC_137456.1, read on the forward strand.
TTAGCCCTGTTGAACCAAAATTTCCAAAATAAATTTATGAACAAAGTAATCTTTAATATGAAAAAAATTAAAACCCACATTTTTGATTCACTATTTTTTTATTTTAAAAAACAAATGTGAACATTTATATAAAATCTATTAAGCAAAACTTTTAACATGTGTAGAGCAAAGATTTTAAGGTAAATACCCCATCAGATTTTACCAGACATAGTAATCAGACAATCTCATTGCATCAGGAATATCTTTCCGAGCTTTAATCAAGAAGATTAAACCACCTAAGGCAGTAAGTGTTGACTAACGTAAAACTGTTGTTGCATACCAATCGATCTGTCGGGTATTACATGTTAACTTTGTAAACTTAAACTCTGAATCAGAAATACAATTCCTAGATTCAAATTGAGAAATTCTTAAGGTTATCTATCTGATTTCAAATCCTTAATTCAAATCCGAGGTATAATTCAACCAATCAGAGTAAAGATAGCTCTCCACCAATGATCTTACACTATGAGCTCGAATTAAGCTCAAAGTATCGTTTAATATTATCCGTTGAATATGAAAATCTAAATTTTGAAAGATTATGAGTTGTCCTTAAGTTTCAGCGTGTTACGTTTTTACGTCATCATATAGAAATTTGGGTTATTTTATAATTTATCTTTTTGAACGTTAAAAACATTAAAACTTCGCGTCACATACTAGACGATTTATGAAAATTTCTTTATCACAGTTCCCAAATTTAAAGGATGATCTTGTTACCTTTCACGATTTTTTAAGAGAAGTGCATCAGTAGACGAAAGTCTTATAATTAGTCGTGCACTTAACAATATAATAGTATGTTTTAGTTAGTTCTCATATTAGAAAAATAATTAGGTATTTTGGAATTTTCAAAATGTGCACGTGGAGAAAAATGGAATGAATTAGTTGAGTCGAGTGATAAATGAATGAGAGGATGTTAGAAATGGTTTCACAGGAATACATAATTTTATGTATTATTAAGAAATGGAAGATTGGTTGGGTTGATTTTAGTTTAGCGTCCCGTTCAGCAGCGAGGCTATATGAGACGTGGACCTACTGATTAACGTGGAATCCGAACCACATGAGCTCCCGCCGGGAATCGAACCCGGGTCTCCCACGCCAAAAGCGCGTACGCTAACCGCTTAGCCACGAAGGAGCTCTTAAGAAATGGAAGAGAAACTGGTTGGTTCATTGTATAAGAATGATCTGTACTATGAGGAAAGTGCAAGAGGTGAGCTTGGCATAATTAGTGCACTATATAAAAAGAGTACTTGAAGACGAAAATGGTGATCGAAGACAGTGGAGCATGGAAGCTTCTCAGTTGCAGCAAAAGACCTGTCAATAACTGTAGAGTAACAATGATTATGTTTATTATTATATTGTAGTATTAACCTGTACTCATAGTAACAGGTTTTAATAAATAAAGACTTGAAAAGAGCAAACAGTGTTCATTTCTTCTTATTTTATGCATAATGTTACCGTTGTCAGGAAATATGAACATTCTGAATGTGTCCGCAAGCGTAATACACCTTCCACTTCATTGACCTGTTCGAATCTACCTCAACGACGGAGAAACACTGCTTAAACTCTTCAGGTAAAAGTAGTTTCTCTATGTAATAATTATTTTGTAATTGTAATTGTAATATTTCCTAATAGTATAATTTATCAACAGCTGAGTTGTGACTAAAATTAGAGTATCGCTGGATATTAATTGATTTTCAAGGTAATGTGTGAAACTTATGACCTTAGGTTATGAGTGATAACTAAAATTCTATGGTTGAAAGTATGAAAATGTTGTTACCTTTCAGATTTTAAGTTCATAATTTAAACTTGGAAGTAGAAACCAACCAATCGGATTAGAAAAGATAACTTCCACCAAAAAATTAGACTATTACTTGGAGACCAAACTTCATAGCATATATTGATTCACATCAAACGCTTTTATGATCCATGTTGTAAAACCCTAGACTAAAAGTTTTAACTAAGGTTTAACGTCTGAAGATATCATGTCATCATAAAAGTTTAGATTATACAAAAATTTATCTTGTTTAACGTTAAGCAAACATTCAAATTTCCCTCATTATAATAGAGAATTTACCGAATTTTTTTTACCACGATTACCAAAATTTAATGGATGATCATAAGTACTTCTTCCATTTCTTTGAAGAAAAAGGAATCGCTATACCTAAGTCCTAGAATTAGCCATGGACTCCACCATGCAATCTTACGTTTCAGTTAGGTATCACCTAAGAAAATTAATTAGGTCAATAATTTCCAATTTGAATTCTTGCCAATTGTTTACCGTTAGAAAGGAATAATCAAAACCACTTGATTTACATTAAATATAGAAACGTTTAACGAATATTTTTAATTGGTGACTCACTAATTATGGAGTGTCCTATTTATCTTAACAAAATTTGAAAAGGGGGCATTAGAGCTCGCATGTAATATAACAAGTTAAACCTCATCAAAGTCAATAATACGAATCAATCGTATTCCACGTGGCATAACGTATTTCTGACGTTTATAGTTTGATATATTTTTACCCATATGTTGGTGATAATCAAGAAAAATGAAATGTACAGATATGCGTATATGGGTCCTAAATAATGTTTACCAATTATTGTTTGCTGATCATTCCAAAATTATAGGGATGGCCCGAAATCCACCTAAAAGATTAAGATGGTAATATCAATGTACCAACGTGCAGGACCCCCATAATCGTCAATATAAGGTAATAAAATATCATAAAAAAGAACTGTTGATAACCGAACATGTGAGCATAATATTATCTGACATAGGAAAGACATAGGAAAGAGATTGACAACCCAAGTTTACAAAGAATCCTACCAAATTCTTGCTTTTGAAAATTTCCAAATTTAAGGGTTTTCAGTGTACTTCTTCCCTAAATTTAAAAAAATAACCACCAATCAACAAATGTACAGGACATCTGTACTCATTCATAATATCATGTAAAGTGATAAGACATAATCAAAAGATATTAATTGTATTAATAATCGAATACGTCGTCGTACTAACTTTTAAGCTTAAAAGAGGACAATATAAACTACCCAAATTCATAGTTGCTACTAGAGAACATTTACAACATATTGTTTTGATCATTTCAAATTTTGAAAGTGATGGAGCATTATACGCGTACCGGTGTCCTATAAAACAATACACTATTGTGCTAATCTATTTAAAAATATATGGTAATAAGACCTCGTCAAATTTTATAACTTTAGATAATAACCTCCTAAATTTGCATCTTTGGCAATTTTATTACCAATGAAAGATAAAGAGATGGACCACTCAAAATTATTTTGGTATTCCTTAGGATCCTACACTTCTATACCAAAATTGAAGTTGAGCAATTTTCAAAATTTAAGTGTTTACCAATGTACCATTCCCAAATTTCAAGACAGTACGCTAAGATACTACACACATATATAACGGACTAATCTACAGAAATGTATAATCATAAAAGGTAATAGTACCACGTTAAATTTAATAAATAGGGACAATAGCCGATTTCATGGCGTTTGCACATGGTCGTACGTATTGTATTTTTTTGGCAATTTTTACTCATAAAAAGGAACGAGATAGGCCACCCACAATTATAATGGCATTTCTTAGGTTTGAATTTTAGCTATTTCCAAAATTTAAAAAGTGAGAAAATATATCCCATCCTAATTATAAAAGGATTGAACCAATATGTATATGTACTATGAAAGGGAATAAAACCTGTACACGCGGATATAATCATACAAGGTAATAAGATTTCTTCAAAGGAAAAAAATGGGTCAATAAAAGCATACGTGCTTTTAATATTATTTTTCTATTTCTAATGCACGAAAAGGAACAAGATGAACAACTTAAATATATAGCTGTACATAATAGGACCATTTCCTACTATACCAAATGTTTAAATTTGTCAATTTCCAAAATTTAATTGCTGGGCCAATATACCTCTCCTAAATTTTCGAAGGGTGCAGCGATTTTAATGTCTTATGAAAGAGAATGAACCACACTAATATAACCATATTAGATAATAATACCTCATCAAAGGGGATAAAAATGAGTAAAAAACATGAAGTTTAAATTTTAGCAATTGGTTAGCCATGAAAGAGAAGGATATGGCCAAGAAAACATACAGAGGCATACCCTGGTCCTATTCTACGATAATTCAATTTTAGGTTTGGCATTTACCTAAATTTAAAGGGTGAACCTATGTAACCTCGCAAAGTTTAGCGGACGAGCCGTACGGCCGGATCACTGACCTCGGTCAATGTGCACTGAAATTTGATCTTTGAATTCTCAAAAAAATATGCTGAAAGGACTAAATATATCCTGTGACATACTACTGTAGGTTTTTGTTTCGTGAACTGTCAAAGGAAGTCATAGGTCTTTTACACGATTTCTAATATGTCGGTCATGATGATCCCTTATGCATTTCGGCCCTATTAAAAAAGATGTCACTATAAAAATGTCTCCTTACCTCTGTGCTTATGGTTTCCTGTCAGAATTTTGTCATTGTATAGAAATGCCCCTATAGACCCTGCCTCCGTGAATATTATTTTTAATACGAACACCTTTCAAGTGGATCAATCAATATGCCATCAGTGTAAAAAATGGTACCAAAAAAACAGCTTCTAGAGAAAAGCTTATGATAAAAACAGCCTCTAATGAGACATTTTATTACTACGAATGTATAATGCAATCTCCTTCGTTGGTAAAAAAAGAACAACCAGAACAGCAGAGACTCGTGCAAATTTCAATATGATAAACACAACAACGAACTTTTAAGACCAAGGCTTATGTCTTATCCGCGAATAAACATATAACAGTATAATTTTCTCAATATTTAATTATTTCCTTTGGGTCTAGAATTTGTAACTGAAGTCCGAATATTATGCGGTTTTTAGCAAACGTCCAAGGAAGGGCGAAAGATTTACGAAACTATGATCTTGGTTTAAACTCATCCCAGGTAATATCGGGCACGCCTCAAGAAAAGCAGAAAATATTCGAGAGTGTACCTTACAATTGGAATGAGGTGCGGTGCGTTGAGGGGCGGAGGTATGAGTTTTCTCCTTTATACTACAACCTCGTCCAAGTCAACAAGAAACTCAGACATTTATTGGGAATTGAAGTGTTATACAGTTATCTGCCATTGTGTGGTTGTAATCATACAGAGTGAGAATAGTGTACTGTTTGAAACAAAATATGTTTATCGCTAAATTTGTGGGGAAAAGTATCTACTGTTGCTATGCAAAAACAATTTACATACAAATTTGTCTCACGTTCTGTCCCAGACAAGAAAACAATTAGTCCAGATCAATCAGACAAGAAGAGCTGAACCCAGGGAAAAATCATAAGAAGCTGAAATTACACACATTCCTTTGCGAAAGTATATATAACAACATACCAAACGTTTTAATATGCAGTTATGTGTTTGCCCGCCGTTTAGAAAATGACCGCCAAACTCTGTTTTTTAAACAGAATAACTTGCTCTTTCTTTAATAGCTACATCTCACGTTGTATTTGGACTATTGGTATTATTTTAACCTCTATCGAATACTAAAGGACCTAAGCTTACAGGACCTGAATTGAACTTACCTGTTTACTCCGCATTCGGGAAGTAGCGGAGGGATTTCTTTTCAAGAATCCACAAGATTTCTCTCCTTCCAATTTGTTTTTTATACATTAACCCAGAAAAAAAACATAACAAGCTAAAAGTTTTTACATACCTTTGAGAAAGCATATGTAATTTATTAAAAGTCCTGAAATATCCGGTGACGAGTTTGGCCGCAATATTGGCAAATGTTAGCGAAACTGTGTTTTTTTAAAGGTAATAACAGGTTCTCACTTTAATAGCTTTAACCCACGTTGTATTTGCACTATTGGTGTTTTTTTAACTCATTCGAATAACAAAGAACAAGGCTTATAGATTTTTGGGAGTCTACTACACTCTTAGTGGAAGAATCAGAGGGATTTCGTTTTTACAAAAGATAACAAACTTTGAATTCTTCCGATTACTTTTTCTTAATCAATTGACAAATTTTTCCTCTTAAAGTAGCAATTAAACTTATATTAAATTCGTCATAATATTGTAATGAAACTATGATATGGAAAAAAAAGAAGTTAGCTCATTCTTCAAGAAGAAATATATCAAAAAAGAATTTTTAACATTGGTTTCTAGTGATAAAATGCATGTGTATTTAAGTTTGATAACAAAAGAATTTTGGGATAAACAGTCACACTTATCGTGGACTAATGAGGTTCTTCGGCAGTCACGTAGCGTAAGAAGTAATTAAGTGAACAAACAAGGCTGTTACGGAGAACCTCAGGGTCTGGCTGACGAAATTAATAGAATACAAAAAGGTAAGGGAGAGGTCCAAGGATCATCTCGGAACAACCAACGGATCTCTCAGTAACCAACCAAGATCTGCAATAACATGGGTGGTATACCAGCATACTTAATGTAAGTTGTATTTTTCATTTTTACAACTTGTTGTCATTCATATAAGGCTCTAAGCTGGACGAATGGTCTCCTGTGAGAGAACATAATCTAAATTTGTAATTGTAACCTCTAATTCATGTAAAATAAAGTCTTGCTTGTTGAAATTATTATTCTGTTAATTGTCATCTGACAGGCAAGAGATCACTAACTACCTGATTATTTTAACATGGCTCCCAGACGAAAGAATACAGCCGGGGGCCCTATATTAAATGACAGCAGTTTTCTTTATACCAGACTTACTTTTTTTCTTATCTTCCTTTTGGACGTTACCTTTAATATATTCCTTCCAAATTCCTATCCTGGAGAGTAACTCTATAACGTTTGAGTGTAGACCAGTAAATGAGTTCCGATACTGTTTGCCATTGCTAACACTAATCCAATCTGCAAATAACTTTTCTCAGGGCCTCATGCAGGCAACATATAACTCTAAATTCGGTTTTTTGCCTAAGAATACAAAAAAATAAGCGTGCACTGCTACACTTTCTGGGATCCTTTCTCAACTGGGCGACCGGAGTTGCAACGGAAGATGAGATAACACATTTTCAACCACATGAAAATGAATTAAAACAACACATTCTAATACTAGAACAAAAAGAATTAACGGTTCATTCGGAATTACACAATATGTCGGTACTCGTTTCCCGACTAGCCAAAGAAACAAAAGACAGTTTTGCGGATGTTCAAACTGCTTTCAAGAGGATTATTCAAGATGAGCGGCAGATACAAGAAACATTGCTTTCAGATAAACGGCAATTAACATCCTTTATACAACTTAACTTCAATCTTCATTCTCTATTGTTGAACAAAATACACCAACTTTTAGAAATGTCAATTTTCAACGACGTATATTTAGCATGTAACGAAAACAGAATACCTAGCACCTTGGTTACTCATAGTATGTTAGAAAAGGACCTAACACGCTTAAACTTACAGTTACTCAAAAAAGGCATGCAAATTCACCCCTTACTTTCAGCGCATGCGGCTTATAAGATGCCCATAGTTAACTGTAAGGTTACTCCTTCTACTGTATACATGAAGGTTACAATACCGATTATTCCGGTCAATACCAAATTCTCGTTACATAAATTCCTCAAATATCCAATTCGTCTGAACGATGAAACATGCAGTTTGCGGACCGACATTCAATACGTACTTTTTAATAATACACAGACTATTCTACTCCCCAATGATGCAATCCAACACTGCACGATCTCTCAAAAGCCATTTCTGTGTAAAATACCAGCAATTAATCACAATGCCTCCCCCTTTTCCCTCTGTTTACAGCATTTACGTTTCCCAAAAGTAACAGGACTGTATAAAACGGTATGCCCTTCTTCTTGCACCACAAATCACTCGTTAACCATCACGCCACTAAGGAATACCGAATTTGTTCTCACTAATGCTCCTCTTTCTTTATTTACCTTATCCCCAGAGGGACATAAGACGGAACTCCATGTTCCACACACGCGCACCATTAAAGTGACTTTACCATGTGAACACAAGTTAGCCACGGAAGAACAAACTCTTATTTTTCAGCTTGACTTATGCCACATTGATCAAATTTTACCACGTCATTTAGTATTAACACATGCTTTACATATAAATGATTCTCATTTTCAATTGCCTCATGATTGATTATTTGCTTTTAAGTCCAATTTCTCCAATATCCCCTTGAATTACAGTTCTAGAATATCCGAAATTTCACCCATTACTATTAACGATACAACCTTACCTTGGAGCAGTTGGATACCGCTTGAATATTCAATACCTATTAGTACTTCAGTGACGTCATTACAATTTCTCATAACGATTACCAACTCCGGTTTTCTTATTATTCTCTACAGACGTTTTAAAGTCCTCCAACTTTCGGTACCCAGTTCGAATCCAGAATCCATTCCCTTGACACAATTACATTAATTTTTTTCTCTTATTTTTTCAGACTGCAATTTACCTTCTTACTTCTGTTCCCTACTCCCACTTTAGCCCTTTCATTCTTTGATATCACACTACTGACAGTGACACCTCTAACACTGTTATTGCTTCTCCTTCTAGGAATATTCTGTTGCAAACGGTACTTAGCGTACAGGATCTAGCTTCGTATACAAACACATACCCCCATAGCTTTACGACACCTCCCACCTACAATCCAAAATTCCACAGTATCCCACTACCCACAAACAGAGTCTCGCGTTCCAATCGCACATCCTTCCTATACCCCCAGTCGCAATTAAAAAAACGTTCTCAATTTAATATTTGCTCGTAAGCATATCTCCAACTAATTTACAACGCGTATCTTGAGTATTCCATTTTACCATATTCCTTCCAATTAATATTTTCAGAGGAGGACCCGTCTTAGACTGCCCTTTTACCTATTCAAAAAATATAGAAATAATAAAAAAATATATTATTTAAAACAAATCAAGAGACAAATTACATATTCTCTCTTTTGCACTGAAATACTCACTATAACACTACTGAACCTCAAAAATGATAATTATTTCAAATAGATACAATCTGGTATAAAGAATAATATGAAAAATACAACAATCCCTTTTCACCTCTACCATATCCCAACATCCCTTTGCCACCCTTCAACAAGCAAGGCACAGCAAGGAACCAGGAACCTGCACCGCCAAAGTTCCAGTTCACTTGGAGCCACAAGGAAATCTCCCTCGTCTGGATGCGTCAACCATCCTGGAGCCCCAGAAGTACACCATGAAACCATGCCTGTGTTCACCAGTCCAATTGGAGCCAGAAGGAAATCTCCCTTGCCTGGGTTCGTCAGCCCTACAGGAACCAGGAACCTCCACCGCCGAAGTTCCAGTCCAATTGGAGCCAGAAGGAAATCTCCCTTGCCTGGAGTCGTCAGCCCAACTGGAGCCACCAGCAGCAAGCCATGCCCGTGTTCAACCTTGGAGGAACCAGAGTTGTCGACGCTGCCTGCGCTCCCTGTCTGTTTGAAGCCACGGGAACTCTCCCATGCCTGAGTCATCAAGATTGTGACAGTGTGGACTCTACGTCGCAACATTACTTGTCCCTCACCGCCACACATACAACCCTAATTTTGTGTGTATCTTCGACTGTGTTGCCAAAAAGAACAGAAGCCCTGAGCGGCGGCCATGGATGACACCCAATTGCCCTGTGGCTCATCAAAGCATAAAGGTCCCCAACAAGGACTCTACGTCTCAATGTGTTCCGAATCCATGAACACTAGAAGATGTGAACTGTTTTTTTTATGTATAAGTGTGTGCAGGCCAATAGACTACTAGTTAGTGTCAGTGTTTATAAACATAGTGTGGACAGAACTATGAGTGAAAAAAAGTGATACACACTACGGTGATGTTCATGAACAGTTCCTCATAAGTGGGGGGTTCCTCATAAGTTAAAAAGTTTGGCAATTTCAACGATGAGATCGCAACTTCTGAATCCGACACTTCTGCAATTGTTTTTCTTACTTTGTAAGGAGCTGGTAGGTCAGATTTGGTGTGTTATCGTACATTCACGAAAACTGTAGGCAAATATTCCGTCATAAATGAAATTCAGTTGGAAGCTTTGCCACCTACCAGTGTAGCAGCCCATCAGCACTAATTCCGGGTTTACTAACAGGTACAACTCCGTAAAGGTATCAAACTACCCCTACTTCCTGGTGATCGAAGAGGACTGAAATGTGTATGTAACCGATTATAACAGTGAAAGTTCCAGCTCCGGACTCTATATTTTAACTTATATGGTACTAGCAGCGTTCACCCCGCTTCGCTGCGGTCACCCCGGAACGCAATAAACTTTGTTACTTAGATAATTTTTACTTTTTCGCTTTCAAGTGATATGATAAAAACCATAGAAGATTACAGTAAATGTTAACATTATATCGCCTGTCATTTATGTTAACCCGCCCCGCTTCGCTGCGGTCACCCCGGAACGCAATAAACTTTGTTACTTAGATAATTTTTACTTTTTCGCTTTCAAGTGATATGATAAAAACCATAGTAGATTGCAGTAAATGTTAACATTATATCGCCTGTCATTTATGTTAACCCGCCGAGTGACACGGTCATGCGGGTTGCATATAAATACGTTTATTTTTACCTATGATGAACTAACAAAGGATTTGTACGTTATGGACACTTGAATGGTCAATTATCTCAAGACACTGGTAATTAAAAATTAAAGTGATATGATAAAAACCATCTAGGGTCCAAATCCTAATAACCCCCCAAAAATGAAAGAAATTGGTTCAGCCGTATTAGCGTGATGAGGGAACAAAGGATTTGTGCGTTCTCTTTTATATATAAGATAACTGCAAGATGGGATGTCAACGCTTATTTAAATACAGCTATACAAAACTGATACACCTCGTTGTGTGGACAATGTAAGCCAGTGATACCACCAATTCCTATTATGGCTAAATCAATCCCAAACAAAATACCAACGTGGACACTATTGAAAGATAATCGTAACTGAAATTCAAAAATGCGTTCGAAGCATAGGGTACCGAAAAAGGCACTCTGTTCTTAACGAATTCTACAACTATTATTGCCCTTCATTTCGGATACTTGAAAACATTAGAAGGCCTCTAAATTGAAAGTATTGTATATTGTGCACGTTATCAGAATGATTTGTTTCTTGTAATTGTTCCTATTTATAAAGTGGAGAGAATTTGGTGAGTCGTAGATGATTTGCCGAAGATATGGGTGAACGGGCCTCCGATAGAACCCACATACAACTGGAGTATAAGTATTTGTTATTAATTTTCTATCATGTAATCAAAATGAAACTTGGAGACTAAATTCTGTTTATTATGGTGTATTTAATGTAAGTTCAATTGATATTCTCGTCGAATTGATATGGAGGGCGAGATTGCCAACTGATTAAAAAAAAAGTATAAGGAAAACGGGAAAGTTACGGATTTTTTATCTAAAATCCATCCGTTATTCTCACATGTGTGTAGTAGACAACTAAATGTCTGTACAAGTAGTTCTTTGTTGTTTGGTAAAGTAAAAAATAACATCAATAGTGCAAATACAACGTGAGGTATAACTATTAAAATGAGAACCAGTTATTATCTATAAAAACCATAGCTTTCAGACCATTTTCCAATATGGAGCAAAACCCGTCACTAGATATTTAAGATTTTTAGTATGTTGTCATACACACCTTTCTCAAGAAATATACAAAATTTCAGCTTGTTATGATGTTTTCTAGGTGAATTATAAGAAACCTAATTAGAAAAATGAAAATTTTGTTGAATGTTATAAACAAATCCCTCCGTTACTTTCCGCATTTATAGTAACTGTAAGTGTGCTGCATGCTCTGTAAGCTTTATCATTTGTTATTTGAATGAAGTAAATATAATATCAATCGTTCAAACACAAAGTGAGTTATGGCTTCAAAAGTGATAGCCAGTTATTACCTTCAAAAGCACGGTCTGTCGGCCATTTTCCAATATGACGGGCAAACCTCTCATCAGATATTCGAAGACTTTTAGTATGTTGTTATATGCACACCGTTTCCAAGATGTGTACAAAATTTGAGCTTGTTATGATTTTTTGTGGGTCAAGTGTAAGAGATCAATTCACAAGAGGGAGTGTCAATTTTTAAAAAGAAATCCCTCTGCTACTTACCACATGTGAAGTAAAGAGGTAAATGTGATTCATGATCTGTAAGCGCAGTCCTTTGTTTTATGGAAACAAGTAAACTAACATTAATAGTGCAAATATAACCTCTAGCTATTCAAGTGAGAACCAATTATTAGCTTTAAAAACGATGATTTGGGGCCATTTTCCAATATGTCGGCTAAACCGTTTATCTGATATTTCATTACTTTAATTATGTTGTTATATATACCTTCGCAAAGGTATGTACAAAATTTTAGCATGTTATGATTTTTTCCGGGTTAATGCACATATTGACTGGATTAATATTGTTGCTAGTGAATAAATTTGAAGAAACAGGAACATTTCTGAATGAAAGACGAAAGCATCGCATCCCACAGACTGGTTCCGTAGTAGAAGTCAATTATTGGGTCCTCATACCGCCCAATAAATCTCTCTGTTACACAAGAAATATTTTTTAAGTTTGTGGATATTAACAGTTACACTTAATTTTTGTTCTCACTAAAACTTAATTTTTATTCTGCAATTGGGCTTCAAAAATCTAAAAAAAATCATTGTAATTGTAAGGTAAACTAGTGAATGTTTACTGTTTTCTTGAGGCGTGATCGATATTAGTCACGATGAATTTAAAAAAGGAAACATAGTCACATGAATCTACCATCGTTCCTTGATCGTTTGCTTCCTCATGAAAATCAGACTTCAATTATGAATTAAAATGAAATCCGAGAGTCCTTTTTTGAAAAAGACTACGTTTCTTAAAAAATTCCAGAATAGGGAATAATTGATTCAATAACACTTAACGTCAATGGAAATACACAAAACTAACACACTTTCATTAAATCGTTCTACATACGTAAAGTTTTCCAAAGTTTATCTTCAGGTTTCATAGTAGCATTCTTCCTCACGAGGACAAATTGTGTCAATAGCGGTCACAAGATATTATTTTTTGTACAATAGAAATAACTGTTTCTTTTACAGTACAGTAATACATATCTTCTTTGGAGATACAGTGATATCCACTTAAAAAAGCAATACACAAACTCGCAGATTTCTGCATCACGTATTTTTAGAGAATGGCCTTTCTGTAAGGCAAATAGTGCGGTCTTGGAAGCCAAATGTTCAAAATGTTGAATAGGAAGATTTTTCTGAAGAGTTCAATACTGTATAACGAAACCAGCTCAAAAAGACGCAATTAGTTCTGACCTTATCTATAGATGAAACATAATATGTTTCATCCTCCAACATGTGTTTTCATTCCTGACTTTCTAATAGCAGTCAAACAACTCAGTTTGAGCCATATTCGGAGTTTTGTTAACAGTAGCAACATCTAATTCTGATTTTGTAGTTGCTGGTATTCATTATTTGTTCACTACAAACATCATTTAGCCCGATATGTATTAAATCTGCAATACCTATTTGCTCCTCATCGTTAAATCAACGTTCGTATCGGACGGAAGGATACACATTTCAGCAAAAAATATTTATTGGAATTCAGAATCTGATAGTCTTCCAAAATATTCAAGAAATCTTGTAATGTTAGAGATCGTTACATAATATACAGTTTGTAATGAACTCAACAAGTGCACAAAACGTATAATTGAACCACCACCCAACGCCACTTGCAGTACCATCTCGCTTAATTTCTGCTTAGTATTGCCAGTCCACAAAGTTTCCAAACAATGTTATTTTCCTCAATATTTCACATGTAAAATCTTAACTTACGACGTCAATATTGCCAAATGTGAGCATTGTAAAATATTGATTTCTTAGAAGTACAATGTTTTTCATATTATTGTAGTGCCGCATTGAGTTAAATGGTCAGTCTTGAGACAAGACATAAACGCCACTGACATTAAGTATTGATTTTCTCAAAGAAACTTAGAAATAAAATAGAGCATTCACGTATAAGATGAACATGAAGCAAAGGTTTATATATTTTTATTCGAAAATATATGTTTGAAATTTTTTGTTTCCAATTTTTCGTTTCCAAGTTTTTATTTATTTTTTTTTTTGGAATTTTTGTTTCAAAATTTTTGTTTCAATTTTTTTTAATTTTTTCTTTCCAAATTTGTGTTTGATATTTTTGTTTGGGCAATTTTGGTTTCAAATTTTTAAGTTTGTACACTTATAAAGAACCGTACCGTAACTGTCAAGAACAAAAACCTCTGGCAACACTGTTTATCATGACGCAATAATCCACGTCAGAACATAGGGCTTGTACTTGAAATGAAAAACACAAATCATTTAAATGGATCATTTTATTATACCGCACATACATCCATACCAGACAGAGGATCTGGATATTGTCGATACAATGTATTTTGAACTTCTTGCACTAGTTTTTCTTTAGCATATATTTTTAATTCCAATTCAGGTCTTTTAAGGTTTATTGCAATATCAATTGGTGGAAACTGAATGTCCATTTGATCACAAATAAACTTTTTTTTCAATACAGGTATGCACCCACGAACGATTTTGACAACCATCACAACATCTAGATACATGTTGTACAAAATGAATGACACATTTCTAAAAATAGTACTTTTTCAGGAATATATTTGTTTTGTTGCACACTTCCACTGACTGTTTAACACACTGGAATACATTGATGAATTTTGTCCATTCCGTTTGCTTTAGATACATCATGTTGCGAGGGACATGCAACGTACTCTTTTTATGTAACACGACCATCTTCTTCTCGAGGACTGTACGTAGCACACTTCATGATTTGAGGCTAATGATTTGACTATGTTCACATTTAGCTCATCATGAAAATAATCATTCATTTAGACGATTCGTGAACATAATATTTTCCATTCTTCAAAGCTGAGTTGTACACCAAAATGTTCTGCTTTCCCAATCGATCAAAGGTTAAAATATTGTAGCACTGATACCAACCATGACATGTTTTGTTTATTGGATAATAGCTTGCGAAGAGGAACTCTTATCGTTAGAACTACACTTCTTTCCTGCTGAAACGCACTTGCTCGAATGATTTCATGGGTTGACACGGTTTTGCTGATTTCATACAGCTAGGGCTGACGTCATAGAAAAGGAATGTGCTGACGTTTGAATTCATTATTTCATCACTATTGCTGACAAAACCAAATTCACAGATCCGGGTGTGTACTAAATTCAAATTGATGATTCCGTCCAACGAGTCTTTAATAGCATAAAGATACAGATCCAATTTTAAAAATCGTAATAGTTCTTTTTGTGTTGAAGCTTCCATGGGTAAATAATTTACTGGTAATATAATATCCTTATCACAACGATTCTTAATCCCAAGTTTGTATTGACCATTTGGCTAGCTAAGGTTCTATAAGGTATATTATGTTGTAAATCAGTAATCTTGGTATATAATTTCATCACATCATGTGAGTTTTGAATTTGCCGACAACTAGCCATGATGATTTTATGAAGAATACTATCTCGAACGATGATGCAAAACTAATGACGTTGCATTACTATGTTCTGACGTGTACTATTGTATCATGATAAACACTGTTGCCAGGTGTTTTTGTTCTTAAACAGTTCCTGTTCTTTATCGATGAGTGCACAAACTTAAAAATGAGAAACCAAAATTTTTCAAACACAAAGTTTGCAAACAAAAATTATAAAACAAAAAAAATTAAAAAACTGAAAAATATTTTAAGAAAAGAATATTCGAACAAAATTTTTTAAACGAAATTATGAAACGAAAAAATCAAACAAAATTTTGAAACGAAAAAGTGAAACAAAAAATTTCCAAACAATTTTTCAAACAAAATATGGAAACAAAGAATTTAAAACAACATTTTGAAACGAAAAATTTCAAAAAAAATAAAAATTTTCAAACAAAATTTTGAAACGAAAAAATTCCACAAAAATTTTCTAACAAAAATTTTGAAACGAAAAAAATATCAGTTCCAAACAAAACTTTTACGTTTCACGGTTAACCGTTAAACTTTATCCGGTTTTTAAGTATCCGATTAACAAATGAACGGTTTTGATCATATTTATCAGTGAGTGAAAAATGTTGAACGAAAATGTTCAAACCAAGATTTTAAACAGTAATGGATAAATTTAAACAAAACTTAAAACTATATGCAGTAAAGATTTGAGAATCATCATCCAATCAGATTGCTTGAAAGATTGCGATCAACCAATCAGATTGCACGAAAGATAGTGATCATCCAATCAAATTGCATCAACAATAACTTTGCCTGTGTCAGACGACATCAGATTGTGACTAAATTTAAGTGTTGTAGCATGTATTGTCTTTAGACTATGAGTCATAAGATTCAATAAGTTTAGCTATCAGATTTATAAAGCTCAACGGCAAATCCACCACCTCCAATGATCTTAGACTATGAGTTGTGTCTAAAGCGCAAAGTATTGTTTCAAATTTCGCGCCTTATGTTAAAATTATGTTTATCACAATTCCCGAATTTAAAGAATAACTCTATTGATATACCTATATTAAAATTAACCATATAATTACATGTTCAATAAAGTCAATAATGTCTATCAATTGTTTACTTTAGGAGAACCAACTCTTTTCTAGAAGTGTGTACTCAAACTTAAGAAGTACAACAACAAAGGAAATGAATCCCTGTGCAGTATCTCATAAAGGTCAATCACGTGGTACATCATATTGCTTACGTTTATATTTGGTCCATAGACGGGAATAATCAAAACGAATGACGTCATTTTATTTTGACAATTCTCAAATTATCCTACAAAGTTTCAATGTACCAATGTCATGGAATTCTAATCCCATCATAGGTCAATAACTGACCACGTGATCATACTAATATTTGACATTGATTTACCCAAAGAACGAGATACCACCCAATTCTAAGAACAACTACCAGTTATTGATCTAACAATAATAAATATACCTCTTCCAAAATTTAAGATTGGTACACAAATACACATGTGTCTTATGAAAAAGTTAATAAATCCTGTACTCGTTCAATGATAAAACCGTATCAAAGAAGATAAAATAAGTCAATTACCTTCGAAATTTGAATATTTGGCCATAATAGGGACACCAACATTTTTCAAAGGGTACTAGAAAACGTTTGCCGAATTTTGTTATTTCATTATTCCGAAATTTATGGAATGGTTCTATGTACAACAACAAAATTTTAAAGGGTACATAATAATATGAAGGAAACGACTCCTGTACACATCCATCCTTATCAAATGGTTCATTTACATTTTTGACAATATTTTACACATGAAAGGGAACGAGATTTATAATGGTATTTATTGAGAGTAGGAAAAAGTGGATCGATCTGGCTCAACATTAGCCATAAGAGGCCAACTCACAAGCCCCTGGGAAAATGACCACCGTGCACCGTGAGCCCAAGGTCTTTTACGACCTAAAATTTAGGGGTGAATTTAATCCCTTTTATGAGCACTTTTAAGGGGTGTATTCGTTCTCTTTTATGACCACGTTTAAGGGGTGAACTCGTTCCCTTTTACGAGCCCTCCCTGGGAATTGACCACCGTACAACGTGAGCCCACGGTCTTTTACGACCTCCATTTTAGGGGCGAACTCGTTCCCTTTTATGACCTCCATTTTAGGGAGTGTACTCGTTCTCTTTTACGACCTCCATTTTAGAGGGTGTACTCGTTCCCTTTTATGAGCATATTTTTCAACCCTTATTTTAACATAGCACATAACACATAGAAGAGCAGATAACACATAGCACTATTTTAACATAGCAGATAACATGTAAGATTATGAACACATATAAGAGCAGAAGACTACATAACATAGCAGGCCTCCATTTTAAGGGTGAACTCGTTCTCTTTTATGAGCATATTTCTCAACCCCTATTTTAACATAACAGAAATGACATAAGAATACGTAACATAGCAGGGTATACTCGTTCTCTTTTATGAGCACTTTTTCAACATAGCAGACAAAGAACATAGCAAAGGGGTACGAACACATAACATAACAAGGGTGTACTAGTTTCCAACCCCTATTTTAACATAGGAGATAACACATAAGATTACGAACACATAGAAGAGAAGATAACACATAACACTACGTAACACACAGCAGAGCACATAACACATAAGAGTACCTAACATAACAAGGGTGAATTTATTTCCTTTTGTGAGCATATTTTCCAACCCTTATTTTAACATAGCAGAAATTACACTGAGACTATGAACACACAGCACAACAGATAATACATAGCACAGCTAATAAAAGAGCATGGCGTATTTTCCAACCCCTATTTTAACATAGCAGAAATTACGAACACATAGAAGAGCAGATAACACATAACATAGCAAGGGTGTATTCGTTCTCTTTTATGAGCATATTTTTCAACCCCTATTTTAACATATCAGATAACACATAAGATTACGAACAAATAACATAGCAAGGGTGAACTCGTTCACTTTTCCAACCCCTATTTTAACATAGCAGAAATGACATAAGAATACATAACTCATTCCAACCCTTATTTTAACATAACGAGCAAAGATTACAATTGAACACCCACGGTCTACAGATAATCATTTTAGAGGGTGTATTCATTCATTCTCTTTGATGACCATTTTTTTCCATCCCTAATGAAATTACATAGGAGAGCAGATAATACATAAGATTCGTTCCCTTTTATCAACACTTTTTAGAGGGGTTAACTCGTTCCCTTTTATGATTACTTTTTCAACCCCTATTTGAACATTTTAACATAGCAGAAATGACATAAGCATGTCCTCAAACTACTGACCATCGTGAACAAAGGTCAAACTAAAAAACGAAACAACATATCGAGGTGCTGTTTCCATATTTAGCAATTGGTCATCAAAAAAGTACTGACCATCAAGGTCAAAAATTAAAACTCGAAAACAGAGCCACATTTAGCAATAGGTCATCAGGTACTACATGTCCCAAAATTAGTGGTCATCGAGGTCAAAAGGCAAAATACTTAAAACGAAATAACTCTTAAATGGATCCACATATTGAGATGCTGTTTCCACATTTAGTAATCGGCCACCAACTACTACAAGTTCCAAAATAATGATCATCGAGGTCAAAGGTCAACATACTTAAAACCCAATCACTCGTAAACGAAGCAACATATTGAGATGGTGTTTCCACATCTAGTAACTGGTCATCAACTACTACAAGTTCCAAAATAATGATCATCGGAGTCAAAGGTCAACATACTTAAAACCTAATAACTCGAAAATGGATCCACATATTGAGGTGCTGTTTCCACATTTAGTAATTGTTCATCAACCACTGCAAGTTTCAAAAATAATGACCATCGAGGTCAAAGGTCAGCATACTTAAAACCTAATAACTCGAAAACGGATCCACAAATTGAGATGGTGTTTCCAAATCCAGTAATAGATCATCAGGTACTACATGTCACAAAATAATGACCGTCGAGGTCAAAGGTCAAAATACTTAAAACCCAATCACTCGTAAACTGAGCCACATATTGATGTGGTGTTTCCACATTTAGCAATTGGTCATCAACTACTACAAGTTCCAAAATTAGTCGCCATCGAGATCAAAGGTCAAAATACTTAAAACCCAATCACTCGAAAACGGAGTCAAATATCGAAGTGGTGTTTCCAAATCTAGTAACTGGTCATGAGTTACCACAAGTTCCAAAATTAGTGGTCATCGAGGTCAAAGGTCAAAATACTTAAAACCCAATTACTCGTAAACGAAGCAACATATTCAGGTGTTGTTGCCACATTTAGTAATTGGTCATCAGGTACTACAAGTTTCAAAATAATGATCATCGAGGTCAAAGGTCAAAATTTAAAACCTAATAAGTCGAAAATGGATCCACATATTGAGATGCTATTGTCACATTTAGTAATTGGTCATCAACCACTGCAAGTTCCAAAAATAATGAACGCCCAATGAACCAATGAACGCGAATAACTCTTAAACAGAGCAACGTTTTGAAGTGCTGTTTCCAAATCTAGGAATACGTCATCAACTACTACATGTTCTGAAAACACTGACCATGGAGGTTAAAGGTCAAATATTTAAGCTTTAATAACTTTAAACAGAGCCTGTGTGACTTATTCAGTTTTGTACCAAGCAGAGAGAAGTGAAGAATGAAAAAATATGACTGGCTTACTTCGAGAAAGAAGGCAACGATATACATTTTAACTAGCTGCGTATTTTAAATCATTTTGTACTATTTAAATAAACAATCGGATAAATTTAACCGGCTCAGAAGTTCAATACTATTTTGTACTCTTGAGTGAGCTTTCCAATTTTGTAGCAAGAAGGACCATTTTTTAAACTAACTCAGAATTTCATTTCATTTTGTAATACTCAAATTTGGATGAAGTGTTTAGTTTTGTACAAACCAGAAAAATTTGATTGGATTATTTCCTTAGGTACCAACTGGAAAAAGTGAACGGCCATTATTCAAATAAACGAAGGAATAGAGTATTTAGTTTTTGTACGAACTAGAAAAAAAGAAGTGAAGTATGAATAAAATTTAGGTGGACTATTTTCTTTTGTACCAACTGGAAAAGAGAAGAAGAGCTACTTTAATTGCTCATTAAGTACTGTTTAAGGAAACAAAAATTGACTATTTAACTAGCTCAGAATTTATGTAAGAATAATTTCGATGTTCTACTTTTTATACCAACGAGAAAAAATGTACTAGCTGAATATTTAAATATACGAAAGAATAAATTTAAGTGACCTATTCAATTTTGTACCAATGAGAAATGGATCAGCAAAAGGCGAAGAAGGACTATTTTATATAATTTTACTACTCAAATAAACAATGAAGTATTTAGTTTTGCACCATTTTGGAGTATTCAAATAAACAAAGGAATTATAATTTGTGTCAACTCTAAAATCAATTAAACGAAGTAATGCATTTGAAAAACCGAAGTTGAGTATTTTATACCATTTTGTATTATTTCAACAAACAAAGGAATAAGCAAAACGAAGGCATAAATATGAGTGAGCTATTTAATTTTGTAGCTGAGTATTTTAACGAAAGAACAAAATTGTACTAACCAGAAAAAAACGAAGAAGGCCCATTTTAACTAACTGAGAATTTCTGTACCTTTTTGTACTATTTAAACAAACGATGGAGCAAATTTGAGTGGCCTGTTTTTTGTACTAACCAGAAAAATCGAAGAAGGTACCTTTATACTAGCTCAATGAACGAAAGAACAAATTTGGGTGTTGTACATTTTTATTTTAACTTGCTGAGTATTTTATACCATTTTGTACTACTCAAATAAACGAAAGAAAAAGCGAAAAAAGACCTTCTTAACTAGCGCACAATTTCTGTAACGAGAAAGAAAGCAAAGATATGCTATATTAACTATTTAAATAAACGAAGGGATAAATTTAAGTGATCTATTCCATTTTGTACCAAGGAGAAATGTCATTTTTATCTAGCTTAGAATTTCTAGTGCATGTTGTATTATGTAAACAAAACGAAGGGCTAAATTTGAGAAAGCGAACATGAACCATTTTACTCAAATTTGGATGGAGTATTTAGCTTTGTATGAACCAGAAAAAAAGTGAAGAAGGACCATTTTAACTAGTTCAATATTTCTGTATAATTTTGTACTACCCAAATAAACGAAATTTTATTTTTGTACCAATCAGAAGGGTCATTTTAAATAGCCAAGCAGAAAAAAGGAAAGAATTAACACTTTGTACTAATCAAGTAAACGAAGGTATAAATTTATTGAGGTGTCCTATTTCTTTTTTACCAACGAGAACCATTTTTAACTGGCTTAGAATTTTATACCTTTTTGAAAAATTTGTATCAAATCGAAAAAAAGCAAGGAAATACCATTTTAAATAGCTCAGCATGTTATAGCTTTTTGTGTTTTTGGTCTACCCAATTTCTTGACCAAGTTGTACTAATTAAACAAACAAAGGAATAAATTTGTGTGACCTATTCACTTTTATAGCAAGCAGAAAAAGCCCCTTTTAGTTTTATACCAACCACGAAGGTCCATTATACCATTTTGTATAACGGGTGGTCTATTTCATTTTTGTAACAATCAGAAGAAAAGATTAGAATTTTATACCTTTGTGGTGTTACATTTTGTATATTTTTGTGTCATCCAGAGAACAATTTAAATTGACTCTCCCGTCACTAAGAAAGGCTTATAAAATATTTCAACGTAAGATTTAGCAAACCAGAATTGTGTCATAATTGTGTAGAACAGACTCCATAGCAATTTGCGTAACATCAGGCATGGCCATTTTTGATCACAACAGAAGAAGAGATCATATCAAAGTAAGAAAAGCAGATATTTAAGCAACGTTACGAATGCGTTACCTAACATTTGTATTGCTAAGGTACTGCCTATTGTTCAACGATTCAATTATTTATAGACTTTCCTTCCTCGTCTAAGTCAAAAAAGACAAATATATATTTTTGCATTTATGTATTTTATTATAATGGAATATAAGTTTATGGAGTATATTTGGAAATAATAGAACATACATTATGATGTTGTATTGCCTTGAAACATATTATTAAACACGGGGAATGCATAGAACACCTGAGAAAACTATTTATTTGATTTGTTTTTGCTGAAGAGTAGAAAAATGACTAGCATGGAAATTGCTTATGTTTCACCTAGAGAAAAAGAAATTCAGCGTGAAAACGAAAAACCTATACTGTTAATCCAGCCGTCTGACCCCGATTTGCCAGATGAATTACGTGGTAAAGTGAGAATCATATATCAAACACAAGAAATAGAAGAAGTGTATTATTTTTAGACGCTATAATAGATATAATGATGAAATACTCCAGGAAAGTGATGATGACAGTGTTTCAAATATTACCTGTTTTGAACTGGAAGCTAATGAGTGCGACTGTACTAGTGAAACTATTAGTGATACATGTGTTATACAATTATTTAATGAGTATACACCAAACTCATTATTATTATGTGAAGCATGTTCTAAACATAATGAGAATGAAAAAGATCACAACTGTTTGCTGCAGTATGATTACGAATTATTGCAAAAGGTGTGGACGATCTTAATTAAACGTGAAATGAAGGAAAAAATCTATAAACTTTATATAGAGAAGCATTTTAAAAGTTGTAATATTAAGAACACTTATACTTTGGAGAAAAAATGTAATCTGGTATATGAATACATTACAGAGTGTGATTATTATATCAACAAAATAGTAGAAATGTTTTTAGAGAAAGATAAACAATTATTTAATTCTGTAAATGAACACTGAGCCCACTGTAGCATATGCATTTGATTGTGTAAGAATAGAAGAACTTGAACTGTTAACTGGGTCAATTTGTAGTATTGTAGCTAACTAACATTGGACTCTGGCAACTGAATTGTCAGGGAAAGTCAATTTAAATTGTTCTCTGGATGACACAAAAATATACAAAATGTAACACCACAAAGGTATAAAATTCTAATCTTTTCTTCTGATTGTTACAAAAATGAAATAGACCACCCGTTATACAAAATGGTATAATGGACCTTCGTGGTTGGTATAAAACTAAAAGGAGCTTTTTCTGCTTGCTATAAAAGTGAATAGGTCACACAAATTTATTCCTTTGTTTGTTTAAATAGTACAACTTGGTCAAGAAATTGTGTAGACCAAAAACACAAAAAGCTATAACATGCTGAGCTATTTAAAAAGGTATTTCCTTGCTTTTTTCGATTTGATACAAATTTTTCAAAAAGGTATAAAATTCTAAGCCAGTTTAAAATGGTTCTCGTTAGTAAAAAAGAAATAGGACACCTCAATAAATTTATACCTTCGTTTACTTGATTAGTACAAAGTGTTAATTCTTTCCTTTTTTCTGCTTGGCTATTTAAAATGACCCTTCTGATTGGTACAAAAATAAAATTTCGTTTATTTGGGTAGTACAAAATTATACAGAAATATTGAACTAGTTAAAATGGTCCTTCTTCACTTTTTTTCTGGTTCATACAAAGCTAAATACTCCATCCAAATTTGAGTAAAATGGTTCATGTTCGCTTTCTCAAATTTAGCCCTTCGTTTTGTTTACATAATACAACATGCACTAGAAATTCTAAGCTAGATAAAAATGACATTTCTCCTTGGTACAAAATGGAATAGATCACTTAAATTTATCCCTTCGTTTACTTAAATAGTTAATATGGCATATCTTTGCTTTCTTTCTCGTTACAGAAATTGTGCGCTAGTTAAAAAGGTCTTTTTTCGCTTTTTCTTTCGTTTATTTGAGTAGTACAAAATGGTATAAAATACTCAGCAAGTTAAAATAAAAATGTAGAACACCCAAATTTGTTCTTTCGTTCATTGAGCTAGTATAAAGGTACCTTCTTCGATTTTTCTGGTTAGTACAAAAAACAGGCCACTCAAATTTGCTCCATCGTTTGTTTAAATAGTACAAAAAGGTACAGAAATTCTCAGTTAGTTAAAATGGGCCTTCTTCGTTTTTTTCTGGTTAGTACAATTTTGTTCTTTCGTTAAAATACTCAGCTACAAAATTAAATAGCTCACTCATATTTATGCCTTCGTTTTGCTTATTCCTTTGTTTGTTGAAATAATACAAAATGGTATAAAATACTCAATTTCGGTTTTTCAAATGCATTACTTCGTTTAATTGATTTTAGAGTTGACACAAATTATAATTCCTTTGTTTATTTGAATACTCCAAAATGGTGCAAAACTAAATACTTCATTGTTTATTTGATTAGTAAAATTATATAAAATAGTCCTTCTTCGCCTTTTGCTGAGCCATTTCTCATTGGTACAAAATTGAATAGGTCACTTAAATTTATTCTTTCGTATATTTAAATATTCAGCTAGTACATTTTTTCTCGTTGGTATAAAAAGTAGAACATCGAAATTATTCTTACATAAATTCTGAGCTAGTTAAATAGTCAATTTTTGTTTCCTTAAACAGTACTTAATGAGCAATTAAAGTAGCTCTTCTTCTCTTTTCCAGTTGGTACAAAAGAAAATAGTCCACCTAAATTTTATTCATACTTCACTTCTTTTTTTCTAGTTCGTACAAAAACTAAATACTCTATTCCTTCGTTTATTTGAATAATGGCCGTTCACTTTTTCCAGTTGGTACCTTAGGAAATAATCCAATCAAATTTTTCTGGTTTGTACAAAACTAAACACTTCATCCAAATTTGAGTATTACAAAATGAAATGAAATTCTGAGTTAGTTTAAAAAATGGTCCTTCTTGCTACAAAATTGGAAAGCTCACTCAAGAGTACAAAATAGTATTGAACTTCTGAGCCGGTTAAATTTATCCGATTGTTTATTTAAATAGTACAAAATGATTTAAAATACGCAGCTAGTTAAAATGTATATCGTTGCTTTCTTTCTCGAAGTAAGCCAGTCATATTTTTCATTCTTCACTTCTCTCTGCTTGGTACAAAACTGAATAAGTCACACAGGCTCTGTTTAAAGTTATTAAAGCTTAGATATTTGACCTTTAACCTCCATGGTCAGTGTTTTCAGAACATGTAGTAGTTGATGACGTATTCCTAGATTTGGAAACAGCACTTCAAAACGTTGCTCTGTTTAAGAGTTATTCGCGTTCATTGGTTCATTGGGCGTTCATTATTTTTGGAACTTGCAGTGGTTGATGACCAATTACTAAATGTGACAATAGCATCTCAATATGTGGATCCATTTTCGACTTATTAGGTTTTAAATTTTGACCTTTGACCTCGATGATCATTATTTTGAAATTTGTAGTACCTGATGACCAATTACTAAATGTGGCAACAACACCTGAATATGTTGCTTCGTTTACGAGTAATTGGGTTTTAAGTATTTTGACCTTTGACCTCGATGACCACTAATTTTGGAACTTGTGGTACCTCATGACCAGTTACTAGATTTGGAAACACCACTTTGATATTTGACTCCGTTTTCGAGTGATTGGGTTTTAAGTATTTTGACCTTTGACCTCGATGGCGACTAATTTTGGAACTTGTAGTAGTTGATGACCAATTGCTAAATGTGGAAACACCACATCAATATGTGGCTCAGTTTACGAGTGTTTGGGTTTTAAGTATTTTGACCTTTGACCTCGATGATCATTATTTTGTGACATGTAGTACCTGATGACCTATTACTAGATTTGGTAACACCATCTCAATATGTGGATTCGTTTTCGAGTTATTAGGTTTTAAGTATGCTGACCTTTGACCTCGATGGTCATTATTTTTGAAACTTGCAGTGGTTGATGAACAATTACTAAATGTGGAAACAGCACCTCAATATGTGGATCCATTTTCGAGTTATTAGGTTTTAAGTATGTTGACCTTTGACCTCGACGATCATTATTTTGAAACTTGTAGTACCTGATGACCAATTACTAAATGTGGAAACAGCATCTCAATATGTGGCTCAGTTGTCGAGTTATTACGTTTTAAGTATGTTGACCTTTGACCCCGATGATCATTATTTTGGAACTTGTAGTAGTTGATGACCAATTGCTAAATGTGGAAACACCACATCAATATGTGGCTCAGTTTACGAGTGTTTGGGTTTTAAGTATTTTGACCTTTGACCTCGATGATCATTATTTTGTGACATGTAGTACCTGATGACCTATTACTAGATGTGGAAACACCATCTCAATATGTTGCTTCGTTTACGAGTGATTGGGTTTTAAGTATGTTGACCTTTGACCTCGATGATCATTATTTTGGAACTTGTAGTAGTTGGTGGCCGATTACTAAATGTGGAAACAGCACCTCAATATGTGGCTCAGTTTTCGTGTTATTAGGTTTTAAGTATGTTGACCTTTGACCTCGATGATCAGTACTTTTTAACATGTACTAGTTGATGACCTATTACTAGATTTGGAAACAGCATCTCAATATGTGGATCCATTTAAGAGTTATTTCGTTTTAAGTATTTTGCCCTTTGACATCGATGACCACTAATTTTGGGACTTGTAGTACCTGATGACCTATTGCTAAATGTGGCTCTGTTTTCGAGTTTTAATTTTTGACCTTGATGGTCAGTACTTTTTTGATGACCAATTCCTAAATGTGGAAACAGCACCTCGATATGTTGTTTCGTTTTTTAGTTTGACCTTTGTTCACGATGGTCAGTAGTTTGAGGACATGCTTATGTCATTTCTGCTATGTTAAAATGTTCAAATAGGGGTTGAAAAAGTAATCATAAAAGGGAACGAGTTAACCCCTCTAAAAAGTGTTGATAAAAGGGAACGAATCTTATGTATTATCTGCTCTCCTATGTAATTTCATTAGGGATGGAAAAAAATGGTAATCAAAGAGAATGAATGAATACACCCTCTAAAATGATTATCTGTAGACCGTGGGTGTTCAATTGTAATCTTTGCTCGTTATGTTAAAATAAGGGTTGGAATGAGTTATGTATTCTTATGTCATTTCTGCTATGTTAAAATAGGGGTTGGAAAAGGGAACGAGTTCACCCTTGCTATGTTATGTGTTCGTAATCTTATGTGTTATCTGATATGTTAAAATAGGGGTTGAAAAATATGCTCATAAAAGAGAATTAATACACCCTTGCTATGTTATGTGTTATCTGCTCTTCTATGTGTTCGTAATTTCTGCTATGTTAAAATAGGGGTTGGAAAATACGCCATGCTCTTTTATTAGCTGTGCTATGTATTATCTGTTGTGCTGTGTGTTCATAGTCTCAGTGTAATTTCTGCTATGTTAAAATAAGGGTTGGAAAATATGCTCATAAAAGGGAATAAATTCACCCTTGTTATGTTAGGTACACTTATGTGTTATCTGCTCTGCTGTGTGTTACGTAGTGTTATGTGTTATCTTCTCTTCTATGTGTTCGTAATCATATGTGTTATCTCCTATATTAAAATAGGGGTTGGAAACGAGTACGCCCTTGTTATGTTATGTGTTCGTACCCCTTTGCTATGTTCTTTGTCTGCTATGTTGAAAAAGTGCTCATAAAAGAGAACGAGTATACCCTGCTATGTTACGTATTCTTATGTCATTTCTGTTATGTTAAAATAGGGGTTGAAAAATATGCTCATAAATGAGAACGAGTTCACCCTTAAAATGGAGGCCTGCTATGTTATGTAGTCTTCTGCTCTTATATGTGTTCGTAATCTTACATGTTATCTGCTATGTTAAAATAGTGCTATGTGTTATCTGCTCTTCTATGTATTATCTGCTATGTTAAAATAAGGGTTGAAAAATATGCTCATAAAAGGGAACGAGTACACCCTCTAAAATGGAGGTTGTAAAAGAGAACGTGTACACTCCCTAAAATGGAGGTCATAAAAGGGAACGAGTTCACCCATAAAATGGAGGTCGTAAAAGACCGTGGGCTCACGTTGTACGGTGGTCAATTCCCAGGGAGGGCTCGTAAAAGGGAACGAGTTCACCCCTTAAACGTGGTCATAAAAGAGAACGAATACACCCCTTAAAAGTGCTCATAAAAGGGATTAAATTCACCCCTAAATTTTAGGTCGTAAAAAACCGTGGGCTCACGTTGTACGGTGGTCAATTCCCAGGGAGGGCTCGTAAAAGGGAACGAGTTCACCCCTTAAACGTGGTCATAAAAGAGAACGAATACACCCCTTAAAAGTGCTCATAAAAGGGATTAAATTCACCCCTAAATTTTAGGTCGTAAAAGACCGTGGGCTCACGGTGCACGGTGGTCATTTTCCCAGGGGCTTGTGAGTTGGCCTCTTATGGCTAATGTTGAGCCAGATCGATCCACTTTTTCCTACTATTAAGGCACTATACTAGTATACCACATTGGTCAATTTCCAAATTTTAAGGGGTGAGTCAATGTACCCCTCCTAAATTTCCAATGTACATATATCTTAAGAAAGAAAATAGACCTCTGTACACGTCCATATAATCATATAAATTAATAAGACTTTATCAAATGGGGTCAAAAACCGAACACATGGTCGTACTATTTTTTATCAATTTTTGTTAACTGTAAAAGGGAACAAGATGGATCATCGAAGTTTATAAGTACTAGTACATATTAAAGTCCTACATTATTATATCAAATTATAAATTAGACATTTTACAAAATTGAAGGGAGGGCCAATGTACCTCTACCAAAATTTTAAGATTGAACCATCGATGTATCTATATCTTAAGAAATAAAATATACCCCTGTACATGCCCACATAATCACATAAGGTAATAAACGTCATCAAAGGGGTCAATAACCTCCGGAATTTGATTTTTGGTAGTTCGTTAGCCATGAAAGGAAACGAGGTGATCCGTCCAAATTTATAGTGGTACATATTGAGGTCCTGTACTATGATACCAAATGCTTATATTGAACAATTTCTATAATTGAAGGTGTAAGCGAAAGTATCCCTTCCAAATTTTTAGAGGGGTGCATCAAGGCACCTATATTTTATGATAGGGAATAAACACATATACATGCCCATATAAACCTATAAGGTAATAAGACCTCATCAAAGGGATAAATTGGGTCAAACACGAAACACGTGGTACAGCTTATTGCTTACATTTATAATTTTTCAATTTTCTACCTCTAAAATGGAACAATGTGGACCATCCAAATTTATAGTGATCTTTATTAGGATCCTATACTATTATACCAAATGTTTAAATTGGGCAATTTCCAAAATTGAAGGCGTGGGCCAAGATATCCCTCCCAAAAATTTAAAGGGGTGCATCAATATACTCAGATCTTATAAAAGAGATTGGACCCCATTAAACGATCATATAACTATGTAAGATAATTAAACCTCATCAAAGGGGTTAAATTAGGTCAAAAACCAAACACGTGGTACAAAGTATTGCTTACATTTATAATTTCGCAATGTTGTACCCAAAAAAAGGAACGAGGTGGACCACCCAAATTTATAGTAATCTTTGTAAGGGTCCTATACTATTATAAGAAATGTTTAAAATGGGCAATTTCGAAAAATAAAGGGGTGGGCCAAGGTACCCCTCCCAAACATTTAAAGGAGTGCATCAATATACCCATATCTTATAAAGAGGAATAGACCCCAGTATATGTCCATATAGCTATATAAGGTAATTAAACCTCATCAAAGGGGTTAACGTAGGTCAAAAAACCCGAAATTTCACATTTTGGCAATTTTTTACCCATAAACGAGAACGAGATGGACTCTCAAAACTGATAGAAGTACATACTATGGCCCTAAGATACCATACCCAATTTTTAAATTTGGCAATTTTCAAAATTTAATGAGGCTTTTCCTGTATACCCCTGCCAAACAAGTATATTCCTGAAAAAGTACTATTTTGAAAAATGTCATGCATATTGTACAACATGTATCTAGATGTGATAGTTGTCAACATCGTTCGTGGGTGCATACCTGTATTGAGACTGTTTATTTGTTATCAAATGGAAATTGCGTTTCCTCCTATTGACATTGCAATAGACCTTACAAAATTTCAATTGGAATTAAAATTATATGCTAAAGACAAACTAGCTCTAGAACTTAAAAATACATTGTATCGACAATATCCAGATCCTATATCTGTTATGGATGTATGTGATTAACCAGTGCAGTGTAATAAAATGATCCGTTTCAATGAATTGTGTTTTTTTTTTATTTCAAATAAATCCTATGTTCTGGCGTCTACTATTGCACCACGATAAACAATGTTGCCACATGTTTTTGTTCTAAACAGTTCCGGGTCTTTACTAATGAGTGCACAAACTTAAAATATGAAACCAAAATTTTCCAAACAAAAATTTCGAAACAAAAATGTTTACACAAAAAATTTTAAACAGAAAAAATTCGAAGATTTCTTTAAAATTAAATTTCAAACAAAAAATCAGTTTTGAATCAAAAAGAATTTAAAACAAAAAATTTCAAACGAAAAAATCTTAAACTAAATTTTGAAACAAAAATTTTACAAACAATGAATTTGAAAAAAAAGTTTTTCGAACAAAAAAAATTTCAAACAAAAATTTCGAAACAAGAATTTTCAAACAAAATTTCAAACGAAAATATTTCAAACAAAAATTTTCAAACAACAAATTTTTAAACGAAAAAAATTAAAACGAAAAATTTAAACTAAAATAATTTCACATTTCACGGTTAACCGTCCAACTTTATCCGGTTTTTAAGTATTCGATTAAAACGGTTTTGATCATATTTATCAATGAGTGTAAAATGTTGAACGAAACCAAGATTTATAAATGTAAAACAAAACTTAAAACTGAATGCAGCAAAGATTTGAAAATCATCTACCAATCAGACTGCACGAAAGATAGTGATCAACCAATCAAATTGCATCAACAATAACTTTGCCAGTGTTGTAGCATGTATTGCCTTTAGTCTATAAGTCATAAGATTCAATAAGGTAGCTATCATATTTCTAAAGCACAAGGTCAAATCAACCACCACCAATGATCTTAGACTATGAGCTTAACTAAAGTTCAATGTATTGTTTCAAATTTTGCGCCTTAGGTTAAAATTCTGTTTATCACAATTCCCGAATTTAAAGAATACTTCTCTCGTTATACCCAAGTCTAAGAATTAATCATATAATTAATGTTACATGCTGTAGTTAGGTCGCAATTAGGTCAATTGTTTATCTTAGCAGAACCAACTGTTGTTTGGAAACGTGTTATTTGATAACTTCCACGAATTTTGAAAAGGAAATGAATCCCTGTACACTACCTCATTAAGGTCAATCACATGGTATATCGTTTTGCTTACGTTTATATTTGCCCCATAGGTTGGAATAATCAAAAGCAATGACGTAATTTCATTTGACAATTCTCAAATTATCCTGCAAAGTTTAAATGTACCAATGTACTGAACACCTAATCCTATCATAGGTCAATAGCAGATCACGTGATCATACTAATATTTGTCAATGATTTACCCAAAGAAGAGATACCACCCAATTCTAAGAATAATAACCAATTATTGATATGACAATAAGAAATGTACCCCTCCCAAAATTTAAGGTTGGTACATAAATACACCTGTGTCTTATGAAAAAAATATTAAATCCTGTACTCATTTAATTATATAGCCGTATCAAAAAAATAAAATAGGTAAATAAACATTAAAATTTGAATATTTGGCCATAAGGGGGACACCAACATTTACAATGGGTCCTAAAAAAGCCTTTCCAAATTTTGTTATTTGATAATTGCCAAATTTAAAAGGAACATAAACGTATAAAAGTAATAAACCTCTGTACATACCCATATTACGTGCTAAATACTTATCAAAGGGGGTCTTAACCTCTAAAATTTGATTTTTTCGTAGTTCCTTATCCATGAAAAGGAACGATGTGGACTCCTAACATCGTAATAAGACTTGATGATTAAACAACATTGCATTTCTCACCTAATTCAGGCAACTTTCGTATTAATCATTATTTCATTATTATGTTATCTATCTGAATTTGACTCTTTCTTCTTCATATTTTTAAACTCTCTATAATAACGTACTAGAATTCCTATAGTTTCCAATTCAGCATCAGTTTGTTATGTTACAATATTAATATATTCGTCTATATTGTTTATAGCATGAAAATAATTAAAGCTATTATAGTCACTTTCCACGGAATGACATTCTTGGATGAAGTTTAATTGTATATAGATTTAACGTGATATTTGGACATAATATATGATATTACGACTTGAAAGAGCATTGTAGAGAACTCTAATTAACAAAATTGCTTTTTCCTCAGTTTCTTTACGGACCTTGTAGCTTTCCTTGAGTAAAAAGTAGACTCATATTCTTTCCAGCGCAGAAAACCTCAAATTCTGTTTCTGTTTTCCCCGTGCATATAATTTTATCTAGCAAGTAGCACTTTTTAAGTTTAAAACTCCGATTTACTAAAATATTTCAGGTAGATTTCATACATGAAATAAACAAATACGTGCCTTTTATGTTCTGCAAATAAAAGAATTACCTATCCAAAATTTTGAAAGATGACTGCCGAAAAAGAAGAAGAAATGGACCGATATGAATAAAATTGTGCACAGATATTGTGTAAGTAAAATAATGGAATAAGTAGTTCGTATTTCTCTAAAGAAGGAAAGCAGTTTGGTGGAGCGCACACCCTTCAAACTTTGGAATACAAATTATTAAAAGTCCTAATAAGTCTACACAGAAGTGCCTAAATTACCTGGAAAATTGGAAGGAAACTTCGTTTGTGGACAAAACGCATAAGATGAAGTAGAATGATAAACATCTAGAGGTATATTATTATATCGGGTGTTGCAAAATAAGTATTACAACTCTTGGGAGGTCAATCCTGCCACTGAGACAAGAAAAAAAGTTCTCTTGAACTTTCGGCTATCGGACATAATTTCAGATCTACAAGGTGCCGAAAGCGTGGGAAAATGACTTTCGGACGCCAATAGTTCGGAAACTATCCAACGTAAAGAGGGCGAATAAAAAATTCATTGAAGAAGTCATGCCTGCTGTATTGAATTTTGCATGTTTCACAATCCTACCATGCACGCGCAAGGGATTCCCCAAAGGAACGTAGGGAGTCCCGGATAATCTGCTAAATGAAAGTTGGTCTAAATGGATATGAATTGATGGGGTTTCTACTAGGTAACAATAATTAATTTGTATTAAGTTGATATCTGGAACAAATACAAAATGGCGGACACTTTCATGCCCGTTGTGTGTGGTTGCATAATCGCCAGGTACGGATGCTGTCCAGCAGTGAAGTTTTGAGTATTAAGTGTAGCGAATTTGTACTCAAATGCTCTAGAAAGACATCTGGAGTGTCGGTAGAGCACAACAGATGGAGCAGGGTGATGCACATGTGTGGAAACACGTAACTGAAAATGCCCAGAAATGCACTCATACTCAGTAAACGTGAGTTCAAAGCGTCGGAAATGTAAGGATTAGCGTCAAGAACATGAAAGTCAATTCACCAATAATATTCCCTCAAACCGACGCAATATGATGTGCACGGTTGCATACCAATAAGGATGCAACAACTGAGGCCAAGTTGAAATTGTGCAAGAGGACTCACTAAGAAACTGGGTAAACTAAATGAATGTCTAGTGGGATCACATGATCGATATTGAAATGCGGACAATTTGTGTGTTGATATCGATATGTAGCTAGTGGAGAAATGTCAACATGTGCCACTACTGCTGGGACACGGTCCCACGTGCAAAAATAGGAAATAACTACTCGGGTCTTGAATCTGAGGCCGTGGGCTCCCAGTAGGATTGGAAACTGCGACCACGCGAGCGAAAGCGAGCGCTCTAGCCCTGAGGATCGAGGGAGCCTGACTTTCTCTGTATACATTTCTTTGAGGAGTACCCACTTTGTTTGGCAAGCGCTCTTGTACAGCCTCCCGACATGCTTGTGTGTTACATTTTGTTACTCCTACTGCACAGTTGTAAACAATCAGAGCTTTAAGACGTTTCTTCTTATTTCTCATGTTTTATTTTCCATATGAATGGTGTTCCAGCTGTAGTGTTACATGTGCCAAATTAGTTCATTTTCGTCTTTGTCTTGGCATGTGTACTGTGTGAAAGATACAAATTTTTGGAGGTATTTTGATATCGAGTACGTCATATGTCCCAGAAGACGTGAGACATGATACAAGTTTGTTATTTTCACGCTCTATCACAATTTGAACCATGCATTAAGATATTTCTTTTCATATGTGTCGACTTTGGGACAATGTCCCAAACAAAGAGGGACATTGATACAATCGTGTCCTAGTTACGTTCTACCAAAAGGTGCACCAGATGTAATAGCAGAATGTACAACGTTATTTTCCTAGTTTTCGCACGTGAGATGGTGTCCCAGCAGTAGTGCGACATGTTGACATTTGTCCATTAGCTACATGTTGATATCAACACACATTGGCCACATTTCAATATCGATCATGCGATCCCACTAGTGACATTCCTTTAGTTTACCCAGTTTCTTACTGAGTCCATTGCACAATTTCAACTTGGCCGCAGTTGTTGAATCCTTATTGGTATGCAACCGTGCACATCACATTGCATCGGTTTGAGGGAATATTATCGGTGAATTGGCAATGGCTTTCATGTTCTTGACGCTAATCCTTACATTTCCGACGCTTTGAACTCACGTTTACTGAGTATGAGTACATTTCTGGGCATTTTCCGTTAAGTGTTTCCACACATGTGAATCGCTCTGCTTCATCTGTTATGCTCTACCGACACTCCGGACGTCTTTCTAGAGCATTTGAGTACACATTCGCTACAATTAATACTCAGAACGTCACTGTTGGACAGCATCCGTACCTGGCGATTATGCAACCACACACAACGGGCATAAAGGTGTCCGCCATTTTGTATTTGTTCCAGATATCGACTTAAGACAAACGAATTATTGTTACCTGGTAGAAAGCCTATCAATTCATATCCATTTAGACCAAGTTTCATTTGGAAGATTATCCGGGACTCCCTACGTTCCTTTGGGGAATCCCTTGCGCGTGCATGGTAGGATTGTGAAACATGCAAAATTCAATAGAACAGGTATGACTTCTTCAGTGAATTTTTTACCCGCCCTCTTTATGTTGGATAGTTTCCGAACTATTGGCGTCCAAAAGTCAATTTCCCACGCTTTCGGCACCTTGTAGATCTGAAACTATGTACGATAGCCGAAAGTTCAAGAGAACTTTTTTTCTTGTCTCAGTGGCAGGATTCACCTCCCAAGAGTTGTAACACTTATTTTGCAACACCCGATATAATGGCTTTACTTATTCCCAATTGACAAAATATCATTGATAAGCACCACTATAATGATTAAAAATGCTGAACACTTCAGAGAACCGAACTTTTGGATCAACATACATGTTCGTGTCATTAGTCGAACATCACTGAAACTTCCTGGAACGAATTTATGAATATTTGCTCGTTTGTCTCTCTGGGTGTACCATTTTAGAGGGCTCACTGTTCATTCCTTGAACATCAACTTTTGAGGGTAGAAGTATGACGCACACGAATATCAGTGTAATGATTCCTACATTTGGTAATCTATCTAATATCAAAAATAATTATTTTAACACTAGCTCTTTCCTATCTATAGCTTGTTTATAGTATTTCAGGGGACGCCTTTAACTCTTACAATGGTATCCGAATGAACAAAAACAGTGTCCATTTATTTTATGTTTAGTCTTGAAGTGTTAGATTTGATGCAAAACCGATGGGTGGAATTAGGAAACGCATATGACATTTTATGTATATAATTTCATTCGTTTCTGTCCACTAATTCCTGCGCTTCTACGGAAATATGTACATTTTTGGAGGGGTTTTTGCTCCAACAGTGTTTTTCCGCACGAAGTAAAATTTTGTGATTGATTATTTTAGCGTATTTCTTTACAGAGATTTCGTTGCAACTCTACTCATGTTTTAAGCACTTTTGTCTTACACTTAATGCCACTCTTGATATTTCCTAATCAAAGATTTGGAATTGTCGGGGCTTCCTTTAAGCGTTTTTCCAGGAACGTGCGAAACCTTTGTTCCCACATTTTATGTCGATAATATTTGTGCACCATTTAAATCACGTTATTTTACTTCTTCCTTTCGGACCTCTAATTTCCAAATTTTTACGTTTGTTTTCGCATGCTAAAGCTGTTTTCCTGCAGAAATTATAATAAACACGTATTTTCGTTATTTAATATGCGGTATCTGCCTGCGATAATTTATAAAAATCGAAGTGTTACAGTTGGGAAGTCTTACATGTAAGTTAAAAGTATTTAGCAACGACAAAAGCGGAGATTCTCTCCTATAAAATGCACAATTAAATAGTTCTTTAGTTTTATCCTTTGTTTTTCAAACAGTTGGATTTCAAACCCTTTTTATATCATCGTTTTCACTTTAACAACATATATGCACAATTTAGCATGCATCTTTATTAAATTTACGTTTTATTCCCTAATGGAACAACTTTCAACTTTTCACATATTTCTATTTGCCTACCATCACATTGATTATGAAACAAGATTATTGGTAATTTAATATATATATATATATAAGTATATAGTAATTTTCCATATTAAGTCTTGAAGAATAAAGCTCATAACACGTTTTCAGAAAAATTGTAGCACATTCAATAATGATATATTTGATATTTTGTAAAATACTTCATGTTCTATTTAACAGAGCTGTTGAAACTTTAACTACCATTACTATTATACAGAATTTTTTCATGTAACATTTTTTTCTTTTTAAAAATGTATATAGCTTATAAATGTCTGCTACATTTGTTTGCGTAAATTAGGTAGGTCATTTTAGTAGCAACATTTTTCCAAAAGTAACAGTTAGGCATATTGTCTCTTTGATATTCATATTTTTTCAGCTGTAGGAAAGGAATTAGGATGTGAACAATGACAGTATATATTTAAAATCCTTATTCATGATTTGTACGTTGACCACATTGCAAGATTTTACATTTTCGCTAGTGTTACTTTGAAGATATTGAGACATTTCTATTTTCTTTACATATTCGTAACCGAAATAGGATACACATGTTTTTGTATATAAGACGATTACGATAATTTCTTAATTGTACAATATAAGCGAAACGTTAGGATTTATGAGAAGATCATGAGTAGTGACATTGCGATATAAATAATTAGAAAATCTTTTCCATAATTTACGTTTGAGTGTTTCCTTGGTAAGAAACGTTCCCATCTTGTGTCAGTCTATTTACTAATTATCCTTCTTTTTTACGATTCGTTTCTGGTATAACACTAGAATCTCTTCTTTAATTTTACTCACTTTACATATCTCCGAACTTACTAAAATAACGTAAGATGACGGAGGTTCTATATATTTTCTCACGAAATGAACTTATTTTGTAGAATGTTATATTGATTTCATTTCTCTTTTTTACGTAAGAGATGTTAAATGTGTAACCGGTTCGATTCTTGGTGTACACTAGTCACTTGTGTCCATGGTTAATGACGATAACAATTGGATACTTTAAACAACATACTGGGGAATTAAATCTTCTTAGCGTGTTATATAAAACTATGAAATTGTAAATTTGGTAACCCATTATTTAGGCAGTTGATAATAATGCAGGTAAATATCCAACGTGTTGCACTATCTTTTGTTATATCTATGGAATTTCCTTACTTTACCTGGTAATGAAGAGTCGTCTTATATTGTTTATATTTGATTTTCAAACCATTGTTAGATCCATGTTTCCTTTTTGAAACATTCTAGCATTAGTTATAAATACTTGGGTCAATAAAGAATTGCATTAATCACTAGTAATATACGCCATTTCTGATTATTTTTGTTTTTGTAAAGTAGCTCCCAGTGTTTGACTATTGTAGATACTGTAACTGTAGACAGGGATACAGTAAAAGATGGGAAATAAAAACTTATCTTCTTTATCTCAGCTTTATAAAC
This sequence comes from Thermobia domestica, assembly GCF_964235325.1. NCBI lineage: Eukaryota > Metazoa > Arthropoda > Insecta > Zygentoma > Lepismatidae > Thermobia > Thermobia domestica. Next base: position 265,520,540 of record NC_137456.1, read on the forward strand.
CCATTTATCTTCTTTATCTCAGCTTTCTTTTTGCCTGATGAAAATACGAACATAATGATATAAATTATTTCTATATATATATTTCTGCTTCAAAGTTTAGATATTCTGTTCAAAATCAATACTTAGGTATAAGTGTGGTACGTTGGTGATTTCATATAACGTTCCTTAGAAAATAATAGGTCCTCTAATGTTATTTAACAAGAAACATGTTTAAATTGTGATTTATGTCTTGCACGTTTAAATACCTTAAGATATTACAAGCTTAATCATGTATGTTGCCTCCTTTTTCTTTATGAAATGTATTTTGCGTAATGAAGATACCATTATGGTGGCTTCGATTAGATTCTTTTGTAAGGAATTATTAAATTTGTTCGAAATAACAGCATGAATGTCATTAAATTCATTAAAGTCTCGCCCTTGATTTTATTTTTATTTCACTACTCTGTCTTTGTACTACATTAGGAGTAAAAGTGTAGTAATAGCTCCGTCCTGTTGGCAACAGAAAGATAGTGATTTTTGTTTTCTTCACTTACAATTTTATATTTCATTGTAAAAGTATGGATAGAATATAGCGAATCTCCGCCAGTGCAATCTGCATGAATGAGACTGCAGTGAAAGGGCTGTTAGACAATCGAATGCAATTTGTAGTTCGCACCAAAGTTGAACAAAATCTTATTTATGTTCAACGCCTATCACTTTTACTGTATTTCATAGATGGCGAAAAGCTAGTTTCGATTAAATTATGTGGCTAATTTAGGTGTGAATATCTCAACCAATACATCCTATCTGAATATGTTGTGTGGAATGCAATTCAAAGTTATCTCTAGGGAAAAAATGGACTGTAATACATGAGACAATATTCAGATAATTTGAAAAATATTTAGTACAAATGTTAGCATTCGGTTAATGAGCCTATTTATCAGCGAATCTATATGAGAAGTACACCTACAATACACAATGAAATTCCATACACGTGAACTGTAGACGAGATTTCGGATCGATTCTCTGACGTATGCGTTAACCGTATATCCCCAAAAAAGCACTCAAATAAATATTTTATAACATGAACGTTTAAATTACATATTATTTTTTTAAAAAAGCCTTCAATTCGTTTAAAATTTAGATTCTAATATGCAGCTGGTTTTCTTAATATATTTATTATAAGTCACTATCAGAAAAATTATAAAATACCTACCGTTTGGAGAACGGAAATAATATATGTACTAACTTGCAGTGAAGCGCCACAGCAACCGTTTTCTACGACGAAACACGGCATATTGTCGTCTTACTACTCTGAAAATGAAATAAAATTATTTGTAAAGGAAGTGGAAGCAAATCAATAATAGCTTGACTTTGTAATGTTTACAAAAATCAACCATCTTAACTATGAATAAAAACGGTTACTCTTAGTAGACTTGCATTCTCTCACAGCCTTACATATAACATGGTTATATAGTGTTCAGAATCAAGTACAATGAACAAGCGAAGAAAACTTCTAAATTACGAGTTGCATTTAAACGTTTCCAGCATAACATGGAGTGAAGTTCAGAGTTCCGTACAAATGGAGTATGAAATAAATTAATTTATATATATATATATATATATATATATATATATATATATATATATACCGGGTGCACCATTTATAATGTCCCACCTTTATAACAGAGGAACCAAGAGAGAGAGAGAGAAGCGAAACTTTGCACAAAGCAACTACAGGAAGGGGGACATCTATCGATGTATTGGGTAACATCACCAGGTGAACAGTGTTGCCAACCCAATATAAAGTTATGATTTTTTAAATGGAATGACCTAAATTTAATTTTATAATTCGAATCAGCAATGAAAACAAAGACGAAAGAGATGACACTCGCAGATCAGTGTTGCATACTTTTTGAGAAATACTGTAAAACATGTGTCAAATTTAACCGCCTTTAACACACACAAGGAATGAAGTAGTAACAATTTGTGAACATTATATGAAATACTGGGAAGAACTCTTTAAAATGACTTCAAGTTTAGAAGGATCAGTTAATCAGTGTTGCCACAACAGAAGAGAGAAAAGTTGAATTTGGAAATAGTGCAATAATTTGAAAAAGGTCCCTAGTACAGTATGATTTAAAATTCATAGAGCAAATCAGTATGTCATAAGGAGCATTGTCACGTTTATTTGAGATTGATAAGTCAAGTACTTACCAAGATATTCGGTACTCTGTAAAAGCTGAGAATTTTGTGCTGTACAAGATGGTAACGCTGTTTCAAAATTCCCTTTTTTCCCCTCAGCGTTAGAGAAATCGTGAAGAAATGTTTAAAACGAAATAAAACATTAATCAATGGAATGAAACCAATGAATAATGAAACATAATGAAATGAAACCAATTTAAGTTCTTGAAAAGACTAATTAGACGTAATGTTGTGGATACAAATTTTGTTCTTGAGTTAGTAATACGAATTCACATTTCAACAAGAAGGTAGAAATACGTTTACGAGAGTTACCGAATAACTATTTCGTGTGGTGAATATACTTATTCTCGTGCAACTTTAGGGGAGTAATATCGAAACAATTCAATATTATCTGTAAATATTACCGACTTGCTACTATTTCTTTTTTAAATACGAATGAATGAAATAAGTAACAGTTTGTTCCAATTGAAGCAATATAGAGGATGATTTGCTATCACAATTTCTTAGGCTGTTTTGTAGCTGGTGGGTGTAGCCAAGCGGTATAACCATGATAATTACTCACTTTCTTCGTTTGCATGTCTAAGGGGATCATTCGGAGCAATGTTCAAGAAATTGTACATACAAGAAATGCAAGAAGTCATTATAACTGCTAAGCCGTTGATCACTAACAAATGTTAAATATTGCTTTGCGTTGACACAATCCATATCGGAATAGTTCCCCAAGTCTCTGGCATTACCCATCAGGTCACGAAACAGATTTCTTTGTGTGGTATTATTTGTACAGATGAACTCTCACTTAAGAACTTAAAATATTAGTCATTGGTCCTAACTGTGTATTTTTTATTTATTATTATTTTGGTACCATATTATAAATCTCTACAAAGGTTAGCTGTATGAGTTGTAGCCTATAGTCACCAATGAAATAGGCATTTTCTGGAAATACCTAATTATATGTCAGGCCCGTATCCAGGGGGGTCCCCCCTAAATTTTTGCTGGCCCCCTAAAAGTTTTACAGTAGGCTTGCAAAAGAACTATAATATGGTGATGAACTATCATATGGTTGGATCGGGCCCCCCTAACTTCAGCCGGGCCCCCCTAAGTTTTTGAGCTGGCTACGGGCCTGTTATATGTACCATAAAATTCGTGTAATTTTTAAACTTCTACTTTGCCGCCAACTTGTCAAACTGTAGGTTATCTTCTGTTTTTGTCAGCTAATTTATTGATTTTATAGTTACAAATCATCGAATAAATTTGAAACGCCCTACTGCCTTTCATGTGAAGCTCAACATAATATTTTTAAGTACATTTTTAGGAATATTTCTCGTGCAGCTTTACTTTAGCCGTACAAATCGAAATAATTCTTCAAAAATTACAAGTCTTTCACAAATTCCTTCTTATTGTTTACTAAATGATTTGCGCTGGCCGACATGGAAACTTGTAAAGGATAGGATTTTAGATTTCTGGGTTTTCGGCATCTAAGGCCATTTAGCCCTTCACGTTTTTGAGGGATGACGTCCTTCGGCGAGCACACAATCCGGGGAAAGGGAAGGAAGAAAGGATTGGGGAAGGAAGGAAGCGGCCTGGGACCTATAAGTTAGGTACCACCCCGGCATTTGCCTGGTGTAAATGAGGAAAACCCAGGAAAACCTCATTCAGGGTGGGTGGCCTGAAAAGCGTTTTACACTTTTTCGACCGAGTGGCCCCACCGGGAATCGAACCCGGGACCGCTCGCACCGAAGGCGAGAGCGTTAGCGAGTGGATTTTGGTAATGATATTTGTTTCAATAACACTTGTCATGGTTTCATACTTGTAGCGTTCCACTTGTAAACATAAAATACAACTTCTGTACACTATGCACAAATACAGCACCGGTGGAAAATAGTTTCTAATACAACCATCATTTATATGCACTCACTTATTTTATCCGTAGTAAAGTACTCGTAAGGCTTTTACACTATCCTCTGCGCCACCCGAATTGGCGTGTGGCATCAACCAATAAACTCACAGTGACCTGTTATTAAACCTTCAGTGAGGAATCAAATCATTCATAATTAATTTTGTTCGTAATTGTGGACAATTATGAATGATTAGGTTCCTCCCTGAAGATATAGTAACACCGCACTGCGAGCTTGTTAGCTGATGCCACATGCCAATTCGAGGGACGCGAACTATGGTAATCTACACATGTAAACATAAAATACAGGTGTATTACTTTGTATTTAACTCTTTTGCGAAGTATGGAATTTTACATGTAAATCTTTCAAAATTTGGTGCGAAAAAAGTAAAAAAGCACCATATTTACTATAAATTCAAAGGCAAATAAGTTGACCAAAATGCAAGTAGTAGCAAGTAGTAAGTATGACGTAATGTACTATACACTGGCTCACGCACAACAATGCATATGTTTAACTTTTGTAATATAGTGCTGATGGGGTTCATTAAAATTTTACTTAGATGTTTTTTCTCTCTTTTTTTCCTTGAACATAAAATATGAGTTATGATACGTAGGTTGGCTTTGGTTAGCTTAGTTTAGTATACATTTGGTAAACTCCTTCTATAATACTGCAGCAAACGTAAAAATTTGTGAATTGTGCATTGATATCACAACAATCATAGGTTCAAGTTTTCTCTTACATACACAACTGCTAGATTGTAATTAATGAATGTCTTAAAATGTTTTATACAGCTTTATTCTGCAGTGGATTGTGTTATCGAAATGTAAAGTATGACTTTTTTTTTTGTACGATTCTCGGTGTGCAATTATAATTATGTATTGCATTGTTTGTGTTCGTTTGCGATCCGCAAATTTTGCGAACATTATTACGAAATTAGACTCATATACTCTTATTTAGCGTGGCACATAGACTGTTATTTGTTATGGTACCAATAGCTTCTAATGTTTGCATTTAGTGTTTAGATGTACCGTTACGTACAATATTATGTCCTAGCAACTGTTCGGAATACTTTTTGCAATATATTGTACGACAGTCATTTCAAAAGTTCTGCACACTGAAAAATGTTATGCAAAATACCTTTTCAGGCCGTCAATACAATCTCCATACTTGTTTATGACAGCTTCCCATAATTTGGCAAATTCTGTATTCTGGATATTGCACCTTCATTGTTGAGGTGTCTGATCACTCGGGTCACCTCACTGAAAGCTTTGCCAATCTAATCTACACGTTTTCCACAGAGTAGTTCTTTTAATTTGGGAAACAAATCAAAGTCTGGTGGGCTCAAGTCAGGACTATATTGGGAAGGGAAGTATTTTCCATCCATACTTGTTAATTGTCACCCTTACTTGTAGAGCAGTATGCGGCCTTGCATTATCGTTCAGAATGAGGACACCAGCTGCAAGCATTTCGGGATTTCTTTCAATAATTTTCGGGCGCAAAACATTTTGCAGAAACAGCGTGTAGTATACGCCTGGTATAGACGTCCCCTGTGTCACTCTATTGTAGCCATCTCTCCATTCGTATCGTACGCGAAGATCATTGTGAGTTAAACGTTTGATTGTTGCTAGCGGAATTTCTTTGGGCGTCAAGAGTCTGAACTGTTTTATTGTGACGACTGAAACTTCAATTCTGGTTCAAACTCTCGTATCCAGATTTCATCAATTGCAGCAGTCGTTTGGAAAAACTGATCTCCTTCTGTTTGATAACGTTGTAGCAATTTTTCTGCGATTCTTTTGCAACATGCTTGCTGTTCGTTACTCAGATCATGCGGAACCCATCTCATCTTCATTATCAGCTTCTCAGTAATGATTCTGTAAAGTGAAGTGACAGATATTTTGGCCTCATATGCAATTTTATTACATGTTTTCGTCGACCCTCTCTCAAAATTTCATTCATAATAACCCTAGGAGTGTAGTCTGTTGCAGTTTATGGTCTTTCACTTCTTGGGGTGTCCGCAGTGCTTATACGACCTTCACGGAAACGAGCTGAGCACCGAAATACAGTGCTATGATCCACTACACTATTTCGACAAACCTCCCGCAAAGCACTGTAAATTTCAGTTGGATTCTTTCCACATAGATTTTCGATGTTGAGGAACGCTTATCATCATGTGTAACCCAATTTTAGGCAGGTTCACCACTGAATTTCTCTCAACACAGCTAAGCAAACCAGAAAACATAGAAACACTCGTCAAGCCCAAACTCTGACCCACAACTGACCTAAAAGTGAACTTGATCAAACCACTCAAACGGTCGTGCATAGGCTGTGTGAAAGACTTTTGAAATTATCCTCGTATTTATACCTGGACCCTCTCATTTCGTAACGGTTTGCGTCAAGACAAAGCGAAAATAAGCATTTCGGTTTTACTTTCACGTGGTGACGTGTTTGTTTTCTACGGACACAGTCCCACTTAGCACAGGATGGTGCTTGTCTCTCTCCCTTGTCTTCCTTTACACGCATATACACTGTCGCTGACATGCCTCCTCTATACGAACAAAAGCCCGTGTAAGTTTCCAACTTCGTTCTGTTCAAATAGATGAAATGATGCAGAGGTTTGTACTATGCAGATGTTTGTACGTATTTTTCCGAGAATAATCGCTTTCCAGACATATCATTTTGCAGTATATCATAAATCTATATTCAATTATTGTGAACCATTGTACAAAAAGCAAAAGATTTTGATTGAATTATAATAGAAAAATTGTGTGGTTATGCCTTCTTAAAGTTAAACTGCGAGGGCACGGTTGCTCAGTGGTACAGCACTTACCTCTGGTGCGTGGGGTCCCTGATATGATTTCCGATCCAGTAAGTTTGTGGTGGATAACATCGTGTCCATGGGGTTGTCGGGTACTCACGGTTTCTCTCACATTTTCATCCCATTAATTCTTCTATCATCAATCACTTGCCTTAATCATTGTCCCCCTTAGCCTAAATGGCATAAACGTGGAACGTTATACAGAAAGTTACGCTGCGCTAAGGAATACGATCTCGTATATAATTTGCAGAAGAACTATGGAATATTCATTACACAATATGTTTACACTATTTTGTTTAAAACTTACCCACCTTTGCTAACGCGCCTGGTACCTATAGTTACCTTGAGTTTCCACTACTTTGGCCCTGCCTCGACTTGGTTAAATACTTCCTTGCTTTTTGTGGCAATCCAGCACAGATTTGATTTTTTTAATACTGTACTCGTTTACTCGTCAACTCACTACGGATCCAACCGTTCATGGTCCCACATGGTTCTGAGTTCCTTAACCGATCACATACATTTCTTGTTATTAATGGCCACTTAACAGGGATTGTTTGGTGTTTGTTCCACTATAGCTTATATGGCATATTTCTACATCCTGTACTTTTACTCATCACGTTTGAGTCCTCATAAGGGAATCCATAAATGCAACACTTCTTAAAAGACAATATTTATACATTATTTGTAGTTAATGTCGTGGTAAATGAAATACAAAATAAGTTGTGTGTGGTCCCCTAAAATTGGATAGTACGTATAAATATTAGATGATTTGAAAAATTTTGGTACCATTTAAGAGAACTTAGCCTATGTATTTTCAATTAAAATTTTACAACTATTAATATCTACGTTTTATTGTCTTTTCTAACTTATATTCAGGAGCAAGAAATTAAATTAAAGAAATATATAATTATGATGATCAAGAAACAATTATTCGTATCATACATTACAAAATTTATGAAACAGAAAACATATTCTGTTTCTTTATTTTAAATAATTTGTTTTAATTCGGCATGTCACAGAATATAACTAGTACTTTAATATTTCTCCCACGCAGAGGGAAAAAAGAGAATTTTGAAACAGCGTTACCATCTTGTACAGCACAAAATTCTCAGCTTTTACAGAGTACCGAATATCTTGGTAAGTACTTGACTTATCGATCTCAAATAAACGTGACAATGTTCCTTATGACATACTGATTTGCTCTATGAATTTTAAATCATACTGTACTAGGGACCTTTTTCAAATTATTGCACTATTTCCAAATTCAACTTTTCTCTCTTCTGTTGTGGCAACACTGATTAACTGATCCTTCTAAACTTGAAGTCATTTTAAAGAGTTCTTCCCAGTATTTCATATAATGTTCACAAATTGTTACTACTTCATTCCTTGTGTGTGTTAAAGGCGGTTAAATTTGACACATGTTTTACAGTATTTCTCAAAAAGTATGCAACACTGATCTGCGAGTGTCATCTCTTTCGTCTTTGTTTTCATTGCTGATTCGAATTATAAAATTAAATTTAGGTCATTCCATTTAAAAAATCATAACTTTATATTGGGTTGGCAACACTGTTCACCTGGTGATGTTACCCAATACATCGATAGATGTCCCCCTTCCTGTAGTTGCTTTGTGCAAAGTTTCGCTTCTCTCTCTCTCTCTTGGTTCCTCTGTTATAAAGGTGGGACATTATAAATGGTGCACCCGGTATATATATATATATCTTTTCATTTCAAAAAGGACCATGTGGTGTAAACACACTTTAACTTCTTGGAGTTTCGATTAATAATTTTATCGTAATCGAGAAAAGAACTTGACTTCGTCGTCACTTTTATAATGTACTTCAAGGAAAGAAATGTTGCATTTGAATTTGTGATTAATTTTGAAAAGCATTTCTTTTGACTAGGGAATTAACTTGGTGTGTTTAGGAAAAGCCCAAAATTGAAGCATCAGTTCACAGTCATGCCTGGTAATATCTGTGCTCTCAGTTTTTCGATTTATTGTTTTATATGTTAAATTAAGCTGCCCATTCCTATCACGAATAGCGTCAACGCCACAACTCATATCACTGTTAGCGTCAATTGTCGTATTTTTGAAATCAGCGCTCTAACCTCTTTGACACAACATTTACCTTAAGATGTGACGTGGAGAAGAATAAGGAGAAAGAATTGTGAAATTTTTAAGATCTAAGCTATTCACTAATCGAGCGAACTGGAGATCACTACAGGAATTTGAACACCCACTTTCGAGCATACGTAGGAGAGCGAACTGGAGATCTAGAAATCTGAACTTTTAGAATCGTCTTATAGATGTGAAGATTTAATTAAACATTGGAAAAAAAATCAAGCTATTCCTTAGCATCGTAACATCTCAATCCAGGATTACGAGATAATGTAAAAACAACACAAAAAATACGCATTCCCTTGAGAATACGAATATGTAATAAAAACTTTGTGTTCCTATTTAAGATATCAAAGTTGACACCCTCCTACCACCGACAGAGAGGCGGGAGGTCAAGTGTGGTATGACCGGATGTCCCACTTTGTTACGAACAATCTTTATAACAACTTCCTTTTAATATAATTTGTAGCTTCCCAGATATTTTTAAAAATTCAAATGCCTCTTTTTCAACTGTTTGTAAACCATTTTGATTTTTGTCGATTACAGCGCCATCTATCACGCAGCGGAAAATGTTCGATACAAAAGTTACACACAGTTTTCTTTCGGAGAAACCTAATATTCGAGAAAAATGAGAGTTCCTATTTAAGATTTTAAAATCAGCTCCCTTCTAACCCCGGAAAGTGATTAGTGGTATCCAACGAGGTGTCACTTGATATTCCCATTAGAAGCGAAGAATTTTTGTTACATCTCTTTGAGAATCCGTTTGAAGTTTCCATATGTGTCTAAAAACAGTTCTAAATGCCTCACCAGGCGTTTCACCCAACGTTAACGTATAGATGGAACGTTCGTGCAAAGAAAAAGTGTTTAAATAAGTCTAACTAAGCTAATCAATAATACAAAGAAATAATACAATCTTACGAAATTATCAAAGAAACGTTGCTAATGTTAGGAATTCGTTACTGAAATGTCAAACCGAAGATTGTCAGTTCCAAAGGGAAAAAAGGGAAAAATACAATACCAGAAAATCAGTGGTCTTTAGGTAAGCTCTCCTAATTATAATTACATACACCCCTATAGAACGAACACAACAAACTTGGAATGGATAATCATACACGCAGCGCTGCACGGGAAGTGGTATGTATAGAAGTCCATAGACATGTAAGTCAACGTGTTATGAAATGTATAATAATAAAATTTAATAATAATAATAATAATAATAATAATAATAATAATAATAATAATAATAATAATAATAATAATAATAATAATAATAAAAATAATATGAAACGATCATTTAAATAATTTATTAACATAAGTTAACATTTATTAACGCACGTAAATGCAATGGATTAATGTTATTTCTCTTTCTCTCTCTCTCTCTCTCTCTCTCTCTCTCTCTGAACGCAACAGCTCTTATTGTTCCAAAGCGTAGAAGAAACCTCGCAGCACTCAGGACCATGGGCTGTTGTGTGGTCAGCACGGTTGTAGATATATGCATAATACCAAACTGGACCTACATCTGTAAAAATCATACTTTGAGCAAAATCTGCAAATGGAGTTTTTGAAGGCTCAGCAACGATATGCATTTCAATGCAAGTCTTCAAACGATGATATATGGTCTATGATTTGAAGTATGAAACACTTCCGTAATTACAATATTGTCCTCATCTCTATCATCAATTACTGCCTTTTCTGGTATTTCAGTAATTTCTTGGCAGGGTAATTTAGCTAGAGACTGCTGAATAAACCTGGTATTATACTTTTCATTTTTTACCTTTGGAGGTGACTCATTTAAGATGAGCACTTCAACTTCTTTTAAATAAATAGCTCCAACTTCTTTTAAATAATATATCCAAATATTGTATCCAGATACCTTCAAATATTGTATGCCTTGTTTGAGTGATTGATCTATTTGATTTCGTTTACTTATCACTCCTTTTATGTGCCGATTTCTTATCTATACGGTAACGTGGGAATCAAGTTTCGGACTATGCACTTAACCCGCTTTGACACGAGAGGCACATGGGAAATTTTCTTTCGATTTACTTAGGAATATTGTGATGGTATGACTTTTAAAACTACGTTTAAAAAAGAGTACACACCGACACACAAGATGGTAATGTCAAATCTAGGAAATTGATTGCAGTTTTTAATTTGTTCTCAAGCTACCACAACAGTACTTATGTTTTTTTAATCCACCCGTTTAATAGAAGAATTTCACACTATTGTCTGTTCTTGGATAATACAAGTGTACTTCATGTATATGGTATGTTTGAAAATGCAGTAGATTTTTGCTTATCCGACATAAAAAGGCAGGCACAAAGCCGGATATTATGGATGTGTTAACAAAAGACCTATTAAAAGTAAAACTATGATATAGACTAACTTTACATATTAAGCATCTAATAATCATTTTTATAACAAATAAATGCACCGCACAGAATCAGTGATGTATCTAGCGTGAGGTCCTGGGGTCTGTCCCCATCCGAAACTCAAGCACTTTTTAATAAACTTGCCTTTCCCCTTTTGATGTTCTTTTATATCAATTTACTTTGAGTCAGTGTCCAAACTTTGGTCAATGTGTTGTTGTTTTCTTATAATTCTAAGAACATACCGGAATGCCATTGATTCCAGATTAAAGTAAAGAACGCTTTATATAGAATTAAACTTTTGTTTGCGTTTTATTTATAACTTTAATGTATTAGAACCATACGCTCATGCCTTCTTGCTATTATTCTTATGAGATATGTGTAGCAGACAGTTTTCCTTAGTAAGAGCATGTATCTTGTTAATATGCTAGATTTTGGTTGTGTTACAAGACAGTTTGTTCAAAGTAAATAGGTTTATAAAAGAAAAGTATGAAAAGTTTAAGAGAAATACAGAACTACTGCTCTATTTTATTATTATTATTATTATTATTATTATTATTATTATTATTATTATTAGTAGTAGTAGTAGTAGTAGTAGTAGTAGTAGTAGTAATACTATTCATATTTTATTGATATTTTAAACATTAAAATTACGTGCTTTGGAGGATTCGTATTGGGCCTCTCCGAAAAGAAATCCTGGATATGTGTCTGCACTGAATTATCGACAGACAAGTCATGTGGTAGACAGACGCGCTAGACCATAGACTGCAGAGCATAAAAAATAGATTAAGAACACAACTTGCACTTCTCACCGAGTGATGCTATTTTTAACTGCAGTGATATGTCAAATAATACAGTATGTGGAATAAACGAAGGTCGGATAAGCCAGACCATGCCTTATTGGTATTTCACGCACCTAAAAATGTAAAATATTTGTAAAATCAAAATTATCTTTCATTCCCTAGCTAAATTGATGGGAAAGGTCGTACCTTGCCTTATAAAGTATAGTGTTATAAAGAAAATAAATATTTTAGCTGAAAGCTAAAAAGAAACCAACCACAATAATTTGCTATAGCTTTTTTTTAATAGTGGTAAACTTGCCATTTCATCATGTTAAATCACGTTTGATACTAAGATGTCTGTTTCTGTCTGCATATATCCTTCACATTTTTTTTAAAAAAAACTGTGCTTTTTCCAACAAAAGAGGATAAGAGAAGAAGCTATACAACAGCATGAACTGAAAACAATATCTATTAACAATAGTAGTGCAATTCTGGATACAATAAATACGTTCTTAAAAGAAAAGATCAATAAATTATTTCCTTATATTTCTTCGGTTCTTATTAACATGAAAGTTATACACTTCCTATAATGTTTTGCAAAAAGATTGGACAGGGTGGGAGGGGATTCGATCTTGTGTCAAAACCGTATAAGAACTATAAATCCACCACTCTACTCACCTAATCACGGAAAATACTTTCTCATTAAATAAATGCTAGTAGCCGTAGCGAATGTCACTTCCAACCTCAAGACAAGGTATGTTTTTCTTGTTTCTATAGTCCCATATGACATCTTCGTTACAGAAGTTAATTTATGTTTGGCAGACAATATAGACACTGGATTTGAACCAATAAACAAAATATTTTACTGCACTCTCAAAGTTCCTTGATTCAACTCCCCGACTGCAAATTTGAAATTTTCTGCGCAATCGGACTGTGCTATTTCAAACATCCCTCCAAAACATGATTGCCAGTAAACACAAAACCGGGCATAATTTACATTTTCGTTTATATTTTTTATTCTTTTATTACATTATTTCTAAATATCTCATTACATGAGTTCCTTTCAACTTTCTCCTCTTACTAATAACACAATGTTACCCATAAATGTAAGGAAAATGAAATAAATGCAAACATTCTTGAGTGGTTACAGTATAGGCATAATTTAGTTTAGCATGTGAGTACCTATTGATGCTCTCAATTAGATTCAAATGTTTTGAAATAGATAAGCATTGACTGTGGTATGTTATTATCTAACACAAACTTTCCTTCCAGTACAACGCTTTACTTGAAATAAATTATTTTGAAAATAAAATAAATATTAAATTTATACACAATTAGTTGGACAAGAACAATACTAATGACAAAAATAAAAATAAATAAAGTTTAAGCCTTATGACATACTTGAAAAAGTTTCGTTTTTCGTGCAAACAAAGGGACACATTATGAGTTGAACAACGAATTCTTGCTTAGTTTGTTTTACATCCTGCGAAGTTTGTTTTACAGATAGTGACAGACATGGGAAGTTCCGATAAATGTGTTCTATACTCCTGGTTCTGCTACTTTTTCATATTCTGGAGCTCTAGAAGCAGGTGAAACTCACTTTTAATTTTCTAGTACTGTCTTTTTGATGATTGCCATTATCTGATGGAGACTGAGTTAAGCTGCAATTAAAACAATCTTTATTCTAATCGAAAACATCACCACTCTCATCAAATACATCTTAGACATCATTTGAAATCCAAGTTGTATCGTTATTTTCATCATCTGATAAACCATATTCTGTAACCTCAAGGCTCAATTCTAAGCGTACAAACTTAACGAAGGCTAATGAATCTCAAAAGGCACAAAAGATAAACCAATATGTAGCAATATAACGAATTTCCACCGAGGTGCTAAGTAACCTTAGTGTAAAATTCGATAAGCTGATAGTCATGACTTTTCCTCCCTAAATTTTTAAAAATATATATAGTTTAACGTCTAGCATATATTCTCTGATCTTAGCAAAATGGTGATAATTCGAATTGAATGATGGTGAAATAATCGGTGGTATACAAAAGTGAGAGGAAGCTGAATAGCCAAATTTCCATCTCATTATCCTTCGATAAAATTGATTCAATGTCTCCCTTGGAAACAAGAGATATATTCCTTTCAATTATTTCTCCAAGTCCGTTACATTGTGATGACGTTTGCACAAAGATAATATAATAGAATACTTTTCTATAAAATTCATAAACAGGCGAAAAACATTTATTCTATCACCCATCACTAGAATTTTTTCTTTCAATACTTTTGTTAATATATTGAGACCGAGTGTTCACCACAGGGAACATTGAAGTTCACAAGTTTACTATACTCTTCACGATAGTAAAATGACGAATTACTCTTACATATTTTTACATATGTCTTCCCCATTCTTTTATGAGTATTTAAACTGACCTTCAGTATTGAAGGAAAGCTTTAACCAAAAATAAATGTACTTAGCTACCTACTGTGCCGGTGCTGTGCCATCAGTTGTAGCTCAGAATACGTAATAAATAAATGCAACCAAATGGGGATGGAACTGATGCACAACACGGTACTTAACTGTAAAATTGTGGTTGAATTTAAATAAAATTCAAGTGTTTCTAATTTAAAAAATGACTAGTTGGGGGAAAGGGTGAGAGAAAGAGAAAGGCTGTAATTAAGGAATAGGAATGAGCACCAGCCTGATAGATCCAACGAGGCTGGCGTCGTCCTGGTCATCTGGAATGATGAATATCTTTCTCTGGAGAAGTCTGAATTAGCTGGAGACAGTCAACATCTGGATCTTATCCTGATGAACTGCAAGGGGCGTCGATAAAGCGTCTTACATAATGTCCTTCTACATCTTCATCCTACTAGACTGTTGGAGACTGTTGAGTTTGCGGTGATAAACCAACAGAATGATGCTCTTTGACTTGTGGAGTCGGAGGTCCTCCAAAGGTCAGATCCGCTTCTCTCCGATGATCCTGCACCTGTCCCAATCGTGTGTTGAATACCTCCTGTTGTTCTGTTCCTCGTGGTTTTCATCAATTCAAGAATGATGACCTAATCATGAAGTATCAGGCTGTGCTTGAAGGTATGCGGAAAGGGAAGAAGGAAGCTAGTCAAGTTTATTTAACAAATATGCATTTACAAAAGCCGTCTGAGAATGTACACTTCTAATCAAAGTTTTCTTTCAAAGTTTTGAAAAGTTCATGTTTCTTTATATCCAATACATAGTTACTTCGCACCCCCTCCTCGAAACCAAAATACACGAAAATTTCAATTTTCCGTAGTACAAAAAAATTTTTTGGAAGAAATTCCAGAAAAAAAATGTTTGTTGAAGATAAAAGAGTTCTTTGTATAATATATTGTTTGTTTTGAATTAATCCTTGACTGCAAAATGCTGAGTGTGCGTTTCTGAAACAGTTCATATAGTTCACTGGGTAACCTGAAGATATGACGACAGCGTTTCTGGGAAGATGGAAAGTAAGAAAAAGAAAAATAAACATTAGTGCTTGCATAATATCATTGTGAGTGACGTGTTTTAAAACGTTAGAGTGGAGTTCCGTTAGTACTCAGGGAAGGGAGATGAAAGGTAGGAATAATACTAAATTTAATTATTACTAACACAGCTCATTAAAACTTAGGTACGTATAATAAAATAATAATGAAATAAATAAATATTTCATGAGTGTAAAATGCAATGTAGACCTATATATATATATATATATATATATATATATATATATATATATATATATATATATATATATATATGTGTGTGTGTGTGTGTGTGTGTGTGTGTGTGTGTGTATGTTCCTCTAATGCAAATAAATAAACAAATAAAATAACTTCAATATTGAACGTGACTAGTACGCGAAAAGAAAAAAACGGTGTAATACTATCTAGCTAACCAAAGATAGTAAAGTTAGACTGCACAAGAAGGGTACTGATTTCAGTTTGAGAAAAATGAGCTTTAAGTTATTTAAGCTTAAAGCGTCCGTAGACTGGAAAAGAATTCCAAGATATGGTTATAGCCCCATATACTGGCTGTAATCAAACTATATGGAATCAGCACTAGAGAACTATTCACCACATATAACCTACAAACCTAACTAACATATAAATTCTTCTTCATCTTCTTTCTTCTTAAATCTTGTCCTCTTCGGGCATCGAATACTGGACATTAATCATGGCATCGAATCCTAGACATCTGAAAGGAATGGAGCATGGTTCTTGCAATCTTGATTTCAATCTTCTTAATGTATCCATTGAAATATCTATTCATACGCGTCTCGTTGATTTTCTTCATTCTTCATATACTCACATTTCAAAAAAAATAAAAATAAGAAACTTCTGTAGTAATATGCTGTCAAATCAAATGAAATGGTACAATTCTTGAAGATACCAACATGATCCAAACTTGGAAGTATTCCAAGTTTCAAAGTGTTCTACCGGTAGATTTCGATGCACAATTCAAAACCAAAATAAACTAACTTCTAAGCGTGGCCAGTGCTAAAAGAAAGTTCATCATCCATCTACAAGATGTTCCTATCCACAATCTAATCTTCAAGAAAAGTAATCCACATACAAGTTACGTGCGGACAGACGGACTAACAGATTCTTCATCAATGGGAAAATATATGGGGAGTAATCGCTGATAAATGTCCCTATTCTCTCTATCACAAACACAAAATACGACAAGGTTTACGTCATCAAGATGTTTTTCTAGAAATATTCTTGTTGTAGCCAAGGCAATTTTGGCAGCTTCTAACTTCGGAAATTTAAATGCTCCAGTCCAAATGTTAGGTAATACAATTGTAGAAAGATCATTCTCCAACATCACTTTAAAACAATTTTTGTACGTCTCTCGTAAAATTTTCTTGTCTGAATTCCGTGGTCCACATGTCATAATTACATAATTAGCTGGTAAAAGATAACCATTGGCAATCTTCGCTTCTCCTGGCTTCAATGTTGATATGGTCAAATATTCTTCTAAAAATTCAGATCCAGCTGCGTTCTGAATGGCTTTATCTGCACCACCTAAAGGAGTTAAGGTTTCATTCGTCGGATTTACTAAAGCATCTGCTTTTATGTCCACTATGTTACCTTTATAAATACTAATCTTCTGATTGATGGCAATATTAGAGGCAAATTTCGGTTTTTCTTCTGTAGAATTCTTCCCTATAGTTGCCCACGTTGGTAGATTTTCGGCAATCACAATATCCTCAATATAAATAGAAGGGATGAATACTTCTTCTTCCAAACATTGTTTCTTGGGGTTGAAAATCTCTTCAGTTGGTGGTCCTTGATGGTCTTCGGATCTCATTTTTTTCTTTTTCATCGTATGGTCTTCCGTGCAGACGTTGATAGGCATCTCTTCGTCAGAGCCTTCAAGGTGGTCTTCCTCTTCCGGGTTTTTCTTCTAATAAAACTTCTTCAATCTCTGGACTGCTATGCTGTCTATCTTGTAAGATCCTCGGGCGGTCTTATACTTAACAAAATATGAATTTGGATTTTCCACACGTTTAATTATGCCTGGACCAATAAACTTTCCGCTGAATGCTTTGGCGTGACCTTTTTTCTTGTGGTATCTAAAATCCAAATTTTTCTCCTTTAAAAGCAGGTTTCGTATGTCTCTTGTCAAAATATTTTGGCGCCGTTTTATGACGTTTATAAAGATTTTCTTGCGCTTTGTCTCTAATCTCTTGTAATTGCTGTAAACAAATGGCATTATCTTCGTATTGACACGGAGTATTTAAAATTGCCTGATGAAGTAACCTAGGTTTGAAGCCAAAAAGACATTCAAGTGGTAAAATTTGAGACGAAAAATTCTTGGTGAGGTTAAGCGAAAAAACTATGGGTTGTAATAAATCAATCCATTCTCCTAAATCTTTGTCACATAAAGCTGATTTCAATCGTTGTTCTATGTTTCTAATACTAATTTCACAAACACCATTACTGTAATGAACATGTACATTTACAAAACGCATGTTAGCACCAATCATAGCACATAATTCTTTAAAAAGTCCACTAGTGAAGGCACTGCCTTTGTCTAAGACAATTTCATAAAAAATTCCAAACTTTAAAATTACTTTATGATAAAGAAATGAAGCCAAAGTACTTGCTGTAACATCAGGAAGGGAATCTGCAATAATGTATCTAGTACAATTGTCTACTACAACTATCACATATTTGTGATTTAACATATTATTGGGGGAATAATTCCCAGCTACATCTATGTGGATGCGATAGAAGGGGGGAACGGAGGGATAAGTAAGCAATGGAGAACCATACGGAGAACCAATTTTCGATTTCGATACTTGACAAATCGTACATTCTTTACACTTCTGATATATATATTTCTTCATGTTGGGAAAATACACTGTTTTTACTAACATACCATAGGTTTTAGAATAACTAGAAAGAGATGATCCCAATGCTGACGTATGACAAGCATTAAAAACTTTATAACTCAAAGAAGTAGGAACTGCAACCAAAACTTTTATACCTTGAGAAGTTTTTTTTTTTTGTTTTCTATACAAAATTCCATCTTTAATAGTAAAATATAATGCTTGGCGTTCTATTTTAGGATTTCTATTTTCTTTCTGTTCCAACTAAGAAACAATTTCTTTAAAAAACGGATCTTTACGCTGTTCTGTTGCCAGATTTAACTCATTTAAAATTGAAAATGAATTTGTGGTCTGAGTAAACAAAATTTTCGGATCTTCTTGATTCTTTTTCTCGTCTTCCAAATCTCTAGGGGGTTAGAAAAACGTGAAATGGCTTCTGCCTCTATGTTACTAGAGCCACTGATGTGTGAAATAGTGAAATTGTACGATTCAATTTCACTCAACCATCTAGAAATTTTACTTACATTCTTTGTTTGCTTCAAATAAATTAAACTATGACAATCTGTCTTCAAATAAAAATGACGTCCCAAAAGAAAATACATAAATGAACGTAATTAGTACAATAATGCTAGTAATTCAAGCTGATATGGGTGTAATGTTCTCTCACTAGGAGACGTTGCACGACTACAATAACTAATGGGAACTAGATTTGTATCGTCAGGTGAATTTTGAGGTTGTTTGATTAGTCCAGAACAAGCGAGTTTGCTGATATCAAAATAGAGATACAGAGGATAATCAGGTTTGTATCTCATTAGACAAGGTGATGAAATGATGGCTTGTTTAATATTATTGAATGCTGTCTCCTGTGCGTCCTTCCAACGAAAAGGAGCATTTTTTTTCAACAAAGAAAGTAACGCTTCTGCTAATTGACTGAAATTAGGTAAATACGAACGAACAAAAGAAGGCAATCCTAGAAAACTTTTAACTTGTTTCTTTGTTTTGGGACGTTGATAGTTGGAAATTGAGTTAATTATTCGTTTCGAAATAGACAAACCATCTTTACTAACAGTCTGACCTAGAACATCTAATAAAAAATATCCCAATTTTGTTTTATCTGGGGAAAGCTTTAAACCAATTTCTTTTATTCTTTGAAGCAACATGCGAGTTAACTGCACAATTTCATCGAAGCTATCACTAGACCAAAAATAATCGTCAACATATTCAAATATTTTATCTTGTGGAAGACCTTCTAAGGTGAGTTTCACTAATCTGTTCATACCACTAGTAGTTGTCTTGACCCCCTGGGGCAAAAAATTAAAATGGTACGATCCAAGATTCGGAATCGAAAAAGCTATAATAGATTTTGATTCTTCAGTGAGGGGAATATTAAAGAAAGCTCCAAAAACGTCGCTAGAACATAGATATTTGCATCCTGCCAAATTAGTCAAAATATCCTGGATAGGAGGGACCGGAAAACTGTCAGGAACCATTTTTCGGTTCAAATATCTCGCGTCTTGTATAAATCGGTACTGTCCATTCTTCTTTTTAACAAGCATTACCGGAGAATTATACGGACTAATACTAGGCTCAATGATCTTACTTTTCAATAAAATATCTACTTGTTTTTTTATCTCATCCCGTAGATGAAATGGTATCGAAAATTGGGGTCGATTTACTGGGATATTATCTACTATTTCAATTTTATGCTTATATCCTTTAGCACAACCATAATCAAATTCATTCCAAGAAAAACTAGAATAAAATTCCTCTACTAAATCATATAATTGCTGTTGTTGATGTGGCAACAATTCAGTGTTAACATTTACACGATATTTATCATAACCTTCAGGAAAAGATTTCGTATCTACTCCATTAACTTGATAAACCTTATTATTAGTGCTTTTTTGTTTCTTGAAGTTGGTATAACTGATAACATGCTCGGCAGAACCCAAAACAACATCTTGTTTCAAGTAAAGTTTATTTTGGTAGGATTAATCACAGATATTACCAGATGAATCTCGTCTATGACTGATTTACGCACAAAAATTTCTGCCTGCGTATCTATTACCTCATTTGGAACTAATAAATTGCGAGCTCCTGCAAGATCATTTACTTTCTTTAATGTAACTTGAACACTTGAAATTGGAGGCAAATCAACAGAGCGAGCTACTAAAAATTGAGGTTTATATAATTTCTCTATATGGTTGGAAATTTCATCAAAAGATACGTATGGCGGTAATTCAACTCTTGGAGGAATACCAAATTTAACAAAACTAAAAGAATTCTTATTGTGATTAACCATTGCAAGATGATTTTTCAAAAAAATCTTGGCCAATTATGATATTATACGGAAAATTATTGTACACTCGAAAAGGATGCGTAAAGTACTGTCCTCCTAATTTAAACTTTACTAAAGCGATTTGATCACTTCCTTGAGAATTTCCAGTAATACCACGAATAAAAGTCGTTCCTTTGAGTATTTTATGCTTATTAATTAAATTATTACAAGAAATTATGCTAACAGTGCTGCCTGAATCCAATAGAAATAAATGCGGCTTATTATCTATATATGCTTTAACATGAGGCAAATTAGCTTCATATTGAATAGGCACATAACATCGCTTGCTATTTCTAACATTATTACACATATTATTGTCTACTTTATTCCTATTATTCGATTTAACATTCTCATTTACATTGACTGCATTAACAGAAGCAAGACGCTGCGAATGAGAGAAGGATGCGTTGGATGGATTTCTTCGCTCCAAAGGAGAACGCTCATAAAACTTGCGAAATTATATTATCTTCATAAGCCTCTATTAATTTCTTCTTAATCTGTACATACATGAGATTATCATATTCTGTGGTTGATTGTAAAGCTAACAGATAAGCACGAGTCCCATTTTCTAAGCAATACGGCAACAAATGACGTTTCTGTACATCACGTAGTTTATGAAGGACAGAAAAATCCTCAAAATGACTAAAAAATTACTGAACTGACTCGTTCAATTTGCCGGAAAATTTGGGGGTTTTACTAAACGATCTAAAGCAGAAGATATAGCACTAGTATTCTCCATTATATATTTTCAAAATCACACTTATAATAAATATCTTACACTACTATGCATATATATCCAACACCAAAATGTAAATAACACTTTTTATATACTAACAGAAGAAAGACAACATATAATAGCTTGGCAAAATTTTCTCTTCTCACCCACTTAATCATTCAACTAAGAAACAATAAAACAAAAAATTACTCTAACAGAGCAAATGAATAAACGTAGCGAGGGTGGGCGGGTGGGTTAAAAATAACTTTACTTAATTTCTCTCAACAAACTATAAATTACACAGTACAAATTACTCAAAATTTCGGATCTTAAATCATCTACCGAATATTTAGAATCCTAATTTATCGAAATTTTAGGATCGTAGCAAAGGCGTAAGCCTCACAACATCTCCACCATGTGCCGATGCTGTGCCATCAGTTGTAGCTCAGAATACGTAATAAATAAATGCAACCAAATGGGGATGGAACTGATGCACAACACGGTACTTAACTGTAAAATTGTGGTTGAATTTAAATAAAATTCAAATGTTTCTAATTTCGAAAATGACTAGTTGGGGGAAAGGGTGAGAGAAAGAGAAAGGTTGTAATTAAGGAATAGGAATGAGCACTAGCCTGATAGATCCAACGAGGCTGGCGTCGTCCTGGTCATCTGGAATGATGAATATCTTTCTCTGGAGAAGTCTGGATTAGCTGGAGACAGTCAACATCTGGATCTTATCCTGATGAACTGCAAGGAGCGTCGATAAAGCGTCTTACGATAATGTCCTTCTACATCTTCATCCTACTAGACTGTTGGAGCCTGTTGAGTTTGCGGTGATAAACCAACAGAATGGTACTCTTTGACTTGTGGAGTCGGAGGTCCTCCAATGGTGGGATTCGCTTCTCTCCTATGATCCTGCACCTGTCCCAATCGTGTGTTGAATACCCCCTGTTGTTCTGTTCCTCGTGGTTTTGATCAATTCATGAATGATGACCTAATCGGAAAGTATCGTTCTAGTGCTCATCCCTTATCTTTTAATCATAACCTTTTTCTCTCACACACACCCTTTCCCTACTAGTCATTTTCAAAATTAGAAATATTTGAATTTTATTTAAATTCAATCACAATTTAGTTGGTAAGTACCGTGTTGTGCATCAGTTCCATCCCAAATAGTCACTTTATTCTATAAGTATTTTTATAGATCATTCTGAGCCACAACTGATGACACAGCACCGGTACACTACAGCCACAAGCTGAAATTCCATTGTTTTTGTCTGCGACATCTTTCCAACACACTTGAGAAGCAAACTAAAAGATTCTGGGGCAAAAATACGTCACATTACGTACTGATATTAATCGAAATAGGTAGAGACGGAAGTCAATCTTCCAAACTATACTAATTATTCACTACACTTGTCTAAAATGCACCTATTTCCCCCTGTAGGGGGCGCTACGACAAAAGGGGGTAGGGACCCAGTGAAGAAATCTTACAATATGCACAGCAGCATAGACCTTAAGTGAACACCATTCACTTCATCGCTCATAACAGCAAGGCTTATGGCAGTCATTTGAGCAGACATTAGTATAGACAAGAATGAAGTGAGTGAGTTTTCTGAACCTCAAATATATCATAGAAAAACATAATTGAAAACCCTAACAGATTCTGAATGCATAAATTCTTTTGATGCGAATTGCAATTTAGTATTTATTGATTTTCTACTTTTTTGCCTATGACATCGTAAAAATTATAGAAAGGTTTTAATCTTTCTTGTTGAAAATGGTATCTTCCTCATTTCTTCAACAGCCTAGAGAACGAACACTATGAGGCTCCCCTACAAGGCAAACAATTTTATGGAGCAGACAGTAGTATAGACAAGAATGAAGTGACTGAGTTTTCTGAATGATACAAATGACATCAACAGGATCACTTCATTATGAAGACAAAACTGACACAATATTGTATTCAAGCTGTTCAAAAACTACGTCAACCCTGTGTCAGTTACATAACAACTTTTGAGAAGGAAACCAACGTGTATCCGTTTTTAGAATCCACCACGATTTTCAGTGCTTTTAATTGCATTTATCAAAGAAACTTCCTACATAAAAATACTACTGGAATCCTGTGTTCCAATGGTTATCGTTGGCGCAACGTACAATTCGTGCAAGCAGTTCAGTGACAAGCCTCGGATTAAAATACATGAAATATAAAAATCGGACATGATGCAATTTGAAGAGAAACGAAAGTGGGAGGAATGAACGTAGATGCTACCTGTATATGTAAAGAGGAAACCAGCAATTATATTCTCTTTTGGGAGTACCAAGGATTTTTTCACGGCTATGTAGTTTGTTTTCCCACAGGAAGAAATAATTTTATATACGAACATCCTAATCATACTCTAGAGATCAAATATGTACGAACACAACAGAAAATTCTGACTTAAAACAATTAGACTATACAGTTCACGAAGTGTCGGGAAGTGAGTTTCAGAAAACAGCAGAAAGAAAACGAAGAGATTTAAAAGTGTGTGCATAACTATCATTACAAAGAATACATCACTAAAATCAGGAGATATGTTGTACGCGTGACGTACACTAGCTATTAAATTATATCATAAAGTAATGTATAGCGACGAAAAAGTCTTGCACTCGGACGTATGCAGTATGCAGTTTGTATCCATTAAGCTGCAAGGTAAAATGAAATCAGTGTAAGTCATTCCACCATCTACTTGTGAAATAATGAAAATATGCCAACCATTGAAATAGTGGAAGGCTTAGTGAAACTCGTCATTCCATCTCCGACGAATTTATTTCGTTCCGATTTGTCTTATCAATTAAATCAAAGACCCATATTTCCTTTATGGTAAACATGCTGCGATGAACGCAATGCAAAGAGATCATATTATCGCAGAGACGAATAACGGGCACTGACAGGAAACTAGGTCGAAGACGAAGTTAGGAAAGCCTTGGAGAAAGGACAAACAATCCAGGAAATTCACGATATCTGAATTTATGAAGTTGAAATATGATCTGACTACAAAATCTGGTGGATTATTTGTTTTACATTAAGCGTTTTAAAGACTAAAACTAAAGCAATCAGTTGGTCTAGATCTTGTAGAACCTATGAAGAAAAAGACTAGTAAATTTAAGATTGCTATCAACATGAAGGAATATTTTTTTTTAATTGAAAGGTTGTACATATTCCTAGGAGCTGTATTTTGGAAAAACTAATGCTGAATTCACTTTAGGGACAATTTTGAAAGCGTGTAAATCTGGAATACACCAGCATCATCAATGAACCTAGACAACTGTATCAGACATTAACATATCCAGATATTGAAATGCATCAAGTCGTTAAGTCAACGATGATAGGTTATATTTAAATTGGGTGTACAAAGAAGAAATAAACGTGATTCTTGTGCTACAATCAATGTGGTTCTTGCTGCGTAAACAACATCTCACCCAAGACTTGAATTATAAACCTATCTTGATCAGCACAGGGTAGGAGTGTTATATTTTTACCAACATTCCATTATATATAAAAAAAGCCAAGTGCATGTTCCATTACAACATGCATATTATCTACAAGATATAACAAATCAATTGGAAATATATTGAAAGTTAGTCAAGTGTCCTCTTTAGTTATTTTCCTTAATGTTTCAGTTCTTATTTCTCATGATTCCATGACAATATTCCCACGATGATTCTTCTCACGGAAATATTACCAAAATCATTTATGCAGGAGAATATTCCCACGCTCTTCCTTTCGGGAGAATATTTCCACGGTTTCTTCCATGCAAAATTTTGTGACTCCTCTTTTTATATCTCGGCATGCCTACTGTATTTGTTAAATTATTTCCTGCATTCACATTTTTATATTTCATATTCCTGATAAACAAGCACAGCATAGGAAGTGCCGAAATATCACACCTAAGTAATAAGGTAAGAGAAGACAATTATCCATAGGACTATATGTAAAAATTATGATTTATGCTTTGTTTAAACATAGTGTCATCATTTTCCAAAATACTTTTCAATTTAATTCTGTTTAATGTTTTGAACTTTTGCATTTATTAAGGATTTATAATCAGGGAACAGATATGTTTTGTGGTAAGAGTAAAGATGTTCAGAAGTAGAGAATACAACTAAATTTTTGTCTGGTTCATGTTTTATTATCTTGAGGAGTCCGCCCAAGAAATAACAGTCTCCGAGAGAACAAAAAGGTCTTAATTTAAAATATAATCGTATTACAGTTTCGTAAACTAGTTAAATATTTTGCTTGATTGGAGACTATGTCTGATGATACCTATTGTAACCGGTCTGATAATGTTTACACAGCAACAAGTTTATAGTTTTAATTAGAACTTTCTTGAGAAACTTTGTTATGGTTAAAAACCTCATATAAGCTGATAAATAATTTTAAATGTCGTACCTTCCTTGCAATTAGTCTGTTTCACTGTCTCATCAAGTGAATGCTAGGGTAGCAACTTTAATATATACCTAGCTGAACATTGGACGACTTCCTTCCAAATTACCCTTCCCTAGTTTTTGTTGATAATGTTTTAGTGAACATCGTCTCTCAGTTGAATACCTTGAATCTTATTTAGGTAATAGTTAAGATTAGGTGCCTTTTTATCTTTTGAGATGGCAGAAAACACATTTTTGACAAGCATAATAGATGGGGTAAATTGCTACATGGATCATTCACATTTAGTTCACAATGCAAATATAAGTGCAGGATTCTGCCGCATTTTGTGACCACAAATTCCATGACTTACCTAGGTTTCCAGAAATTATTTATGAATTTCCAAGTTTAGATATACAATGAAAAAAAGCAACTATATTGTCTCAAACAGTGATTTCATCCTCTACTATACGTGTACCGTATATATATATAGTGTGTGTGTTTCTTCATAATTTAGATTAGTAAGTAGAAGAAGACACTCTAGGATAATTGATTCAGTCTTTTGGAGGAGCTCATTGTGACATCACTGAATGAAGGAAATATTGAATGTTTGAAAACGAAGGGACTCAATTTAAAGAAATTAGAAGAGAGCCAGGTAAGAAAGGAATACCAAATTGAAGTTTCGAATAGATTCTCAGTTTTAGAATATTTGGAGTACAGTAGCGTTGAAGACACAATTGAAATTAGAGATAACATTAAAATTTCTGCAAAAGAAAATTTAGAGCAAGCGGAAATACGTGGGGAATCCATGGTTCAAACAGGTATACATTAAACTAGCGGAGAAGAGGAAACAAGCAAACTTACGTTGGCTAACAAAATCCCAATCAAATAATACACACAATTTCGTAGACATCAGACGGGAAACTTCCAAAACTTTTATAACAATGAAACATGCTTTTTGAAAGCTATAATTAAGGAACTTGAAGATAATAGTAAAAAACATTCAGTATACGTATAAGGGGATTGACGAATTTAATGAAGGCTATCAACCTCTTGCTTATATATTAAATAAAGCTGACATAACAGTTCTCAGTGACACAGATAGCATCTTAAATAGATGGAAAGATTTCTTTGACGAATTGCTTAACACGCAGACAAAATCTACTGTGCGTGGAGAAAGAGAAATACACACCGCAGAACAGTAAATTCCAGAACCAAACTGATAGAAGTAGAAACCGCTATAAAGAAATTTATGAAACACAAATCTGCATGTGTAGACGAAATTCCGGCTGAGTTAATTTACGCTGGACGCAAACAATTGTGAAACAAGATACACAAACTTATTCTCCTTATCTGGAACAAGCAAGAATTACAGCAAGAGTAGAAAGAATGAATCATACTTCCAATACACAAGAAAGGTAACAAAACTCATTGAAATAATTATCGAGACATTTCCCTTATGTCAGCATCCTATAAAATCCTCTGAAACATTCTATAAGCAAGATTGACCCCATACGCAGATGCAATTATTGGAGATTATCAGTACAGATTATAAGAAACCTATCAGCTATTGAACAAAAATTTACTTTTGACAAATATTCTAAAAGAAGTGGAAATAAAATAAACCGGTACATCAACTATTTACTGATTTTATAAAGACTTAGGAGTCGGTTAGGAGAGAAACGTTGTGCAACATTCTTACAGTATTTGGAAAACCAAAAAAGGTTATTAGATTAATTAAGCTATATTTAAACGAATCCCAAAGTAAAGTCCGGATAGGAAATTGTTGGTCCAAGAGCTTTCACACCGAGAACGGGCAGAAAAAAAGAGATGCGTTGTCGCCATTATTATTCAGCTTTGTTCTGGAATACGCTATAAGGAAAATCAGATAGCAACCTGCACCTAGAGTTGACTGGTGTTTACCAGGTTTTGGCAGGTAATGTAGCTAGGATGAAAGAAAGTAGAAACACTTTCAAAGTCTTAACTGGAAGGCCAATCGGAAAACAATTGATACGAAGAAAAAGGTGCAGATGGGAGGGCAATATTAAGATGGATCTTGCAGAAATAGGAATGCAAAGTAGAAACGGGATCCAGTTGGCTAAGGATAGAAGTCGGTGGAGGGCTTTTGTGACCTGGGCATTGAACCTCCGTGTTCCATAGCAAATGGAGTTAGTTAGTACATAATTAAGATGCTTAAAACTAATTTATTTTTTGAAAAAATATTTCCTACCAAATGGGTCATTAAAATAAAACGAGACGCGGGTTGTAGGAAGTAAATAGCTCTACTTACAGTACATTGACCTTTCCGCGCAACAGTTTAGAGCCACCAATCTTGACTGTATTCAAATTGTGGAATATTTTACGTATAGGTCATTATTATTATTATTATTATTATTATTATTATTATTATTATTATTATTATTATTATTATTATTATTATTATTATTATTATTATTATTATTGAAATGTAATTTAAATTTCTTCGCACCTGAAGATGGAATTGAATACTTCTTTGAAATCATGGAAGAAAATATAATCTGAGCATCTATTGAAACTTTCGTGGCGATGTATTGTGAACAGGTCTTCTCGGGCTAGCAGTCAGGTAAATACTGATATATCTTGCGACGTTTCTAGGGCTGACATTGCCCTCACCTTCAGGCGAATATGTTGGTACAATAGAGTGTATGGAATATATTTACTCATGTATGTATGATTGAACTCTTCTGATTGGTTGAAGAAATGGCGGTCTGATTGGTGCTAGAAATGGTGCGAAATGATTGGTGTCCATGTTTTACTCAGTTGGAATCCTGTGTCTCTGTTAAGGTTCCTTTTCTCTTGTGTGATTGCAACAGCTTCTTTTATCCTCCTGTCCTAAACTCTTGAGCATTTTGCTATTATTTCGGTATCTGTGAACAAAATCTTACGTTGCTGTTTGATGCTATGTTCAGCCAGTCCGGATTTTTCTGGTTGGCTTAGTCTGATGTAACTGTTGTGTTCTTTGCATCTGGCTTCAATGGTTCGCCCATTTTGTCCAATATATGACTTACTACATTCACATGGAATGCGGTAAACTCCAATAGTTCGGAGGCCCAGGTTGTTTTTGGTTGGTCGTAATAAGTTTCTTTTTTTTTATTTTTGCTGAATGTTTGTGTATTGTCCTGATGTACCTAGCAAATAGTCTGCTGAGCTTTCCAGAAGTGTTCTCGGTGTATGGGAGGCTGATTGTGTTCTTCCGTTCTTCATTCACAGTTTCTTCTGCACTTTTGTGCTTGTTGTCAGTGTTCTTCGTTCTAGTCCTTTTCAGGGCCATATTTATGTCTCTCAAGAGAATATTTAACCGTTACTTCGAGATCCAGCATATACCACCTTGTCACGAGATCCAACACCTGCAGTAGAACGAAGAAAAGCCTCACTACTAAAGAAGTCGGGACTGGGCAAAGATACACGCAAACAATTTACACCACTGCAGCATAGCTCCGAGGCTACATGGCTTACCAAAAATACATAAGGCAGGGATACCCCTAAGACCAATTGTTAGTGAAATAGGAATCCGATCCGATTCTACTCTTTGGCCAAGTATCTTACAACATTACTCCAACTATACATGGGCAAGTGTGAACACCATGTGAAAAACTCAACAGAACTTGTAAAAACCCTGAAGATCATGAAGATCTCTTCCAATGATCTTATGGTTAGTTTCGACGGGGTATCATTGTTTACCAGAGTTCCGATCAAGGACACAATACTGCTTCTTGGGAAACACTTCCGGCCTGATATATTGGATCTCTTTCAACATGTTCTACTTCAACCTTCTTCCTATACCTTGGGCAGTACTATGAACAAACAGACGGCGTCGCCATGGGTTCTCCACTCTCACCTGCAGTAGCCATTTTCTATATGGAGCACTTTGAAGATGAAGCACTGAAGAAAGCACCATTTGCACCCACACATTTCTATAAATATGTTGGTGACACCTTCACCATCTGGCCACATGGACGCAACTCCTTACAGGAATTCGTGCAGCATCTCAATAACCAGTATCCCGATATTAAA
Organism: Thermobia domestica; assembly: GCF_964235325.1. Classification (NCBI taxonomy): domain Eukaryota; kingdom Metazoa; phylum Arthropoda; class Insecta; order Zygentoma; family Lepismatidae; genus Thermobia; species Thermobia domestica. Next base: position 265,550,565 of record NC_137456.1, read on the forward strand.
TTCACGACGGAAGTTGAACAAGAAGGATGTCTACCATTTCTTGGCATCACGATACACAGAAGACCGGATGGCGGTCTAGGCCATAGGATATACAGGAAACCAACACATACAGATTTATATCTGAACGCAAACAGTTTCCATCACTAAGCTCAACGGCTTGGAGTTATCAACACCAGAGCACATAGACCATTCTCCATCTCCGACAAGGCTTGTTTAATACAGGAACTTAATCACCTTCGCAGCACCATGCTACAGAATGGATACTCAATGAGATATATAAATATGGCCCTGAAAAGGACTAGAACGAAGGAGACTGACAACAAGGACAAAAGTGCAGAAGAAACTGTGAATGAAGAACGGAAGAACACAATCTGCCTCCCATACACCGGGAACACTTCTGGAAAGCTCAGCACACTATTTGATAGGTACATCAGGACAATACACAAACATTCAGCAAAAATAAAAAACTTATTACGACCAACCAAAGACGATCTGGGCCTCCGAACTCCTGGAGTTTACCGCATTCCATGTGAATGTGGTAAGTCATATATTGGACAATAAGGGCGAACCATTGAAGCCAGATGCAAAGAACACAACAGTTACATCAGACTAAACCAACCAGAAAAATCCGGACTGGCTGAACATAGCATCAAACAGCAACGTAAGATTTTGTTCACAGATACCGAAATAATAGCAAAATGCTCAAGAGTTTGGGACAGGAGGATAAAAGAAGCTGTTGCAATCACACAAAAAAACGAACCTTAACAGAGACACAGGATTCCAACTGAGTAAAACATGGACACCAATCATTTCACGCCATTTCAAGCACCAATCAGAACACGGTATTTCAATCACCAATCCGAAGAGTCCAATCATACATAGATGATTATATATATTCCATACACTCTATTGTACCAACATATTCGCCTGAAGATGACAATGTCAGCCCTCGAAACGTCGCAAGATATAACAGTATTTACCTGGCTGCTAGCCCGAGAAGACCTGTTCATAATCTGAGCAATTGATCTACAACATCGTTATACGTAGGAACATGGTGTTAGTATTTTAAAAATAATACCAGAAATCATTCACTTTTTGACAAATAATAAGAGATTATAGGACTGAGTACAATGTGTATACAGCAGTTTAGGATATGAGGTCAATTTGTTTTTGTATACATCAAAGTTTATTTTTCAAGCATTTTTTAAAATTATTTATGGTTTTCACTATTTGGTCCAAACATGCAGAATAGCGTAATGGATAGATCACGAACTTTCGTAACTGCTAATATTTGCAACGTACTAATAGTGAAGCACACGTAACGAACAAAGTAAAAATACATATTTCGTTCACAGAAAATCAAGAGTACTGGTGGAGTGAATTTGCATCACTATTTGAAAACTTTATAGATAAAATGTTTGGTATCGCTAGTAAAGACTACCGACGAAGTAACAAGTCTATGTGACAAATATATAAGTTTCATATTTCTTATGCAAACCTAAATTAATATTCTTTTGTCTACTTTATGATTCTCCACAAGAAAAAAGTTACCCTATATGTATGAACTTCAAAGTAGTGTGCTCGCTAATTTGTGTTCCCTTCAACAAACTATTGCCGGTAACGAAATGAATTTAACATATGTTTCCTACATTTGGATACAAGATTCGAAAATAGGTTCTAAACAGTACTAAGTTAACATAAACTATAGTACACTATGCAGTAATAGTTTAAAATTTTACAGGAGAGGAGAATCTGTCACGCTCTTGAATATCCAATTGTAATTTAAACACAAGAGCAGCAATCTTTAAGAAACATATCATTTCTATTTATTTAATGTAAAAGGGCGCATCATTTCTGTCCAAGATACATCTTTCCTGTCGAAAAGGTTGCCAATAATCTAGATTATTATCTCCGGACCTAGATTTAAGTACAAGAGCCAGATATTGGATGTAAAAACCGAACATACTCTACTGCCTCCTTTTCTCACACAAACTATTAAGAGGTAATTAACCAGTTGTTTGGTAGTCCTCAAAATTTAATCCACAGGAAATTGCATTTATAATAGTGGATTATGCCCTCTATAAGTAAACCTATATGGAAGAATGTGAACTTGCCTGCTATATATGATAGCTATAGGTAAGATAGTTCAAAATCAAGTCTGAAAAAGCTTCTGTTTGAAGACATCTAACAACTGCTGTATACTTCTAGGTGGCTTCACTTTCTTCCTGCTAGTCAAGTAACCGAACATGAACATATTATAGATCACAAAGGAAACCCGAAGCTTTTGGTTATCCTTTAGAGGTCTATATAGCAAAATAAATAAATAAATAAATAAATAAATAAATAATAAATGAAATAAAATAAAAATAAAAATAGAAATCTAGTGTTGTCCTATTCTTCATCCTAATCAGATAATATTCATTTATATTACTCACAATTTCTCTTACAGTGTGATGATAATAATAATGATTAGGAAAAAGCAAGAAATTTGAAATTATATATAAATCTGCAACTAATTCGGTATGATTTAATTCACTGCACATATCGTTACGATTATCTTTCACCAGGGTTTCCGCCAGGATTTCAAAATCAGAGGTTGTTCAAAACTTCAAGGGGTGGGGATGCTTGACTTTTAGAAAACATCTTTTTTTTTACCTTTCTCGTATTATCCTAAAATTCTACAACACAGAAGATGACACCTTTCCACTACAATCCTAATGTCAACAAAGTTAAAAATGTTGAATTGATCTTTTTCCGCTTTTTACTTATTTATTTACTTATCTTTTTTTGTAATTTTGCGTGATACCAACTACAATGAAGGTAAGTTATAGTATTAACGAATCAGTTCACTTAACTCTAAATTTGTCACTTCTGTTATCATTCTTAGCTTTCTATTTGCTCTGCATAAAACGAAATTTGTTTATGACTGAGATCAGTCAGTAGTTAGATTAGGTTAGATGAACTCGATCTGATATCTGAAGAGCTAAAACAAAAATATGATATACTAGAACATTTATTGCTAATCACAGAAATTGTACCTTTATCACAACATTGTAGGTAACTTAAATCGTTTAAATTTATAGCCAATGAATTTTGTTTTTTGTATTTTTTTACCAATGTGACACATATTCGCAAATGTATTAATAGTCTTGATGACTACCATATGCAGATTTTAACAAATTATCTTAAGAACCGCCGTTCAGGCTTCTTCACATTTTCACATTGTAACAAAACTTTATATAACCTATACATGCCTTATGCGGGTTCGTTTTATAGTCACGTTAAATGCTTCTTGTGTTCTTGATGAAAAACAGGTTTCGAAATATATTTACAGCCATACTTGTGAACCGCGGTGCAGTCTTACAAAGATCACTGTTCCAAGTTCTTTAATGCTCTTTGAAACGCAAATTCATTTATTTTGATTCACTCATGGCGCAACTGAACCGACGCCACTCGTGTAGGACTTCCCAACCATTCCTCGTATGCACAACTTATAAAATTTTCAAAATCAGCCTCAACACTTTTATTTTCACTTCAAACATCAGGTAAACAAGGAAACATTCGAAGGACACCTTCATCAAATTATTAACGTGTTCTGGAGTGAGCCGGCACTGTTCTGAAGTAAAAATTCTATTCATTGTTGAAGATGATCTATCCACGGAAGTGGTACTGACTGGAGGAAGCACACGTTTTGTCGCCAGAGCTGACAAATTAAGAAATATAATTCATTCATATTCTTTAAAGGAAAGTTTCAATTAGAAATCCCTTGAAACAAGTTTTTCTTTCATTCGTTTGAGGGTTCGGTATTCAAATAGGACTTTTTGGCACAAAACTTGTAATAATTGTCAAAAATTCCCTATTCAATCTCGGATCACGCCAGAAGATTGGGGGTTATTGGAAGTGTAGGTGGTGACACACCCCATAGACGTGTCTGGCGGAATCCCTGTTTTTCCACCTCATGAGCATAGGTATTTTGAGCAGTTCATCTTAGGTGTTCTGTTCATTATCTTAGTAAGAGACTCTTCCATTCCTTGGACTAGGCAAATCTATTTGTTCAGAATTATAGTAGTACAAAAATTCTTACAAACAAGACTGGAAAGTCACCAGTTTGTACAGAAGCGATGATTTCCCCAGAATGTGCTATTAGAAACTCAAGTAATTATACAGTATTCCAGAGTGTAATATATGTTCTGACTTGGAGCGTTATTATTTTGAGGAGGTTATATGACGTACTTCCTGTCCCTGAAAAGTACTTTCTCACCATCCTAGTATTATGGAGCCATGTTTTTATACGCTCTGCATTTAGTGCATATATCTTTGCAATATTGAACTTTTTGGTCAAAATAAAATTCGTAGCTCTGTTTGTTGCCTTGCTGCACCCTGTCAATACTGGGATAATAAATACACTTGGTTCCTCTAAACTAGCAGGAGTTACTGTTTGCACATAATTAAATAACATTTTTATAGGCAATGATTTACATTAGGCCATACTGTGAAGCACTTCGTTCAAACATGCATTTGTGTACACGATTTCATTTTCTATTGCCAGTTATCTGATACATGAATTTTCAATCTAAGCAAGTATATCAACACAAAAACTGACTTCATCAAAATACAACTGAGGAATTTATATTTTTCTACTTGCATTTCTCTTTATATCAGTGGCGTGCTAAAAATATACGTGCTCTGGGAACATTTATTTTTGACTTTCACTCGTACTTTCTCTACGTTAACTTAGACCGTGTCTTATATTTCCTCACATTTGACCTTTTCCTTTACTTCTTATTCGTTCTTGTTTCTGTTTATTGAATTAATTTTAGAATATAAGCTGAGTTCAGTTGATGAACGTCTACTGTAAGAATTGAAACGACATTTCTCCATACGAAATCAAAACAGTAACTCGTGATGCTAATTTCAATCAGATATGATTCCTAAAACTGTTATCTACCAAATATTGATAAACCACAATTTAATCACAGTTAGAAAGTTTAACTTCGCCGTCTATCATTGTGACCACTCACGAGTAATCATCATTGTGAGCATTAACCTTAACTCTCTTTAATTGAAACATATTAAGTTTCTTGTTCGGACACGTGGGCAGAAGTAAACACAGAATCAAGATAAGGGAAGAGAGGGAAACGATGATTAAATTCGCAATCACGAATTTCTTCTTTATTTTCCGGCTTCCTTGCTTTGCCCCGAAGATTATTTTTTTTTATGCCGCCGAGAACCAAGAACTGTGAATTACAACACAGTGATCGCAAGTTTAAATAATGGTTTATGCCTCTGTTTTATAATGTGTTATGTTTCTTTGTCGCTCGGAAATAATGCAAAGATTCAAAAATAAAGCAAGATAATGTAACGCATTGGACATCTGTTTGCTTCCAAGCAAAATATAACTTACGATATTCGCTATAACTGTTATTTCTTGCTATAATTATTTGCGTTGCGCTCCGCAAATTTTGAGCAGGCGGATATCTAATAAAAACCACAGAATGAAAAATAGTTATGTATGCTTATTTGTCTTTAGTTTAATGTCCTACAATTTTCTATCAAAGGTGTAAAAGAGAAGTCGATGATGAAGTAGATGATAATCGTGGAGTGAAAAAAGTGGGAGGAAACGGAAGAATCGCAAGAAATCGTTTGCATACTTACATTGACTACCAAAGGTCGTATTTTGCTTGGAGAGAATCTAACCGAGAAGCATACATGCCAAAGAGAAACGCTTTTTCTCTAAGACACCGTACTCCCATTTGCATAAATAGTAATATTTTAAAGCATATGTCTAATCATATCCGAATAAAACAGTTCGATTATTTTTCTCTTCTACTGTCATTTATTCTAATATTTTGTTAGCTGTTAAGATTACGAACACTGACCAAAACGTTTAATACCCTTAAAATGTAGTTATGTGGAAATGTTGCAATGAGACGGTGGAAGAAGACGTGCACACCTGTATGGGAAGTTGACCTTCAGTTGCATTTCGGTACACTCAAATTAAAACTGCTGGTTACACATACGCCAAAAAGTATTACTTAATGTAAATGTACACCCTGTGGATATAGCCATTCCTTTTCATTAGAATACAAATTAATCACAAATACCGTTAGAAGAAAATATCAAACCAGGAGTTATTTAATAAAAATAACATAAAGTTATTGTCATATTTTTACTGTATGAACATGAAGACAGTTTCCCGCTGAGTGCCCGTTACGCCCTTGCTCCTGCTCGCTGAAGTCCATTTCTAGTTGATTAAATGTGTATTTGCTGGCACAAAGTAATATAAAAAAGTTAATTTGAACCTTCGTATTTAATGAAGTGACTAAATAAGCAAATAATAAATAAATAAAAATAAAAAATATAGAAAATCTTCATTACTCTGAATAGCATTGGTTTCTCACTAATGTAAATCAAATAAAACGAAAGTAAGGAAATGAAAGTAGAGAATTGTGTAACATCCTCAAAAGAGTAGCATACCTGGTTATGGCAGAGATTGACAGGAGGATGCTTTATGTAAAGTGTTTAATGATTTATTAATACCAATATTTGTAATAGGCTATTGGTAATTGTAAATGTGAAGGACAGGCCGACCTGCAGCTTTCTTGTAGTTAAATCTCGTAATCAGTTGTTATTTTTTCCTGTATCACAAATAACAGCTGTTTCCTGTTATACAAACCATCCCAGGAAAGCATAAACATTTCTTCTTTTTTAAAAATTTTATCATACACTTTCTGCTGATGTTTCTTTGCTAGATCAACTTAGATATAATTATTCGTGGCTCTTAATTTTCACGAAATGAAATATATAAATATAACATTAGAAACACGTATTTAAAAGAGCTTGTACGGCACGTTATTGCGTTTATATGAAGCTATATTATCTGTAACTCACTTAGGAATATGCATTAATTTGATCAGTATATCAAGCTCATTGTCGCTACCAGTAGAGGATCAGCTCATCACGTAGAAATGACATTTTTTTCGATGATCGCAATAATAATGCACTGCGCAAGAAATAAGGAGTCAAGTAGAGACCACTTTGCATAGCTGTGTCAGGTTGGGGACTTCATTGTGCACTAGTATGCAAAAAGATTATAGTTTAATCTACGTTTTAGAGTAGTGGCTCTTATTTCATCATGGCGCTATAAAAAAAAACCACACACGTCGTATCATCCTCTGTGTTTTCACCGCGCTTATTCAGGCAGCGCTGAGGAATGAAATATCAATATTGTATGTTGTTAGGATATTGTGCTGGTGAAAAGGGTTTTGGATTTTGGACACGTACCCCACTGTGAGGCCATGAGAATGAAGACAGCGAAGTCCTACGAGCAATGATGCAAGCAATCCCTATTCAATTGTTGCATAAGTGATTAGCGAATTATGTTTGCTATACTTGATTGTTCATCGTTATCTTTTGATTTTTAGGTATGTGTCGAAACTTGGTAAATGGGCGCCACAATCATTAACACCTCAACACGTGGAGCAGCATATGGACACATAGAAATACCCTCTTCACTCGTCATAGACGTGATTCCTTTTTTAGACAATATAACGTTAGGAAATGATATGTCGGTTATCAACAATTACATTACACTCAAACGTTACATGTTACGTAAATGTTAGCCGGCAGGAACTTTCTCAAAACAGACTTCAACCACTGTATACTTATGATGGGTGTTTGGAAAGATATTCCACGGATAATCCATTTTTCGCTGTTTCCGCGTGACCAGACAATCGATAAAAATATCTACTAATAGCAGGTTAGAAAACCGATAAACTGCATTATTAGGGGGAACGTTTTGCTCTGGTACATTGCAAGGGATTATTCATGGTAAAAACGCGCGTCCACACATGAGCAGAAAGACATGTGCTATAGTCGAACAATAGGACTTGGGATAACTCCATTGAGAAGTTTTTACCAGATCTTGTACATACACGCTTCTGCCTTTCTGCAGTCTACCAAATAACCTCCTCGAATAAATAGTGCAAGATGAGGATAGCGTCTGACAAATAATAACCCAGTTTTATATCTCCAAATCAAGTGACTTCTTTAAGACGGAATTTAACAATGGTAGACAGGAAGCATTGTTTCTAAGACCGATTGAGAGCATTTTTTCTGGATAAAGGGCTTTCCACGTACTACGTAAAGCTAATTTTGATTCTTACCCCCTCACTTCCCCTTGTTACATTTCGTAACGCAAGGCCGAACTCCTCCTCCTCTTACATAACACTTCTTGATTCTTTTTTTTCACCAAGTTTGTTTGTTTTGTTCGTTATTGCAATAAAAGAACTAACTTTAATGGTGAAACTTTTTAATAATAAATATGTATATTCTGAATACATTTATAGTGTTTTTCGCAGATAAATCAATGTATTAAAATTGTAGTAACGTAATAATATTTTAACCCCACAAGATTGTTTAATTAGCCAGTCTTAATTCTGCGAAATTGCATACTGTCGTTTTCCTAAGGAGATCGGCCCATCTCTTAACTTAAACTAGAAGCACAAATCATTGAAAAAAGGAACGTTTGTTTTTATTTTAAAATAATAACTGTGGAATAGTTTCGCCAATTAACTGAACATATTGATTTAATAGTGTCTGATGAAGTCAATATGTTCAATTACTTGGTGACACTCCCTAGTTACTTCTTTAAAATAAAAGCAAACGTTGCTTTGTTGAATGATTTGCAGTTCTAATTTAAGTTATTGAACATAGCAAATTTAACATGAACTAGTAAATTATTGGATTCCATCCTTTTAGATCCAGGAGCTGAGCGATTGGAGCGAAACTTGCAGAATTAATAGCCCATGGGGTATGAGTTCTAAAAGTTTCGTTCCAATCGTTCAACTCGTTCTAGGCTAGACCCAAGAACAGATCCATAGAATTTTATGGAGGAATATGCCCCCTCTGCTCATTCCAAATAGCTGTAGAAAAAATTTAAAAATGATTACTGTGTTCAGTACATTAGTCTGATTAATATTTATGAGCTTTGTGCCATTTGGACAATTTTTTAGGGTCTTGCCTCCCGTCCACCCTTTGTATTTGCAAATGGAAAATTTAATTTTTCGCAGTTTGGTTGTTGCCCAATGGGTTATTACTCCTGCAAGTTTCGTTCCAATCGCTTAGCTCCTTCTAGGCTAGACCCAAGAGCCGAACCCTTGCCATTATTTCCTTCCTTTTCGCAAGCATGCCAACTTATAGGGATTAACATTCCTTGTGTTCAATTTCTATTCCACTTCTTAGGTAGATTCCAACACAAGTAGTTTTATTTGTAAATTTAGGTACCCTTTGCAATATTTTGTGTATTCAATGCTTTATATTATGGTAATTGCACAGCGTTTACACTCATTTTGTATGTTCCTACTTTACTTAATTCGATTAACTTTTGCATATTTGTGAAATCTTATTTCTTATTTAATAATTTTAAATTGTAAAACGGTAGATTTCAAAACAGATATTGGAAATTTGTTACCTGATATTCGCCCATACATCTTTATGGCTATCTAACTTTCAGTACGTTACCAAGTAAGTATTATATTTCTCTATTAGTATAAATGAAGTAAATAGCATTGTGGTTGATTGAAGTAATTCCGAGAATCAAAATGAAATATATATTACCTTGAGGTTAATTTAATATATTCCAAGGAAGGAAATTACCAAAAGATAATTACAACTTCGTAACAAATTAACACATATTTAAAATGTATTCGACCAACCAGCTGAGTAACGTTTCTCCTTCTTTTCTCCACTTGTAAAAGTTTTTTAAAAATATATATATTCAGATGCAGAACGAGGTTCCAGTCACCTACAAGTATTTATTTTCTACAAATGTAGTTTTACGACATAACGTCCAAAAGTACAAATTTATTTTACGGATCGATATATAAACTCATTACTTATGCACATCTCCTCAGTAAGTCGAATCTCTCTATATTAAACACTCATTGTTGGGATACGGACTTGAATTCAACTTTAAAGCTTCACTTTAGGATGGCTTTAGTTTATACACATGAAATGAACTATAGCAATTAAGACACTAACATATACTGCGTTGCAACAAAAAAAAGTAATACTATCTAATCGAGTCAGGGTAGGGGCCTAAATAGGAGAGGGTGCGAGCCATAGCGAAGGTTGCGCCTATATAGTGCTGGAGCTTCAGCAAATGTGGGTAAATCAAAAACGAAAATAGTACGAAACGCTGGATATAGAATGATAACACTTAATTTATGTGTTTGGTTTATATTTATACATTTGTAAAAACATTGTGGGTAATAATCCGATATATTTTCACTGTTTGCATTTTGATGTTCGAAAGTAACAAAGTATTGCTAACATAAATTTTATAATTATGTCATGGATCAAATATCCTAACGGTAAGTTTTGTAATTAAGTGGGGAAACAAGTATTTAATGTTCGATAGTCTTCCAGATTCACCTGCTCTTACTGGCACTAAAATGTAACCACTCATTAACACTGTAACCATCAACTAAAGTGTTCACCAAAGAAGTGTCGTGTCTGAAATTTTGCTTTAGACAAGCAACCGAATGAACCTTGTTGTCTGTATTGAGTGAACTTCGAAACGCTTAATATTTGAATTAAAGCCTGTAATAAGTAACTAATAAGACACTGACTTCAGCTCTTACACTGTTCCTAATATTAATATATCAGTAGTATAATGTTACAATTACTACTCCTGACATCAAAATCGTAATAATGCTTTAGGAAAAGTTACCTGATACTAGTAATAATTAAAGTGAACATTATCCTTCTGTCTTTCTTGTCAAAATTATCAATGATCTGATCATAGAAGATTGGATCTTTCAGTAGCTTATAAACTAGACCTCTTTCAACAGAGATCAGTGCTGAACATCTAAGTCTGTTCTGGCTTCGTATTTATTTCTTTTTTGTATATGAACATGTATACGTAATTTTAGCCTATTTCTTTCTATGTCGCTATATATTTTACTTCCTCTACTGACTTCCCCGAATGTTCTTCAAATTGTTAATATTTTTCTTCAAGTTCAGCTTTGAATTCTAGAGCTTCTTAGTGGCAAAGCGCTTAGCGTGCGTGCCTTCGTCGTGCGAGACAGCTTTCTATTCCCGGCGGAAGCTCATGTGGTATGTAATCGACGTTTATCAGTAGCAGATAGAATCGCCACTGAACGAGAATTTAATCTTAGAACCCACTCAACCTATTAGTTTTCAATTCTTTTATTTTAGTACTACAATAACAAACGTCAGGACAAATTTTGCTAAATGGAAAACATCACATCAGTCAGATGCAAAATACTTGAAAGTATCTTTAATATAAAATTGAAAATCCGAAGTCTTTTAGTCAAAACAAATCATCTCCAATTAATACTTATTATTCTCATTTTTCACCTGGGTCTGCAATTTTTCTGATGAAATCAGGCCCTTACGATATTCTTATACAATACTAACTAAACGAGAATTGAAGATTTTGGGGCAAAAACAGGTTAAGTCCAAAAAATGAAAATGTAAAGGAGATAGCTTCACAACGGTTTCTACTCATCCGATTTTCTTCAAACTTGGCACATATATAGTAAACCGAAAAAATTAAATGTATTTCTTGTTTCTTTCGGAAAATAGGTTAAGATTGCAAAGGCCCCCTTTTCAAAAATGAGCCCTCTTGACTAAAAGGGCCACATTAAGGAAACGAAACTCTGCCGATGCAAAGATGACTTCAAAGTAGGAAATAGGGGTTTGTCGCTTTTGAGAGAGAAGAGTTCCAGAGGGGCAATGGCTACCTTCGAAATGACAAAGCACCCCCACAATCTTTACGGAAATTAGATTTCGGTGGAATTGCTTAAAATCGTGATATGTTGTAAATATGATGTATTTGAGAAAAAGTCTCAATAAGCAAAATCAAAAATCACTAACCGTTTGGCGCCTACATGGCCACGTTTTTGAAAAAAGCCGATGATAACGATATTCTGGATTTCATTAAAAATGACTGAAACTGTGATATATTGTAGATATTTTGATCCTGAAAAAACTCTTAATGGACATAAGCACCAATCACTGACCGTTTTGACACTACAGGCGTACATTTTGAAAACAGGCGAAGATAGTGATATTTTTATTTCGATGAAAATGACTGAAACTGAGATATTATGATCCTGAGAAAGTGTCAATAGGCAATCGCTGAACATTTGGCCACATTTTTGAAAACTGAGAAGGTAACGGTATTCTGGATTTCAGTAAAAATGAATGAAACCGTGATGTGTGGTAGATATTGTGATCCTGGGAAAACGTCTCAACTTGTACAACCATTCATCAGTGACCGTTTTGCCACTGCAGAGCTTTTAATTTTAAAAAAAAAGAGCAGAAGGTAACGGTATTCTAAATTTCGGCGGAATTACTTGAAGCTGAGATATGTTGTAGATACTGTGATCCTGAGAAAACGTCTTAATGGATAAAACCACCAATTACTGACCGTTTGGCCAGTACGAGGCCACTTTTTTGAAAGCAGCAGAGGCAAAGATAGTGATATGCTGGATTTCGGTCAAACTTACAGAAACAGTGAAATGTTTTAGATACTGACATCCTGAGAAAAAGTATTAATGGACACAACCAGAAGTCACTAATTGTTTGGTCAACACAGGGTTACATTCTAAAAACGAGCCAAGTATATCGATGTTCTGGATTTCTGTAAGAATGAGTAAATTTGTGATATGTTGTAGATCTTCTCATCGTGAGAGGAAGTCTTATCGGACACAACCATCAATCGTTGACCAAATGGCCACTACAGGTCCAGATTTTTTAAAACAATTGGGTCTAACGATATTTCTGATTACAGTGAAAATGAATGAAACTGTGATACGTTGTAGATGTCATGATCGTGAGAAAAATTGTCTAGTGCTTTCCAGGGTTTTCCTTTGTTCCTCAAGATGAACATCGGAATGTTGTCTATGCTTAAATGATGTTACACGCTACTCTCCCCATCCATTTTCCGGGTTGTTGGATAGGACGTTTCGTGGCTTCATACAATTAAACCAAAAATCCAGAATTTCCTTACCTTCTGCTGTTTTAAAAAATGTGGTTCTGTAGTTCCCAAATGGTCAGTGATTTGTGGTTGTGTCCATTGAGACGTTTTCTCTGGACCACAATATCTACAATATATCACGGTTTCAACCAATTCCACCGAAAGCCAGACCTACCTTTTACTGTTGTCAAAAAAACGTGGTCCTTAAGTGGTCAAACGGCCAGTGATGGGTGTCCATAACAACATATTATGGATTGAAGCAATTCCACCGAAATTCATAATACAGTTACCTTCTACTGTTTCCAAAAATAGTAGCCTCATAGTGACCAAACAGTCAGCAGCATATAACCGTTTCAAGCAATTACACCGAAATCCAGAATACCTTCTGCTCATTTAAGCTTTATAGGACGAACAACTCAATAGGTGAGCCAGCAGTTTAAACCTCCATCACGTCGCTCCTAATTAACCTAAAAGAGAGGATTTAGGTGTCTATCTCTTTAGGAAGAATCAAACTCTCCAATGGTGTGCATTTCGTCTACATCGGAAGTCCAGCAGCGGAAGGATAGGGGAGAAGTTGCATTTACAAGTTTCCCCTGGCCCTCAGAAATTGGCGAAGGGAGACTCTCCCTCCAAAGGAGCTACAATCATAAAGGTGGTATCAATAAAGGTGGTATCCCTGTACTTCTTTCTGGTGACAGCATGGGGAACACGTAACTATTCAATTCCAATGTGAAGAAAGGGAAAGCAAAAGAAAGAATTTTAAAATTGAATAGAACAATACAAATTGAATAATAATGTTACGTGTGTGGATCGTATCTTTGGTTATGCATTGCTTACATTACATACATGAGCTAAACGCAGCTATACCAAAATCACAGATAAGTTCATCGGCGTAAATTACTTTCCAATATTTGCAAATTATCCATGTAATTCATACATATTTGTAAATAGAGATAACACAGTATCCAATAAAATCGCAATGTTCTTATTGTTACCAATCTATAAGAGTTTCGTCAACTAACTAAATCTTTTGCTTCTTCAGACAAAGAGCTAAGATGTGTTTAGTGGATTTAGAGACTTACCTAGTTGGCGAATCTGTTATACATCAATATATGATTTTTAAAAAAAGATTGCGATTTGCTTAGCAATTACATTATTTGTCCCACGAAAAGGGGCTCCCATGAAAAGGATAAATATTTTCAAATGACATTCAAAACGCAAAACACTGTAATAGTAATGCTGATTTTAGGACATTATCTTCATTCTATTATTACAATCCAGAGTTATATTAAGAGTTGAAAGATTATTAGTACGTAAAATAATTTTATGTGTTGAGAACTTCAAATGATTTGTGTTCACTCTATCGTTTAAATGTGATTTCAACGATTTAAAAAAAAGTCTAACCCTGCAAAGAAATCCGACCTTCATGTTACAACTGCAATGATCATATAACACACTTTCTGTCTCATCCAAATTGGTTCTGCACAGTCCTGCACATTGCAATATGAATAGAAAAACAGAAATAGATTAGCTAATCAATAGATAAAGCTGAAGACCGGAATGCGAAATCTTTTCCAGCCACACATTTTCAGTGTTTCAATTCTATCGATTTCGCATTAGTAAAACATATAGTAAAATAGGAGTTAAGTAGTAATATTAATACTCCTTTCGTAGGAAATCATAGATTAAAGGGACAATTTCTAAATTAGGACCACTTGAAGGTAGCTGTAGCTATTGAACATTAGTTAGTTTTAGAGTACTAATATATATATATATATATATATATATATATATATATATATATATATATATATATATATATATATATATATAATTTATTTACAGTAACATTTTCAGTACATCTTGTCGAAGCGCACTATATTACACTCGAGTGACAGGATGAGTTATTTCAAATTTCTTCTTGTTTAGAAATAACCGTTGTAGCGCCCGGAATAGAGGACTCAATAGATTTCCAGCCCCATACTAACATAATCACTTGATAATAATTCACTAAAATCGCTTCCTGTTACCTATATAGTCCATATGAATGAAATTGTACTGAAGATGAAACATCTTATAAAAAATGTTACTTAAGCTGATAAATTAGTAATTAGTACACCTTGATAAAGCTCTATCTTATTATATAGAAAACCTCCCCAGAGCAGTGGCTAGTTAATGGGATCAACTTTGGTATTTTCAAAATTGTAATTTTGCCAAGGAACACAAAAAAAATGCCTTTCATGTAACATATGTCAAAGCAAAATATGTCACTAAACATTTTTAGACAAGTGTGTTAGCAACGTCGAATTTATACTTCACAAATGTTTGCATTTTGAGGATGGGATATGAAAATCGTTTTTCCAAGAATCCCTGATTATTTTTTGGTTTGTTTAAGTTTAACGTGCTACGATTATACCTAAGCGACTAAGAAAGAAGTAAACCTAATGATTATAGTGGAATCCGAACCACTTTTATGATTCAACAGTAAGTCAAACGGGAAACCGAATTTAGGAGCACGCGCACAGAAGGCAAAGTGACCTTGAAGTTGTTCTTCTACTGTTATTCTTAGCAATGACCACAGTTTTCACTTGTCTTCTTCGATATGAAGTTCAAGTTTGTAGACTAATCCAGGAAATACTGAAAAAATCCGATGTTTTCTTATCATAAAAGGACGTTTCGGAAAAGATATCTTTACCTTATTTGAATTGCTAAAAGGAAAGTGACATTTTTGAGCCCAAGAAGCACTTGGTCTTGATTAAATAAGAAAGCACACGACTTGTCTCTATTTTGAATCATTCTTGTTCGTTCCTAGTAGGATTAACTGCAACAGGACACCTCGGTTTAACATCACTCAGTTATAGCAGCAATTGACATAAAAGAAAACGGCGATAAATTGATTTCCATAAACGCTCCGTAGGTAGTTTCCTTAACATATACAAGGCACAACAAGAAAAAAGTGAAATAGGTATACAAATAAATACTTTTGTTTATTCTTTTGGTTCCATGCTGATAAAAATATTTGAGGAAACCATTTTAACCGGAGAGAATGAAAAACAATAGAAATGCGTCTGGTTGTGTCACAAAAAAAATCTTTGGTTTTTTATCAGTTAGAAGAGTTCAGAAACTTTGGTTCAGTTAGACATGTTTAGAGTGTCGTAATAAGCACTTATTTTGTAATTTCGAAATGTCGTAAAACGTTTTACAAACTGGTTCAGGAGGAAAGAAAACAATTGTGCTAATTTAGCAAAGTATATAAAACGAAAAAAATATAGTAGTGATGTTAAATTTGGCGAGAAAAATGTGCCAAAACATTAATCGGAAATCTACGAGGAAATATTTGACGAACCCGAAATTTCAGAAACAAAATAGGTCATTATTTTCACTATTTTAAATTTAAACTTCCTGCGGCTACAAACTCACAAGTATATCTTAGGTCAAATTGTAAAAAACTGTAAATTCTATTTATCTTTTCATTTTTCTATGTTTGATGCATGATTGTTATAGATTCATTTATATATAGGGTAATAGAAGCAAAACATTTATTGTTAGCATTAATTGAGAACTTTTAGAACGGTGTGTAAAATGCAAGAGGACGCCAAAATGATGGAAAGTTGTAAAATAGTATACTTTTGGTAGTTCCAACTTTTCCCGCTAGGCGTTAAAGAGTCGGATTTGTGTATATATATTTAGGAGTATTTTCTATACATCTTGTCGGGGTCGCGTTGGCTCAATGATAGAGCGTTCACTTTTCGTGCTTGGAGTCCTTGGTTCGATTCCAGCTCGCGCCATGTGGACTTTGTGGTGGACAAACACCGTGCTCGTGGGTTTCTATTGGCGTTCTCCTGTTTCCTCACACTTTCTTCATTCCACAATTTCACTCATTTCTCATCATCATCCTCTTCTCTAAGGAGTATATTCAAAGTTCTCCCATACATTCTAACAATCCCGCGTCCTTAAATTGGAAGCGCGATTATTCATGCTGTTATTATTTCGAAAGTATGGAGAAATTTTCAGACAGATAGTCTTTAGTACTAACGGTTCATTTACATTATGTTTTCGTAAGCAGCAAGTCCCAACAGAAGTCCCATCAGCACTCATACGGATGGGGAATGAAATTGGACCTAATTTCGTCCGGATTAATACGATGCATCTCAGCGATTCCTTAAACTATTGATTGAATACGAATATCGGTCGTTTTAGAACATTTTACGTGACATGTGTATAAAATACATATGAATGTTTGTTAAGTATGACTAAACTCCAAAACATTTTTTTCGTGATTCATGACAATAACTACATTACTGCAATCATCAACATCGATTTATGAATAATCATTTGAAATTCCTTAATCAGCAGAAAAATCATATGTAAACAATTGCTATTATTATTATTATTATTATTATTATTATTATTATTATTATTATTATTATTATTATTATTATTATTATTATTATTATTATTATATGGACCACCGGTAAAACCCACAACATCCTTTGTGTCCTCTACCGACAGTAAGACTATATAAGCTGCTTTTTGTAGCATGTTTACTCAATTTCTTTTTTTCAAAAGGGCCCATAGATTTAGTCACCAAATATTTCCTCATAAAATACTCCTCTCTTTGATTTCTATTTACCTCGGAACAATGTATGTGGTCTTTTACTGGATAAGACTAGCAATTAGCCTATATTTCTGAGTCCAAGATGACTCCGAGTCCAAGGCGATCCCTTATTCTTTAACAAAGATTTGGAAGAAATAAATAACGTCATTTTAAGTTTTGCCAGTATATAAAGATTGTAAAACGACATATGAGTCTGACATTTTTCATTAGGATATTAGTAGACCTCATAGACTGAAAACAATGCATGTAGAATATGTAAACTAGTATGTTACTTTTGTAAATCCTGTAGGTTTTGTACTTAACGTACAGCAAACGCATCGTCGTGAAACAGCAAACAGAAAACGCATGTTTTATAATACTTTCTGTATAAGTGTTCCATCTGTACGTACTTTGTGTATAAAAAAGTATAGACATTCACAATTTCACATACAAATAGAAGTATATAACATAGCTGACGAAGGTAACATATATGTATCTAATATACGGAAGACTGCTAGATATCAGACATCCTGCAACGGCATGACGTAACATCTAAGGGCAGTGCATCCTATGTAGTGTATCCTATGTAGCACACGGATAACGTATGCTCCGTACTGATTTCTGTAGTAAGCAAGAGGATTCCGTATATTTGTGCAATATACCGCTGTTCGCAGAACTAATTTTTCTCAGTGTATATAATATATAGAAAGCATGTGTTGTTCAAATTCAGTGGGACGTAGAATATATTACATACAAAAAGCACGTGTCACTCAAATTCAGCGGCATGGGCTCCGCCCCCAGACCCCCGTGCTTGCTCGGCCTATGGCCTCGCATCTTTTATGTATCAGCTTTTTCATCAAGAGTGAAATTCGTGCATTTGCTCATAAAATTTCTTAAATTTGGCCTGCTCTAGGATTTGCTCCGAACTCCCGCATTTGATCGACATACGGCCTAACATTTCTCAAACCCACAATTCTACGAAATTTAAAGTTTCATTTCTTATTTCGGTTATGAAAAAGATAAGATTCTCTATCTCCAAAAACGTCCTTTTAAGTAATATGGGAATTTTTCATCCTCTTTAGACTCCTTAAAAACTAAAAATCTTCACTTTTGACAATTTTCCTTTAGGTTAGTTTTGGAAGGTGATAATCATGCCAAATTCCATCACCTAATCCTGCCAAAAGAGTTTAATTTATTTTAGGATGAAAAAGATGTCCCATATAAATAACATGGGAAAGATTTTTCGGTTCCGCGTAAGACATTCTAAATATGGACAATTTTATATTTGATTATGTAGTTGGGTACCGATAACAAGAAAGAAAACATAGCGAATTTCGAGTTTGTATTAAATTCCAAGTACCTAAAATAAGATACTATAGGTCCAAAGAAATCCACTTATATAGCATGGAGAATTTCTTCATCCCCCCTTTTATAACCCTTAAAGATTGAAAATATTTACTTTTGGCAATTTTTCTGTGAGTTAGTCCTGGTAATCTACAATCATGTTAAATTTAATCATTGTAGAGCTACAATTAAACATCTTCTAATAATTTTGGGGCGTAGAAGATGTCTCATATTAATAACACAGGGAAGATTTTTAATTGTCCATAAAGCCCCATTAAAATTATATATATATTTTTTATTTTACTGATTTTGTTAAATAATCCTATAGAAAATAATAAGCATACCGCACTTCAGGTATTTATTCCAATTCCAAGTACCTAAAATATGAAATTATAAGTAAAAACAAGTCAATTCAATTAACATGGAGAATTTCTTCTTCTTCCATTTAAATCCCCTAAGAATCGAAAATATAAACTACTGACAACTTTCATGTGAATTAGTCTCGAAAAGCTACAATCATGCCAAATTTCAACTTTCCATTAAGAATATACCGGAAATACAAGCTATTTTATGTCAGTGAGTCAGTTCTAGTTTTATATATTACTCGTATTCATTACAGAGTTCTATTACTAATATGTATCCTTTAGTAACGAATAGTGCTCGAAATAGAACACAACAAAACCAGTTACTCGTCAACTTTCGTTCAAGATTAAGAATATATATATATATGTAAGACTTCTCCTTATACGAAGTGCAAGTTTTCGTTCAGCCTTTTTCATTAATATCGGTCCCAACAACTGAGAACATAGCTAAGGTTCCTTTAAACTCAACGAGACAAGAGAATTTTCAGAACGCTAAATCTCTTTATGCCCTGCAACAAATCTCATATTACCTTCAGTTCACCGCGGTCTGTCTGAAGTTTCTTTCAAATTTCTAAGCTTGCTCTTCACTTACAGAAAAAGATGTAAACAGCAATTGCATTTTCACCTTTTTATATTTGATGTTAGATGAATTCGTAATTAGTAGTCGAAATACTTGATCTTCCATTCAAGAGTAGGGGTCAAGGTGGCTCAATGGTAAAGCGCTTACTTCCGGTGCGTAGGGTCCCAGGTTCGATCCAAGTAAATTTGTGGTGGACAACATCGTGTCCTTGTTTTTTCTCCGTGTACTCTCGTTTCCTTCCGCTTTCTTGTTCCACTAAGTTTTCCATCATCATTCACTTGCCTCAATAATCGTGTCCCTTAGACTAAAGGGCATAATTATGGGACTTAAACTGAAATGATTCATTTTATTTTAATTTTCCATTCAAAAGATCCCGCGACATTAGACGAATACAGATATACAGGAACGCGAGAGGAGAGTTTCAAACCAGTCACTATTTTAAATATTAAATAAGGAACGATGTATGATGTCTAGAAATTATAAACTATACATAGCTTGCTTGTAGTGTTAGGGAAACATCCAATAGAAGACGGGTTAGAGGAAATGTGTCGTCTTCATATAAGACCAAAATAGTTCTCGGTAAAATGCGTAATACATATTCTACGGAAAATTTGCAACATTCTGATCAGACAGGTATACAGAAATTTGTTTGCGGGTATCCAAAGCTTTTGGTGGAATCAACTTCAATATGGGAAAAAAAATATACCTAGGTATTAAAGTTCGTAAACTTACCCATAAAGTAAACTAAATTTGTGGAGAAGTTAGAATTTTGGAATTGTCTAAAACCCAGGACTCCATCCACTCCTTACGTAGCAGATTTTGGTCAATATAGGGCTCCACAAATTGTCAGGAAAGAACTGACCAACGAAAATAATAACGACGATGAACTTGACGAACGAGGCGATATTTTTCTACCATTTTGGGATGTTCGAATTTCAGATCATTTTCTTTTGTTTTGTTTTATTTCATTTTGAAATTTTGTTTCTTAATTACTTCTCTTTATAGACTACATTTATGTTAAATTAGAATTCTTTTTATATCTTTTTTTACCACTGATGGAGTCTACTCCGAGTTCTTTTTTTAGTTGACTCTTGGATAGGACTTGTAAATTGTGGGCAGAGTTTTGTTAACCTTTGGTATTATGTTATTTATTTTCTTTCCTTAAGGAATATGCATGTTTACAGAATTCTGCCGCTTGGCCTTTCAATATATAGCACAATGTAACAAAAAATTAGTTTCTATGGAGTTCGGTTTAAGAAAATTCCGTAATACATTTATCTTTTGAGTCCGTCCGGTGCTTACCTCTCTTCAACCAAGTAAAACCGTTTTAGCGGAGGTAGCCCTTCGAGTTTGAAGTTCAACTGAGGTAGGGATGTAAGATGGGTGGGGATAGTGAGCGGTCTGAGCTCCCTGAAATTCCGAATTTTCTGCAAATTTAGTCTACCTTTAAAGGACAATTTTATAACTTTTAATATAATTTATCCTGATACTGAATTTGGACTCCCCAAAACCCACGGACCTTTCCCTAAATAAATATGTGGATATTACAGGACATCGAATTAATGGACATTTGTTTTTTTTTTTTTTTTTTAACAAAGTAACATATCTTTTCTTCAGTTGATGTATTACAACGTTCAATATTTGCTAGTGACCGTTTTGGTGTCAAATAACTTCCCGATACACAGATCTTTTTCCTTGGGTAAACAGTGGCGGCTAATGTTAGTGTTGCAGCATTGCGCAACGACCAAAGTATTTCAAGAAAAAAAATATTATTAGCAGTAGTAGCAAAGAACAGGGTAAAATATTTTCTAATACTCCCATACACTTTAAATAACATATTTGTTACTTTTATAACTATAAAATCCATTAATCCGTTCTAAAGGAACAAAAAAAACAAAAAAAATCCGTCACAGGGTCTCTAATTTATATTGCATTGCAGCAACCATACAACGACCAGATTTCTTCAGCGCGACAATTTTAGCGAATGTTAAGTCTCCTGTCCGATATCTCAGTAGTTAAAGACCCTAGTCGTTGTAGTGCTTCTCTAACAATGCGGACCGGTTTCCAGTGAGCAAGAACGTTTTTCGCACTAAATAAGATGAATGAATTTTATTTCACTACCAATTACAAATGGAATTTATTTTTATGATTTGTATTTTTAAATTACGGGACTATACTGAAGCAAATTAATATAATAACAATTTAAAAAAAAACTATTCTAGAATTACAAAATAAGAAAGAAAATATGTAATAAAGTAGAAAACAAATGAAGGTAAACACGCATTTACAAGTTAATTCTTAGCTTATATAGATAATAAAGGCTTCTTGTATACCAATTTGTAAACCAGATATTAATAAGTCAATGCATGAAATTCCCCCTCTCTAGATAGTATTTTAGTATATACATATTTATTTTATAAAATAAAAGTATTTTGTACTATTGATAACTTTCCACATAAAACTGTATGATGGGAAATGCCACATTGAACTCTTTAACTTTGCCTAAGTGTGTATATCCTTTTTATTCTCGTTGTAAAAAAAAAATCTATTATGAGATCAAATTGTAAAAGAAAAAAATGTAAATGGTTGAGTGGAAGAAAAGGATATGCCTTAACTCCGCCATTTTAAATAATAAACGAATAAAATAGATGAAGCTAAATATTTTATTTTACGCCTCATAATGTAATCCATTTTTTTACGGCTCATCATGTACTCTTATAAAAATAAATGATAGTTCTATCATTTTTTAAAATATAGGTGATAGTAATTAACTACTTATCGTCTTTTCGGGTGGAGGATAAGACAGGTTCGATATTACATAGACGTATTGGACCTCTGGAAATACTTTGCACCCCTCCCAGCAAACATTTCTGGGTGTAGAACTGGCAATGCTGCTTGTTTTGATATTTTTTTTTTGGGCTTCTGTTAGAATGTAATCCTACATCTGGCGGGTTTCACAGTATGCTTTCCAGAACATATGACATTAATAAGCATTATTTCATCTCATGTGGAAGTATATTGTGTTCATCGTGCATTGCTTACTACCAAGAGGGATGATCTGGAATGTAGGTTTTCTTTTACTCACGTGCATAGGTTCGTGTATATGTGACATTCGCGATTCATATAACTTTTTTATATCAGCTGTATTTTCTGAATCAGCAGTTTTGGGTTTTAGTTATAGATTTACTTGAGTTGTGTGTGCTCTAATTCTGTAAATAACCTACAAATTTGGAATGAATTCTATCCCATGTCTTCTGTAAACAACTTACAGAAAGAAAACAATTTGCCCAGCTCTCCACTAAGGAAAAATTTGTAATTAAGGCTTAGACAAAACAAGCAAAGTTCAATCGAGAAAAGCGTTTGAAAAAATCCGGTTTAAATTCACAGGGCATCTTACGGCAGCAATATTGTTTGTTGTTTGCCTTAGATATACTTCTACATTTTTTTTAAAAAAAATACCTAGATAAACTGTGAATAAAGTGTGTTCAATTTACATTTTTTATAACGTTAATCTCTGCCACGAACTGTTTTCAGTCTACGCTGCAGAGGAATTTGGATAGCTGTCAGGGACTTGGTTTGCTAAAATGAATTTTTCGCAAAGTGAAATTAATATTTACTGTACCTATGACGTCAGCAAAATGAGACAGGCATTTTTCGACATCGAAAGAAAGGAATTCTATGTTCCAAGAAAGGTTATCACCGTTGGTTGTGCTTTCCGTCGATAAAGATCTCATAATGGGAATGCCAGAGCAGTGGCGGCGTAAGGCAAACTGGGGCCCGGGGCGAGTAAAGTAGATTGGGGCCCCTTTTGGAGCAATCGTGATTTATACGCTTCTATTTTTGACATTCATAATCATTCTTTCTCTTTACTCCTCCCCCCTTTCCCGTTGATGTGTGTGTTTAAACAGGGGTGCCCACAAAGGGGGGCTATGACACAAACTGCGTCATTGAAATATTCGGGGGGTTAAAAATCTATATAAATGTGTTTGAGGGGCTATAAAAATTATTCGAAAAGATTTTTTTCATGGAAGAACACCTACGGATAGACAATTGAGGGGGATGTGTCATGGACAAACATCTTAATTTGGAATATATTAAATAAATTTGGGTGACATTCAGCATCCCTGTCTATTTTATAATGCTCAGAACCGCCTTCAGTCTGGTATCTAAAACTAAAACCGGGCCAGAGCTATCGTTGCATATATTTTTTATTAATTTTTAAACAAGGGACATGATAGAGAAAGGGTTAGAGATACACGTTTAACGGAAGCTACAAAGAATCCAAAATTTATCCTACATCTAAGTTATCCTAGTTTAAACGCGTACTGTAATTAGATAGAATAGTAATATAACCAAATAATAATATAACCGGTTTGATTTTTAAATGTAAGCACTAAGTTTTCTAGAATTTTCTTGTTCAGTTCTCGCCTTTGGTGTTCCTTCTGTACAATTTCTCATATGGTTAAGTTTATTCATGGTTTCCCACCTGTCTGAATTTACGTTACATAGGAATTAGTTGATTAGATTTTTCTCCTGCAATTAGCCCCATTCACTTTAACATTCGGTTTCTCTCCAGTGGTCATACACGATACTTATTATTATTTTTTTTTACAGAAATATCAGTAAATAATGGCTAGAATAGATTTCTCTCCTGCCTGTCTTCTTCATTTAACTTTTACTAGGTTTCTTTTCAGTGATAATATACGATCTATTTAGTCCCACTGCTTTTGCCGAAATATCAGTGAATAGTTAAGCACTAGTATGTTTCTCTCCTGCTTGTTTTTTTTTTTTTTTTTTTTTTTACTATTGTTTCCAGATTTCACACTTGTATTATCATTACATCATTTTGTGTTTAATAATGCACTCATATTTATATTATGTCACTTATGACTGTTTCCATTACCATTTACTAACATCCTTAGAATTAGAATATATTATAACAAAAAATCCTGAATATATTGAATAATTGGGAATATATCATAGATTAAATATGTGAACACAGAATCCTACTTTTCATTACCATCTATCACTGGTCAATTGAATGATCATGACGGATTTTTATTATTCTTTGGGTACTTTTGTATTTTTATTGTCTTGTTTGATTTGTACTTTTATTGTATTGAAATTAGTTGAAACATGAAACTAATTTCAATGATATTTCCACTACCTTAATAGCCTGTGTTCCACCAGCATTCAGAATGTTACCTTTCTTGTTTTGTTGCTGCGGAAATCTCAACTATATTATCAAAATCTAAAGTAGATGTTATTTCATTTTCAATAGAAGGAATGGCCAGATTCGTGATTCTTTCTTCACCCATTGTGGAGTGCAAGTATGATTTTATCAGCTTAATTTGGTGAAAGACCGTTCCCGCGATGCGACAGATACGGGCAGTGTTATCAAAATCTGAAGAGCGGTTGCCAAACTTTTGGCAGCTTCAATACCCATTGAAGATACATATTTCAGTATGGCTTGTGAGGAAAAGTCAAGTTGTTCTTTAGCTTTCTGAGCACACCTTAGAGAATGGATTATCCTTACAATCCTGAAATAGTTCTACGTCTTCCAGGTCATTCGGGTAGAACAAAGCTAAATCAGAGTAACATGGTTTTAGCCTTTCCCTTCTCTCATAACAAAGATAGCAAAGTAAAAAAAAGTTCTATTTTATTTGTATCTAAATATAGAAGGAAGTAATATAACATATGATTCACGTATTTTTTTCTTTTGAATATTTGAACATTTCTTTTTTTATTGAACATTTTCTTTACTAAATTTGTGGGCTGAAGAGTAAATTCATATGTCAAAAAAAACAAGAGCAAAAAAGGGGAAACTAGCTAAGCAAAAGGGTTTCGTTCGCTGAAAATTCTAATTGGATAAAACAGACAAAAGGAAAACAAGTGAATCAGCGACTATAGCGTCTGTACCAAAGAACTTTTAGTTAGCAACGGAATGCTTGTACCCTAATAAAGCATTATGCATGTTGATCCCTTCTTCGTGCCCTTCCTTTGAACTGATAAATAAATAAATAAACGGTGATATTCTAGGAATCATGCTAGCAGACAGGGCCCCATTACTTGCATCATAAGACCTTGCACGTTTTTCCTTTTTAATCTACACTTTATTTTATTCATATTTTAATCCACATACATTTTTCCTTTAAGTTTCTTTGGGCCCCAAGAGAGTGAAACTTTTATATTATTTATCTTTCACCTACATTCAGCTGTTTCCTTTATTTTTTTGGAGGGGGGAAGGGCAAGAGAGTGAAACGCTTGTATTATAATTTTTCCACCTACATTCAGCCTTTTTCTTTAAAGGGTCTTTCCTAGCAAGATAGTGAAATCGGCCCTTGATCCAAATTGGGTCGCTATTGACCCAGAAAGTTACCCTTGACCTAAAACTACCTCCAAAAAATTGGCCCCCCTTCCCCCTTCTCTTACCGAATTATCGTATCATACATGCTTAAAATTGAATATATTTTTTAAATTTTGGTGGAGGTGGTCGAAAAATTTTGAAAGTTTCACAGATTGTAGATAATATCTAGATGTAAATGTGCATTTTTTTCAAAACCTTCGATGCTCATTTTTTTTTATTTTTTTGCATGTTGAATATTTCAAAAAATTGTAGAAAAAAATTGTGTTTGGAACAGATCGCTGATTTTTTGGTTAAAACGAAATTGTTATACCCTTAGGTACAACATATATTTTTTTTCGGGTCCTGAAAGTGTTTTTCGCGCAGTTTTCTCACTGAGGTCCCCTTAAAACAATTCTTTGCCATAGTTCACAATTTTCCTTTTTCTTGCGTCAATTCCGATACTGTCGTTCTTCGGCTGCTTCGATTGTGTCCGTTTCGAAATGGAAACACAAAATATATCTCCGTAATAATGCTTCCACTGCTACCGACTCTTGCACAACGAAGTTACACACACCTCGCGTCGGCTCCTCGTATCTATCAGTGGTTGCTTCACTGGCCACACACACAGTGACGCTCTCTATCGGTAACGCTCTCTACCGCGAGCTGTGTAATTGACGTGCAAGAGTCGGTTGAAGTGGAAGCACTGTTATGAACATATATTTGGTGTTTCTATTCCGAAATGGACACAATCCAAGCAGCTGAAGAACGACAGAAGCGGAAGGGACGCAAGAGAAATGAAAACTGTGAAATTTGGCAAAGGATTATTTGAAGGAGCCCTCACTTTGAGGGCCCTAAAGTGGCGAGAAAACTGTGCGAAAAACACGTTTGTTTTCAGTTTTATTTCTCTTTGACAATGTTGTCATCACTTTCAGACCTCGAAAAAATATATGTTGTACTAAGGGTATAGCAAAATTTTTAACCAAAAAATCATCGACGTGTCCCCTCCAAGTTTTTTCTACATTTTTTTGAAATTTTCCACACATAGACACACACACACACAAAAAAAATCGATGGTTTTGAAAAAAATTGCACATTTACATCTATATAGTATTTACAATCTATGAAACTTTCAAAATTTTTCGACCACCCACACCAAAATATAAAAATATTCAATTTTCATCATGTATGATACGCTAATTCGGTAAGGGGAAGGGATAGAGGGTCAACATTTTTTTTGAGGTAGTTTTAGGTCAAGGGTAAACTTTTGGGCCGATTTTGATCAAGGGCAGATTTAAAAAAATGAAATATTTGTTTTACGTCGCACAGTATGCCGGTTAGGCTAAAGGAGACGGTGGTGATGAGTAATGAATGAAATGGTGGAGTGAAGAAAGTGGGAGGAAACGGAAGAGCCCGAGAAAACCCACGAGCACGGTGTTTGTCCATCACAAAGTCCACACGTCCACAAGCTGGGATCGAACCAGGGACCCTAAGCACCGGAGGTGAACGCTCTACCACTGAATCACCGTACTCCCAAGGCTGATTTCACTATCTTACTAGGAAAGACCCTTTCTTTGGGTCCCCCCAAGAGCGTGGAAAGTTTATTTTATTTATTTTTAATCTACATTCAGTTTTTTCTTTAAATTATTTTCAGGTCCCCAAGAGAGTGAAGCCCTAAGCTACGGCTTCTTTTGCTTATACGTAATAAGCACTGTTTAGTTTTATTAGTTTTCACTATCACTATTTCTGTTGTTTCATCTGCTATTTGATGTAATATCGATCGACAATTAATTGCGTTTACTTTTAGGGAAGGTGTGAATTATAAACCTTGACGGCCTTTGTATGGCTCATACTAACAAGGTTCTTTAGTAATTATTTCTTACCCACCGTCCGGGGACCAACTTTCATCACTATACTGCTGAAATTTAGAGGATCGTGAAGAAATCTAAGCTTTAGACCGCTCTTGAATGAGCCTGATTTCAACACTCCAGGATATAGAACAGGAAGGCAAAGTGTATGTATATCGGAAATTATTGCAATCGTAAGAATGGAAAGCTGTAGCATATACTGTTAGTGAATCTTCGTATTTTAGTTTGTTAAGTACAGCTCTGATGTTAATTATATATTTGCCATCTGAACTGCACGATCAAAAATCAGACATTCTTTCTTAAAATTTTATTTGGCTGTACAAGATAACTTTGAATAGAATAGGACTTCGTATAATCATATTGTTATTTGTTCGTTCTCATATTACAAAATCCGGTATACATTTTAAATGTTAGGGAATGTGCTTTATTATTATTATTATTATTATTATTATTATTATTATTATTATTATTATTATTATTATTATATCTCGCATCTCGGCCTTTGGGCCCGTGGTTGCTCATTTCGTTTAAAGTATTTTTTTTCCTTTTTTCTTGCCAAGTATCATCAATGAGCAACTGTCCCTTCCTCCACGAGGTGGGGATGCAAACACCGTGACCAGTAAGTTGAGGTGCATTAGTATCTCGCAGCAGGAATCTATGGGGGCTAAGCAGTGACTTTTCCATATTCTCTGTTCCTAAGCGTAACAATATAATAGGTTGGGTCGTAAGGTCTTCAGTGGTTTTAGATTCTCTTGCAGGTCGAGAAGCCGATTTATTTTTTTTTTAATTTGTGAACATATTCCATTTTGGCCGTTTGGAGTCTTTTGTACGTCTGTGTGTGCGTTCATTGTTTTTATTTTTTTATATTTTCTTTTATTTTTAGTGATATTAGGCTTATATTAAATGGCACTTCTAGCAGATGATTGTCCACAATGTAATCAATGTAGTAGGCAACTACGTATCTCTGAAAATGAAAAGAGACAAGATGACCAGTTATCTTGTTGTAAGGGTTCTTCTATGGACTTTGAAATTATATCAAAATTACTTGAATTTACTGTAAACAAGATCAAGAGTGAACTTTTACATGAACTTTTTGAACTTAAAAATGAAATTGTAAGTCTGTGGAAATAAAACGTTTTGTTGACAGGTTTGTTAATTGGAGAACAAGTGTATACCCGTAAGATTTCAACTTCTAACCAGGACCTTGAAAAAGACTTTACACCGGCTCCTAACATCAATGATCAAAATCGTTTTTCAAATTTAACGGATAATAGTGAAACTGGAAAAGATGAGCAAATACCCTCTACGTTAACACCTTCACTCTAGTTTCAAGTAATATCTAAAAATAACAAACCATTTCAAGCTCTGAGAGCTAACAATTTGCTGACTTCAGATTCTCGGCGAGAACGAAGGAAACTTACCGTTGGCTGTGGCTCACGTAACTCAAACCTGGTATCTAAATCAAGAAAAAAAGCACTGTTTGTAACAAGACTTAACCTGTTAGTTACTAGCGAAGAAGTTGATGGAATTGTTAAGGAACTCAATGTGAAAGAAGTGGTTTGCAGTAGATTGATAACCAAACATAATTCGTACTTTTCCTTTCATATAGATGTAAATGAATCAGATTTTTCCCTAACCAACGATCCCAATGTGTGGCCTACAGGTATTCACATAGATCCTTTCTGTGGTAGATTGCGGAATTATGGCGAAGTTACTAATCATAATTCTCCTACTAAGCATGATGAATCTAAACCTTAAAATTTGTTATCAAAATGTTCGTGTACTTAGAACTAAAAGTAGTGATTTTTTCTCTTCAATCTTTGACTGTGAATATGATATAATCGCAGTAACAGAAACTTGGTTATCCGATATTCATAGAAACTAAGATTATTTCCCACATACCTATACATGTTTTAGAGCTGACAGACTATATAATGGAGAGTCATGTCATAGAGGTAGTGTATTTCTGATTCTGGAGCAATAAGGAAAAACTTGCATCGCAGGCCTGATCTTGAACTTATAAGTGAGTGTGTGTGGATTGAGCTAAAATATAATACTGGAAAGAATCTCTTAATATAATGTGATTATTTTCAACCAACTTTTTCCCCTGTGAATTTTGAA
The DNA here is from genome assembly GCF_964235325.1 of Thermobia domestica. Classification (NCBI taxonomy): domain Eukaryota; kingdom Metazoa; phylum Arthropoda; class Insecta; order Zygentoma; family Lepismatidae; genus Thermobia; species Thermobia domestica. The sequence goes on from NC_137456.1 coordinate 265,580,786, forward strand.
ATTTGTTTGAACTATATTTCTAGTGGGTTGAATCCTTTGGAAAATAATATATTGATTCGTGACTTCAATATATCCAAAATTGATTGGTTAAATAATGAACAGTTTCCAGGAATATATTATTGTTCCAAATTGAAGTTTCACCAATTCTTTTTTTTTTTTTTTTTTGAAAATACTAACTTGTGTGTTAAACCCTCAGTTTCTGCTTTTGATCTTGTTACCACAAATGCTACTTCTAAGCCAAGAAAGGCTAATCAGTGCATGGTCCATCCTGTTACTTTTTATTATCCGATTGAAACCATTCTGTTTCTACCTAAAGGTTGTAAAATAAAGTTCTCTGGACGTTTTCAATTTTTTAGAGGTGATTGTTACACATCCTATCAACAGCTGGCTAATATTGATTGGCATAATATCTTGTTAAAACCAGATATAAACGAAGCTGTTTTGGATTTTGAAAAAGCAATTGTTTTAGCTATGGAAACAAATATTAGGGAATATAGGCCAGGAACATCTAAATATCCTGTTTGTACTCCAAACAATCAGTTTCTTATATTAAAAAAAAAAAAGAATTTAGCACAAAAAGTATAAAATTACATTAAATCATGAAGACTATTTATTATTTGCCAATTACCGCAAGGCTTTTAAGACACTATTAAAAGATGACAAACCTATTCACTATATTAAAATGGCAAATTTTACTTCGAGTCATTGGCAAATTTATTTGCGGAGTATTTTGCATCAGTCTATCAGAGATTTCCAAATATTAATAATACAAATAATTATTCAAAATCACTAGAAACTTTTTCTGAAACGACAATACCTCCTATTACCACTAGAAATGTAAGAGATGCTATTAAATCCTTAAAGATTAAATCTGCGTCTGATATAGATGGAACACCTGTTTTTAATATGAAAGTTGTGGCTGAGGTAATTTCACCAGTGTTAGCATCTTTGTTTAATTGGAGTTTAAATGAAAATATTTATCCTGAATCTTCGAACATTGTAGCCGTAACACCAATACCTAAGACAAAAGGTGACAAATTTAATGATTATAAACCAATTTCTATAATGAATGTTATTCCTAATTTTTTTTTTAAAAAATAATGTGCAACTACTTGTATAATGCTGTACGTGATCAGTTGGACATAAATCAACTTGGGTTTATAAATGGTAAATCAGTTATTACAAATTTGGCATGCTTTTTTCATAGATAGTCTTCTATTATTCGATCGGGTGGTCAGACAGATGTTATTTACTTTGATTTTGCCAAAGCTTTTGACAAATTACCTCATCATTTATTAATAACTAAGTTGTATAACTACAAATTATCGAATCAAATAATAAAATGGCTATTAATTCGTATTTAAATAATAGAAAATTGAAAGTAAGTTATAACGGCTATATGTCTTCTATTCATAACATAACATCTGCTGCGCTTCAATGCTCTAATCTTGGTCCATTGTTGTTTTTGTAGTATGTAAATCGTCTACCTGAGATCTTAACGTGCAGATATTTGATGTATGCCGATGACATAAAACTTTTTAAAGAAATTAAAACCCTTCAAGATTAAGTAACCTTACAAGAGATTATTCAATTAGTGGTCAAGTGATCTGAAAACATTTTTTTCTTTCGCCTTTTAATATTACCAAAACTAAAGGTATAACTTTCTCAAGAAAAACTAATCGTTTGTATAATTACACAGTCGGTAAACGGAGAATCGATTTTGAAGCCTATGCCAAGGATTTAGGGATAATTTTAGATAACAAGTTATTATTCTACAAGCATTTACAGGTAATAACCTCTAAGGCTTTGAAGAACTTACCTATGTTAAAATGTCTATGCCGTAAGTTTTCGAATGTCAACATCTTTAAGGCTTTGGACATTTGCAATGTGCGATCCCATTTGGGGTACGGCACTGTTATTTGGAGTAGTAAAACAAAGTATTTTGTAAATGCTATAGAATCTGTTCAAAACACTTTTTGCTTGGTTACGGTGGAAGCTTAAAAAGTTCAAAGATATGAGTTTGTCTTGTATATTTAAAGAGCTTTACCTGTTACCTCTAAGCGATAGGTGGTGTATTTTTGATTTGAGTTATTTCATAATATTCTTCAAGGTTTCTTTTCTATTGATGGTCTATGGTCCATAAGAATTCCATATCGCAATCTTAAAAATTTTGTATCTTTTCTTTCGAATGTTCCTACCCTGAAATGTTCAATTTACAAAACTATAGATACAGCTAACAAGTGTTACTATGTTCTAGATATCATTCAAAGTAACTTTGTAAAAATCTGTTCACAATTAATAAAAATTCTAAAGGATAAATATTTTCCCTTCACTTCTAAGGTGCCATAGGAATTTTTGTTTTGTTTTTAGGTTGTTTTTCTTGTTTTCTCTTTTTACTTTCTGTTTTCCTATCATTGTTTTTCTTTTATCCTTGTTCCTTTTTTGGATACTATCTACACTTCTCCTTTTTTCTTTTCTTTATTTTGGTTATAAGTTTTACATGCCATATGCTAATTCTTTATTCCTTGGTATACTCATTTTATTATTTTTCATTTCTGTCTTATGAATGAGTGTACTTTAATTAAGGTGTCAGTTGAGTTGAAAATTATGGGTATATTCTTTTTAAGATTTACATGTATTTTCATTTGGAATTGTTTGTCTATATGTATGTTCCCTTTTAATGTTATAAACATTTTTTTCTCTCTCTATTGTATACTTATATCACTATGTTTTTATTTTAGTCTTATGACTTACTGTACTTTGTTTGAGATGTTACTTGAGGTGATAATTATGTTTGTTTTTCATTATGATATTTATTGTATGTTCATCTGTAATAGCCATTGCATGTATTTTTTTGCATGTTTTATTTTTATGTTATGTTTAAATGTAAGCGCCCTACATTCCATATCTCTCTTGCGGGCACTTTGTGGCTGTAGCTGTTTGTCCCTAATAAAGATTATTATTATTATTATTATTATTATTATTATTATTATTATTATTATTATTATTATTATTATTATTATTATCATCATCATTATTATTACTACCTTTTGTGATTATCTTCACCACTATCGAAAAATGCAGGTAAAATTAAATTCATATAACATGTTACTTGTTTCAGCATGATACATGAACAAAATAAGCAGCAATATACAATGTGACTCCGAAACAGACAGGAAAACGTCGGGAGGTGATTTTACTTCCAAACACAGGTTAAAACACTCTTCAACATTTTCTCCTCACAGGCTTGATTTTCAAGTAAAAGCCATTTGAAGAACTTTCCACGAGGTTTTGAGTAACCTGTATCTTTAAAACCAAACGAGATACAAACACGTACACACACAATATTGAAGACTCAATGCTTTAGAAAGTAACAACAATACAAAAAATCATTCGACTTTACTTGGTCGTAGCGCGCTCATCTCTATCGAACTGGGTCGATGTCTCGATTCCAGCTTCTGCGAAGGAACTTTGAACTAGAAAATTGCCGTGAGCATATTTCTTCGGAAGTTTTCCGCTCCTTCCCAGTTTTGTCTTTCCATCATTATCATCCACTTGGTCATCATCGTCTCTTCTAGCCTTCGTGATCTCTCTCGTTGCTATGTGGATAGCATACACGCCTTTTGCACGAAATATACGGGTTAAAATTCTGGCTGGTGCTCATGTGGGTCAGATTCCACATTAAGCTATAGGTTAACTTCTCATATAGCCTCGCTGCTCAGAGGGATGATAAACTCAAAACAATCAATCAATCCCTTAGCCTTCGTGCATAACCATTTCTGTTGAGCACTTGTGACACTATGAGCAATTATTATAAAACTACCTACTGTGACATTTCCTTAGTTTTCCCACTAGGTAGTATTGGGAAAACTTTTCTTCTTTATCAACTTCGATGATAAAAATAAGTTGCGGCTGAGTTCATATTCTTGGGCTCAAAACTCGGACATGTTTGTACAAACTGATAGTACTTTCAGTCGATTTCAAGTTTTACATAAAACACACATGGCTAATTTGTCAGTCGTACCTTTTCTAAGGTGTTTCAAAGTTGCACTGCACTGTGCACTCATCAGCAGTGACGACGCTAAAAACGAAGAGGATCGAGCGTCCCCGATGACACCATACGCTCGGCGACTGCACCCCATACATATATTATAAAGTAGGTGAAATAATATAAAACTATTATTTTCAGCATACAAAAAAAAGCTACCTCTTCAAACGTTTGCCCTTCGGTCCGCCCCCCCCCCTTCCGCAAGAAATTAAAGCTGGCATCGTCACTGATCACCAAAAGTAACAAACAGTTTGTGAAATTGTTTATCCGTAGTACATTAATTTTTAAAAAGTGGAATGAAATCTTTTAGTTTTATGTCCAACGGTTTTGCCGGTTAGGCTAAAGGAGACGGTGATGATGAGAAATGAATGAAATGTTGGAATGAAGAAAATGGGAGAACCCCGAGAAAACCCCACGAGCAGGGTGTTTGTCCAGCACAAAGTCCACACGACGTGAGCTAGGATCGAATCAGGGACCCCAATCACCGGAGGTGAACGCTCTTTCACAGAGGAACTCAGCCAGCGCGCTCCAAACTTTAATTACGTTTAGATACAGTTTGTAAAAGGCTCCGCTTGTTCTCAAGTTACTGTCAAGAGAGTTCAATGAATTTTACTGTTTCCTATGATTTGATTTTCGTTAGCAAGAAAGCATATTTGAAACCAATCAAGGCGAACCCTCAATTTATTTCCAATCACTTGCAACAAGTCGGAAGAACAAGGGAAGTTTTGAAGGCAGGTGTTTTTCGTCACCTTCCCAGTTTTTTTCTGTGGGGAATACTCCAATTTCTAGACTCTCAATTGCGAATGTAACGGAAATGACCTTTTCAATAACCAAACTGTATTTCGTTTCCCTCTCTCTCTCCTTTAGGTCAAATTACTGCACTGTGCCATGTTTACTTAAGCGATGATGAGTTAACGTCAATGCTCGAAGTTAGAAATTCCAAGCCGCAAAAGCGTCTAAAGTCCTGAAGGATTGGTCTCTTAAACGTCACCTAGATTTGAATGGTTATATTGATGTTTTCCGCATAGTATTTAGAGGATTGGTTAATCTAATCGCAGATCACTTGAGTTTTTATAGGATTAGTTTGTCACCCTCCTCAACTTGGCCTGCATATAGGCCCATGCATTTCCAGAGTTCAATTTTACTTGTTAAAATAAATTTTATATTTAAATACGACATTAAATAAATCATCGTATAACATGCTCATAGAACTTGTTTCTAAAGTTTAAACTGCAAAAATTGTTTAGCTGCTTTAATAGAGGAAGCTCTTTGTCACGAACTGTACATAATTGTTTTGATTCAATTACTTATTCAAAAATCACTTTAGTTACATATAATGTGTCTATAGTTGGAGATTAACATAATAAGGTTAAATAACACAGTCTTTGATAATTAAAATTGGTAAGGAGTAAAGTGGCGTGAGGGACAACGAAACATCATCATCTTCGGAAGAAAGGGGTGCGACAGTCATTATTTTGCACCGTCAGTAGCCTATTGCTACATGCCATAAAACGTCCAGCATAGCGTTTCATGAAAATTGACTTCTTAGTGGTCAATTTCGCTTTACATTTTCCGTAAATCGTTTGCACATTATATGCTTGGAGTATTGTAAACAGCTAATTTGCTTTTGTCAGCTTAGTCTGTATATATGCAGTATTCTGTGTCTTCAATTTAATTTACTTGCTAAAGTATGTGCTCAAATTTGCAGATATACAATTTTCCCTTTATGAAGGTTTCTATACTTTATGTTAGTCTGTTGCATTTCGTATAGGCTTTGATTATTATTACTGCAATCACAACGAGTCTATTTCCATCACAATGTGTCTCCTTCACTTTTGTTAGCTTAGTCTGCATGTATGCACATTCTTTATGCCTTGAGTTTGATTTTATTTACTAAAGCAAGTTACTTTTAGTTACTAACGTATATACTAAGGTCATATATTTTTCATTTAACCCGTAAGTAGTCGCGCCTTTTTTTGTAACGTAAGCACTAGCGTGGGGGTGCCACAGACCCCCATATTTTTGTTGTTTTTTAGCTTTTAATTAAAATATTGCCGTACGAATTGCTAGAGACATTCCTTATAACCTTTCTTTTCGGGCCTTGATAGAACGCTTGTTCTATTTTAGGAAGGTACTTTAAGTGGCAGGAGTATAACCAACTCCATTTTCAAGAAAACCACTAAGGAAACTTGCTGGGGGTCCAGAAGACCCCCACGGGAGCCCTTACGGGTTAAGTTTAGATAACTCGGACGTCTTATGACATATTTTCGTACATTGAAGTCGATGGAGGGCACGGTGCCTAAGTGATAAAGCACTTTCCTCTGATCCATGGGATCCCTGGTTCGATTCCCGACCAGGTAAGTTTGTGGTGGATAGTGATGGGCAGTGGGAATATTCCCGGTGGGAAGGGATTTAAAAATGGGAATATTCCCGGGTTTTTTCCCTGGCCTATGAATTCCCGGGAAGGAATTTATTTACATTTCTTTACTTTATCTTCCAAATTATAAGAACAATATGACTAATTACTTTATTTTAATATATCATGATTTAATTCTAGGTTTTAAAGAATTTGGAGGTTAAAAAAGTTAAAACTCTTTGATTGTACTTTATATAACTAATAATATATTTCTTTTTGTTCCATTTTCATTTGCACTAAAAAGTAAGGTAATTGTTTAGAATGGGGGGGGGGGCAAAACTAGCAAAAATTAGGATGATGTACGGAAGAAATGAGTTGATAATGCTTTTCAAGTAGTCAAGAAAGTATCGAACACATTTTTGTTAGGGAAGTAGGGGATTTATACAAAACGGAAAGGTAAGTGGGAGTGATTTATGTGAGAAAAGAAAGCGAATTGTTGGTAACGAAGATAGAAAACAACGTGCCATGCGGGACTCTAACCCACCTTCATTCGCTAACGCTCGATATACAACGCTGTCTGAATTTAATGTTGGTAACGTAATTTAACGTATGAAACCATAAAACAAACGCATCGGAATAGAATATCGCAAAAAAAGTAGGTGCAAATCTGGTCCCCAATGCTAAAGAAAAGCCAAAATTAGCAAAGTACTTATTTACAAATTATGAAAAGGAACCGTTTTGTAAAGTAATTTAGAATAATGTAGAAATAGAGATGAAGTTCTATTAGTAAACCCTGAACTACAATTAGCAATAGACGTCGGTCTGTCTCCTCTCTCTGACTCGAATTTCTTAAGGAGTACTCGGACTTCTTTTACATGTGAATTTCGAGAAACGAAAGGTCGTGTATGGTAATATAAAGATATAAAGATAAGTATAAAGATAAGTATAAGTGCTAAAATATAAAGATAAGTAAGTATCTTGGAAATTTTGTGAACATAAATACCATGCGCAAATGTTGATAAATTGGTTAGACATGTATCTTCTAGCATTTACCCAATCTAATTAGTTTATAAAATTTATAAATTTAATGTGTTTATAATATCAGTAATAGAGTCAAGTTGAGCAAATCTTCTTACATATAAATTTAAACTGTTACTATGTAATTTACTGTATAATTTTTTAACACATATTTCATTCATAGAACATATTGTAAATAAATATACATTTATGCGTACTTTCTAAATATATAAAGTGTTAATAAAGTAACATTGTACCGTTCAAAATATACATTTTAAAGAATCCTCTGTGGACAACAGTAATAATATGCTGTGATATAAAACTTAATTCACTTTTCAAATCATAATATAGTAATGGAAGGCAATTTTCTTTCTGATTGAACATAAATTCCCGGATAAATTCCCATTTTGGGAATCTTCCCGGGAATATTCCCGAAAAATATCTTCCCGGGAATTTACCCATCACTAGTGTTGGACAACACGTTGTGCATGGGTTTCCTCGGGTACTCTTGTTTCCTCCCACATTTCATTACACCACTTCTTCCATCATCATTAACTTGTCTTAATCACCCGTCTCCCTGATAGCCTTAAGATCATAATCGTAGAACGTTAAATTGAAAAAAAATATATTTTTTGAACTTGATCTTCTTTACTAATTACTAATTTAGATATCACAAATTACATATAGAAAGCTTATAGAGAACAACCCCTTTTTCGGTTCAGCTAAGAGTTTTTAGACTAGTGTAATAGTCAAGGCTCTTTTATATTCTTATAATGCATACATAAGACATAATAAACAATACATTCTCTTTTAACATATTTATAACATTCCTATCATTGTTGTGCAAAATTAATATTTTGCCCCCGAAAAAAATGATTTAGTTTCAATTTCCTTTCATTTTTTTCAAAGTGAACCTAACGGGGTTAAGCATAACAGGCCTCACATATGAAGTAATCTCATCTTCGTTTTTCAGTTCTATCTTACTTCGCTCTATGGGGAAATGTTGCAGATTAAACGTAAAAATATAATAAGATTCACAAAGAGTAATGAGGGATGAGAGTCAATCAGAAGTGTATGTCTAAACTTAGGAATTTTATGGAAAAGAAAATAGAAATCCATAATTAACATCTAAGCGGAGTTTCGTTTTCAATAATCAGCATAATCCTCCGTAAAGGTGTGATACCACACAAATCAAACTCCAAAAAACTGGAAATTTAGCTGGGAAAATACTATTATGAGTGTATTTTTGATCAACTAGTTGTCGACAAAAACATATTATGTCAAAGAACAATTACTGTCTTGCCAAACATGGCTGACAGCCGGATGTTTGGGCAAAACACAAATCGGCAAATGTGGAAGACATGCTGTATTCTTCTTGTGGTTGGAATTAGGGGATAAAGAAGTGAATTCGTCCAACTATATACATAAATAGACCAACAGCTTTCCTAGATATAGTCAAATTTTCATAAAGATTGAATGTATTTTTTTAGGTTTCCATTCAGCGCTGCATATAGTATCGAAATAAGTCTGGAAAATTGTGATATTGGAAAATGAAATGTTCAAATGTATTCTTCTTACAAATTTTAAAATTTATATGAAATATATGAAATGAACTACTCCTTAAAATTGGGATAAGACAGAAGCAAGGGAGAATAGACACCTCTAAATTTCATAACACATTTCAGTTGCGTAAAAAAAAAAAAAAAAAAAAGTAGTCAGGAGCTTTCATGAAAGATCAGTTGCTCTAATAGGTTGTTGAAGAAAATTTTTCAATGCTAAGATACTGAAGACAGGAACTTCCATAAAATATTTCGCTCCCATTTACAATGGTACCACTAATTTTATTACTATTATTTAATAAAATGTTTTTCTAGGTAAGTGCAAAACGAGATCGAATTTCCTTGTATTTATAATGGAAATGGCAGAGGCATTGTCTGCCAACTTTCCATCTTCATATGCCCTGCTTAGGACGTCAATACAACTTTTTTATGTATCGTCTCTAAACAAACGTTATTCTTTCTTACGAAAATTTGTTGTGGACTTCAGAATATAAAAGTATCATTTACGTTAGTTAATTTCATAGAAAGAAATAATTAACCAGCTTTTTCTCCACAATCTTCGAAAATATAGAAAGGAAGTTGATTTTTGCTAGAAATGATTATTTCTCTTTTCATTGGCAAGTTAGCATATAAAATATGGGGTAAATGTTATCAAGCTTACTTTCGAGAATTTAGAATGTAGCTTTGAGGATTTGAGAAACCTACGACTTTATAAAAGCTGAAACAAAAGACCATTGCTGTTTACTATTCTGTTGTATGCCTTTGCTATTTTTCAAATTTTCATTCCAATTGATTGAAACTATCATTCGATACAAATATGGTGAATGTAGAACGGATACCGTTAAGTCCACAGATATAACATAAACAAATTACAAGTTGTACAATGTTAATTTGCTTTCAAACGTAATACTAAATAAAAAATATTTCATAAAAGGACAGCGGTGGCTCACTGGTAGAGCGTTCACTCTGGTGCATAGGTCCTTGGTTCGATCACAACTCGCGCCAAGTGAACTTTGTGGTGGACAAACACCATATGTTTGAGTTCACTCGGGATACTCCCCTTTCCTCCCACTTTCTTCATTACAGCATTTCATCCATTTCTCATCATCAGTATCTCCTTTAGCTTAGTCGATATAATCTCGGGATGTAAAACTTGGAGCTTTTAAACTACCTTACTTCATAAATTGAAATTTTACTTATTACTAGTTTGGTGAAGAAGCTATATGGTTAGCTTACGCACCATTAGTGCAGGAGATCCGGGTTTGATTCCTAATAGGAGCTAGAGTGGTTCGTATCCCACATCAGGTTGTATGTCCACCTCTTATATATATTTACTTCATTGCTGAAAAGGATGCTAAACGTTGTAACTTGCGTTTTTTTTTAAATAAACATATTGAAATAGTAATATCGCATCGTCACTGGTCAGGGTCACAACACACTACCCCCAATATTAGAGTAGAGAGTAATCAGCATAACGAATATTAAAGAGAGTATATAAGCAGGTACAAGCACTCAGCTTCTAATTAACGCCATTAATTTGCATAGGCGGTTTTAAATTATTTAATTCCAGCTTCTCACTTTCCACCTTCAAAAATATTAACGAGTATCCAAGTACTAATTATTAGTTAGGTTGAACAACAAGTAGCTTGAATTTAAATTTAAATAATTATTATTTTCGAATAGAACTAGAAGTCGGTACAACAGCTTACAAGGAAATGTAACAATCAAATAATGGTCCCAGTAGTCAACTATCCCAAGAGCTCTTAAGCTATAATCCGTATAATTTCAGGAATTAATAAATATAACAAATTCTATTAATAATTTTAGGTTCATGAAATCTTCATATCGATATATATATATATATATATATATATAAATTTTAAGACAAAAGTTGAATTTTCAAGTTGACGGTAGTACAATTTAACCATTCAGGTTTCAGTTGTCAAATTAATTGAATGACTGTCTATAGCGGATTCTAAAGATGTAATTAACTCAAAACTATCAAAATCATAGAACAGACTCACCCAATATTTGATGTTTTACAGTATGCTCTTTCTCGAAATTACAGTAATTAGTTGTTAACAACGGATAATATAATACACCTTTATTATAACTTTAACAACACTTGTCAAAAGGTCCGACCAGTTTCAATTTTCCCTGAATTCTCACGTAAACCGTATCTACAGAATATCACGTTGCAAACTCTGTTACTAGATGGCATAGTTACCAATTTATCAGTGGTATCCAACACTTATACATTCATTACATTTGTTTTACTTTTTTTCTAACATACAATAACATCGAGAGGCCCCCACAAAATAAAGTTATACTTTTGTTTTATAAATTATTTTGATTATTGCTTTCTCGTGTCAATTTTGTTAGAATACCAACACCATCTGCTCCATCAAAAACTACTAATACCAGATTCATTCTCTGATGCACCACCAAATAAAAGTAAAACCTAAAAGCAAAAAAAAATCTCCAAAATCACATTCAATTAACATGCATACATCAGACTCGTCCGACCTAGTATATCGCAGTATTAGTAATGTAAGGTGGTGAGTAAATAATAAAAAATAATTTATAATAACAATTCCAATAATGATCGAATACTGATTTCCATAAATAATAATCCTATTATCAACATGCACGGCAGTGCATGGCAGCCAAGTTCCGCGAAGAAAATGAAAACTGGCCTGCACTGCCGTAAGCATATTATACACGAACAAGAGTTTTGGGTAAAATCGCCGATTTCGAGGCTTTGTAAAAACGATTGTATTAAGGGTAGAAACATGAAATTTAGAATGTAAGGAGATGTCCCACAGATGTACTCATATGCCAAATCTCACATTCCTACCTTCAACCATATTTGAGTACTGGACCCCCAAAATATGCAGTTTTCAGGCTCACTGACTCACTGACTCACTCATCAAATTGATTAGGTACTTCCCAATGAGATAGAAACGAGAAACTTTGCATAAAGGTACCCTATAACAATTGGAGTATGGAAAAAATCCAAAATCTGAGGATTGTGCTATGGGAAATTTTTTATGGGCAAAAAACTGTCCTTAGCCAGGAAAAAAATCATTTCACTCACTCAGTCATCAAATTGATTAGGTACTTCCCAATGAGATAGAAACTTGAAACTTTGCATAAAGGTACCCCACAATAACATGAGTATGGAAAAAGTCCGAAATCTGAGGAATGTGCTATGGGAAATTTTTTATGGGCAAAAAACTGCCCTTAGCCAGGAAAAAAATCGTTTCACTCACTCACTCATCAAATTGATTAGGTACTTCCCAATGAGATAGAAACTTGAAACTACGCATAAAGGTACCCTACAATAACATGAGTATGGAAAAAGTCCGAAATCTAAGGAATGTGCTATGGGAAATCTTTTATGGGCAAAAAACTGTCCTTAGCCAGGAAAAAAATCGTTTCACTCACTCACTCATCAAATTGATTAGGTACTTCCCAAGAAGATAGAAACTTGAAACTTTGCATAAAGATACCCTATAACGACCTGAGTATAGAAAAAGTCCAAAATCTGAGGAATGTGCTATGGGAAATCTTTTATGAGCAAAAAACTGTCCTTAGCCAGGAAAAAAATCGTTTCACTCACTCACTCATCAAATTGATTAGGTACTTCCCAAGAAGATAGAAACTTGAAACTTTGCATAAAGGTACCCTATAACGACCTGAGTACGGAAAAAGTCCGAAATCTGAGGAATGCGCTATGGGAAATCTTTTATGGGCAAAAAACTGTTCTTAGCCAGGAAAAAAAATCGATTCACTCACTCACTCATCAAATTGATTAGGTACTTCCCAATGAGATAGAAACTTGAAACTATGCATAAAGATACCCTACAATAACATGAATATGGAAAAGGTCCGAAATCTGAGGAATGTGCTATGGGAAATCTTTTATAGGCAAAAAACTGTCCTTAGCCAGGAAAAAAATCGTTTCACTCACTTACTCATCAAATTGATTAGGTACTTCCCAAGAAGATAGAAACTTGAAACTTTGCATAAAGGTACCCTACAATAACATGAGTATGGAAAAGGTCCGAAATCTAAGGAATGTGCTATGGGAAATCTTTTATGGGCAAAAAACTGTCCTTAGCCAGGAAAAAAATCGTTTCACTCACTCACTCATCAAATTGATTAGGTACTTACCAATGAGATTGAAACGTGAAACTTTGCATAAAGATACCCTATAACGACCTGAGTATGGAAAAAGTCCGAAATCTGAGGAATGTGCTATGGGAAATTTTTATAGGCAAAAAACTGTCCTTAGCCAAGCAAGAAATCGATTCGTTCACTCACTCAACAAATCGATTAGGTACTTCCCAATGAGATAGAAACCTAAAACTTTGCATAAAGGTACCCTATAACGATATGAGTATGGAAAAAGTTCGAAATCTGAGGAATGTACTATGGGAATTTTTTATGGGCAAAAAACTGTCCTTAGCCAGAAAAAAAAATCGTTTCACTCACTCACTCATCAAATTGATTAGGTACTTTGTAATGAGACAGAGACGTGAAACTCTGCACAAAGATACCTTATAATGACTTGCGTATGGAAAAAAATTCGAAATTTGAGAAATGTTCTACGGGAAAGTTTTTATAGGCAAAAAACTGGCCTTAGCCAAGCAAGAAATCGATTCACTCACTCACTCATCAAAATGATTAGGTACTTCCCAATGAGATAGAAACGTGAAACTGCATAAAGGTATCTTATAATGACCTGAGTATGGAAAAAGTCCGAAATGTGACGAATGTGCTATGGGAAATTTTTTATAGACGAAAAATTGTCCGTGGCCATAAGGTACTTCTCAATGAGATGAAGATGTGAATGTCTACACGAAGGTAGCTTATAATGGCTTGAATAAGAAAAATATCCGAAATTTAAGGAATGTACTATGGAATTTTCTATGGGCGAAAAACTGTCCTTACTCAAACAGAGATCGGTTCATTTACTCACTCATCATTGATTAGGTGCTTCCAAATGAGATAGAGAATTGAAACTCTGCATAATGGTACCTACTTTATGTAATGACCTGTGTAAGTAAAGGTTCCAAATTTAAGGAATGTACTATGGGGACTTTTTATGGGCGAAAAACTGTCCATAGCCATTATTTACTTTTTAATGAGATAAAGATGCGAAACTCTCCATTAAGGTACACTATAACGGCTTGAAAATGAAATTTGAGGGATTTGTTATGGAAATTTTTTCATTAGCAAAAAAACTGTTGTTACAATCAGAAATCGGGAACGATTCCGTTATTGAACACATCATGTGCGTAGTGATAATGCTGCCAATCGTCTGAGTGTCGAGTTGGTGCCCTTCTCGCTGGTCTATTGGCTATCACGTGCGCCTTTGGTGTATAGGGTTCTGGGTTCGATTCCCGGTGGAAGAGCCTTTGGAATCTTAACTCTGCTCGATGTTTCTGTGTTCGTGTCCCTGTCATTCTAGGTTAATAGAAAAATGAGCTAAGGTCACTGAGAAAAATCCGGTATCCGGATAGCGGTGTAGTGTACAAATATACGGGATCCTTATGTTTACTACAGAAATCAATACTTAACATATGTTATCCATATGCTACATACGTATTGCCCTCTTTCCCGCTTAGATGTTACACAATGTCGTTGCAGGATGTCTGACATCTAACAGTCTTTCGTACATTACGTACGTCAGCTATAAGTTATATACGGCCATCTGTATGTGAGATCCTGACCGCCTACATACAGTCTTTTCGTTCGTGTGGAAAGTACGTTTATTCGGAACACGTATACTGAAAGTACGTTCAAATATACTTTTTCAGTTATACGTTTAGTGTACGTTAAGTCCAACAGCTACAGGATTTACACATGTAACAAACGTTTTTACGTACGCCACATACAGTTTTTCTGAGTGTGTCAGTAAAATAAGTGAGAGCTAGTAATAAGTAGTTAAGCAAGTTAATGAGGCACGTTCTATGAATCAGTTAACTTTTAAAACCGTGGACTAAGACACGTACATACTGCCGTAAATTTCGTGGTTGGAAACCCAGACAAGGAGAGCCAATACTTTGTCTTTTTTCGGTGAATATTTTTCCTTCATTGCAGTCATTGGTATTAAATAGATATTGAAATTAATTTGATAAGTAAGATAATGTTGAGGTGAGAATGTTTAAAATTAATGTAGTTTTCGAAGAAATGAGAAATCCAATTGTTCGATTTTATGTCAGACTAGCAACAAAATGTAACCGATTTCGTAAATATATTGGTACCAGAGTTATATTATAGTTACCACAGTCGTTATGTAAAAATGTTCTTGATACTTCGTTTCTCCATCTGTGAACAGTGTGAGAATCTCTTACGTATCAGCCTTTTCATCAACAGTGAATTTCGTGCATTTGCTCTTCATATTTCCTGAATTTGCCCTTCGGGGCTCGCCCCCACACCCTCGCCTTTGCTCGTCCTACTTCCTCACACCTCTTAAGCTTACAATTCCCGAATTGTTTCTTTTCCTATTTCAACTATCTAAAAGATAAGATTTTGTATTCCAGGAAAATGCCTATTTAAATAATATGGTGATTTCTTCATCTCCCTTTAGACTCCTTAAAAATTAAAAATATTCAATTTTAGCAATTTTCCTGTTGATTAGTCCAGGGAGGCTACAATCGTGCCAAATTTCATCATTCTAACCCTGCCGGAAGTGCCTAAACATTTTGGGGTGTAGAAGACTTCCAATATAAATAACATGGAAAAGTTTTTCTGTTCCCCATAAAACCACTATAAATTTATATATTTTCATTTTTACTGACTTCGTTAGGTAATACTAACGAAAACGTTGAAGCATACCGAATTTCACGTTTGTATTCCAATTTCAAGTACCTAAAATATGAGATTTTAAGTCCAAGAAAATGCCTATTTAAATAGCATGGGAAATTTCTTCATCTCCCCTTTAGACTCCCTAAAAATTAAAAATATTCCTTTTGGCAATTTTTCTGTCGGTTAGTTCCGAAAAACTACAATCACGTCAAATTTAATCATTGTAGCCCTACAGGAAGTGCCGTATAATTTTGGGGTGTAAAAGGTGTCCCATATAAATACGTACCATGGGAAATATTTTTCAGTTCCCCATAAAACCACTCTAAAGTTGGAATTGTTTATTTTTACTGATTTACTTAGGTAATACTAATGAAAACGTACAAGCATACCGAATTTCATTTTTTTTTATTCCAATTCCAAGTTCCTAAAACATGAGATTATATGTCAAAAAAAAAAAAAGACCCATTTAAATAACATGGGAAAATTCTTCATCCCCCTTCATCATTTCAACTTTCCACGTCAACCGGAAGCATCCCTTTAATTTATGTCAGTTCATGTAGTTTTATATACAGTTAGAATATGTTGGTGGCAAATATTATTAAGTTTACGAGCTATTTGAAAGGTGTATATCATTGGAAGGAAAACCCGCGGCAGTATGAAACTGCGCAACATGCGCGTCATGTAATGAACTCCGTAATTTCGCAATGTGAAAAGGTAGAGAACAACTAGGTATATTGAAACACCAGCTATGTCTAGTGATGTAGCAGCGAGGATTCAGCATCAAGGGTTTTGGGCCCTGTTGATACTCTTTGTATTTAGGTAATGAAAAATGAGATGTTAGCGATTGTGATTTTGTAGTTCGTGTAAATGAATTGGAATCTCGTTTGGACATAACGCTCTAACAGATATTTAATAGAATAAATCCTCCCCGCTGTTCTAGTGGCTAGCATGTGCGCTTTTCTTGTACAGGTCTTGGGTTCGATTCCCGGTGGGAGAGCGCTTGGGAACTAATGTTGTATGTGACACACTATGACTCCTTTAAAAGTGTACAATTTTAAATTTAAATGCAGCAATATGCCACAATTGAGAATTCAAATATACGATATTGACATGGTGGACTACAAAAAGAAGTGAAATATGAACAAAAACACCAGAGGTGCAAAAAGTGCAGCCAAGTTCGTCAGCCTCAAAAAGCGTTGAGATGAGGATGGATGAGCCAAGTTCCTTGGCCACTGCATCTGAAAGGAACACTGGAACTTGGCGCGAGGTGTCAAGGAAAATGATGTTAAGGAACATTAGGGATAGTGGTGGTGGGCGTGGTGGGTTTGGGACCACCATCAACCTTAGGAATATCAACTTTGCTAATGCGCTAATTCACATATACAGTATACTGCAGTAAGATTGGTGGTTCGAAACCCAGACAAGGAAAACTTATATTCCTCGACGAAGTGTCAAGTAAATGATGTTAACGAGCCTTAGGGATGGTGTTAGTAAGCGTGGTGTATTTGGGGGTCACCACTAGCCTTAGGGCTGAAATGTCCCGGCCGTGAAACTAGGAACAGACATCTTAATGTATTCCAATATGTTAGACACTTCGCGCCAAGTTCCAGTGTTCCTTTCAGATGCAGTGGCCAAGGAACTTGGCTCATCCATCCTCATCTCAACGCTTTTTGAGGCTGACGAACTTGGCTGCACTTTTTGCACCTCTGGTGTTTTTGTTCATATATATAATTTCCATTAATAGGAGTCATTCAATATTACTATAATTATTAATTTTCTGAAGTAATAATAGAATTTTATAATAGAAATGAAAACAATGGCTTACATTATAGCAGCTCGGGTAGTTTCAGAACATCATAATGAATAATTTACCAGGATAATAAAACTTGCGACAGCAAACAGGTTACAATCCAAATTGAATTCACGAAGTACATAGTGTAAAGAGCAGTCACTTGACATTCATTCCAGGCTTGGAAAAACAAAAAATATATTAACATCACATTCATACAATATTTAAAATATATATGTTTACCCAGTTGTTAATTTAGTGTAATTCTATCTTTAATTTACTTAATTCAAGATTCTGGCTAGAAACATGGTTCACAAAAACGACATTGGAGTACGTTAGATATTTAATTATTAACAGTTAATCTTGGTTCACGATAAATCATTAGGATTCTTAATTGATCTAACTTGGAATGCATTTCTTGTAAGGTATCTCAAAATCTTGAATGGGCCAAGCCACCTGGGACACAATGATTAAGTCACCATATCAGCTAGAATAGATTTAATTGGGACTTTATTAAAACCTTATCATTACTTTGATATGTTACAGGTGATCTTTTCCTGTCGTATTCTCTCTTCTTACGGTGCCAAGCTTTTTCCAAATTCTCTAAAGCTGTTACCCATAAATTTTTGTCTTTTTGTCTGATTTCATAGTTATCAATTTCCCATTTAACATCAAGTGGATCGCATATTTATAATTATACATTTGCTCCATAGGTGAACATTTGGATTCAGTATGTTCCGCTAGGTTTATTGAAAATTCAACTTCATGGACACTCTGATCCAACTTAGTTTGTTTATTCCGGAAATAAATTTTCAGACAATTCTTCAAAATACGCAAGTAACGTTCCGATGCGTTCGAAGCAGCGTGGTACGGAGTAATACAAATATCCTTAATTCCTTGTAAGTACAGAAAATCTTTAAATAATGATGAAACAAAGAGACTCGAGTCATCATGGGAAACCGAATGGGGAAACCCAAAGGTCACATAATTTATACAGCTTATCTCCTACCGTTTTAGCATTTAAAGTTCTAAAAGGCTCTAACCACATAAATTTAGTACAAGAATCTACAACAATGAAACAGTATTTGCCAGATTTTGAATCACATAATACATCAAAATAACATAGGAATTTCTCGGAATTTCCTCATATTGAGAAAAAGTTGTTCCATCGACTGTCTATTAGTACTTATATTTATTTGGCATTCCTTGCACCTTGAACATAATCCCTAATGTCCCTAATTATTCCATTCCACGTCTATCTTGCACAGATTTTAGAGATCCTTTTCTGCGTTCCAGCATGAGCAGCCGGTAATATATTGTTATGATAATAATCAATTATAGATGTTATCAAACTCTTAGGAATACAAATTTTATAGGGATTTTTAATAGCTTTCGTCTTTTTACATAATATCCCTTTAACCAATTTATATCCATCTACGTTTACATTATTTTCTAATTGTTCAAATACTTTCATCAATTCTTCATCCCTTCTTTGATGTCTAAACACAGCCTGAGACGCAAATGGCATTAAACACAAGTTAATTATACACATACTTGTTACCCCCAAGTAGGTTCTAAAGCAACTGACTCGAATATTTGCGTGTCATAAACCCTGGAAATAAAATCTGAAGGCGTGTTTAACACACTAGGTACATGTTTGACAATCAAAATCAAACCCTAACAGCCGATATAATAAACTTCCATAGTTTCTTACTTTCTTTAAATTTCGTATGGCATATGCCAATCCTTGTTGATCAACTCGTACCTCCAGTTTATTATGTAAATATGTTTTAAAACGTTCCAACATTCAACCAAGGCAATTAATTCCAATAAATATATAGTCATATTTAAATCATAAGGACAACGTTTTCGACTAAAATAAGCTATAGGCCTTAAAACCCCATTACTATCACATTCTTCGAGACATCCCCCTAAGGATTTTGTTGATGCATCTGAATTAATCACAAACTTACCATTTCAATTAGGTACACATAATTTTTCAAATGCATCAGTGACTGACGTAAAACGGAACTTATCAAATCTGCAAAACATTTATCACTGATAAACGCAGAGGGCTTACAGGAGAAAACCTAAGGAAGACGTTCATACTTCATTGCCACAGAGGTTTTTAAGGTATTGAAAGAAATAAAAATTTAATTTCTTAGTATATATATATAGGGTCACAACGTGACTATGTTACAAAATTTAACGGATGATTCCTGACACGGAAACAAGAAAAAAAATCAAATAAACTTTTGTCCAACGTACATAATTTCGGAGCTACTGACTGGCGTGGGAAACTGACATTCAAAGCTCTATAGCTCGACTATGGTGAATGATAGAGCTAATGCGGCATGGTCACGTCAAAGACACCAAAGCTGCTGTATTCAAAAATGCTTAGGTCGAGATCGTGGAATTCGTGCAAAAGGGATTCCCCAAAGGACCGTAGGGATTCCCGGATAATCTGTCAAGAAAGATGGGTCGAAAAGGATACGGATAAATAGCTGTCCCAACTGCTAGCAATAATGCGTCTGTACTAAGTCGATATCTCGCACAAGCACAAAATGGCGAACAGTTTTATACGTGTCATGTGTGGTTGCATAACGCGCACTAAATAAGAGTGGGGGAAATATGAAAGAAAAATGTGAATAATTTAGTACAAATGGTAAATACACGATAGTACACTGTCCTGTTCATTGTATGTATAGACGCGTTTAATAAAGGGAATAATCATGAAGCGTACTAAAATGTTGTACAAACATCACACTAACATTGTTTTCTTCCATGTAGTTCTGTCATTTAAAGTAAGTAAAACTAAGGGGAAAAACCGGGGGATATGGGTGCTTTCTTCCAGGCAGAAATCTTATTTTATTTGATGTTACGAGCCGAGGATACTTTTTACGAGAGAGGGATGTTTCTCCCAGCCGTAATGTGCGTTACCCGAACATTGAGAAACAAAAAGGAAAAACAATTTATTAGGACGTTTGTTTCAGTCGCTGCTTCCGATGTTTTGCAGGACTGATTCCGAGATTTTGTCCAGAATGCTTAACATGTCGTCATATTAATATCGTTTAGAAGATATTTTGTTTTCACAGACAGTGTTTTCACCTGAAGTACGCCACAGTTTGCAGGTTCGATCACAACCATTTGTTCTTCCTTCTGTCGTAGAGAACAATCGAAGGTAAGGAAAGAATAAGACAACCATACTAGAAGGCGTTGTGGGGGGTGGGGTGGAAGGTGGAAGGTCATGCTTCATGTGGTTTGTTCGTAGCGTACGAGTTCCATAGTGCAGCTTGTGCTTTGATTGTTCAAATGTGAGATCAGATGGAGTATTCGATAGCAGAACTTTCGGACATGATATTTGTATACGGTCAAGCAAATGGCAACAGTCGAGAAGATGATAGGTTCTATCGACTGAAGTGTCCACAAACAAGACATCCAGCCCATACTATGTTTGCCAGACTTTTACAACACTTACGAGACACGGGAAACTTACAACCTTAATACTACGACCAAGGAAGACGAAGAACCACAAGGACTCCGGGCATTGAAGAACAAGCATTTGATCGTTTCGCCCAAGACCCAATAGTAAGTACCCGGAAAGTAGCACGTGAAAGCGGAGTAGCACAAGATACTGTTTGGAAAGTAGTACACAAGCAACAGTTACACCCTTATCATCCGCGGAGGGATCACGCCTTACGTCCAACTGACTTTCAACCTCGCGTTCGGTTTTCTCAGTGGTTTCACAGACGAAGCTTGTTTTACGAAAGACGGGATATTTAATAGTCACAATAGTCATGTATGTCCAGACGAAAATCCTTACGCAATTGTGGAAAGGGACCACCAAGACCGATTCGCCATAAATATGTGGGCGGGTATTATAAGTGATCAGATAATAAGTCCATATTTACTACCACCACGAATAACTGCACCAGTGTATACTAGATACCTGCGAGATAGACTTCCAGAGTTATTAGAGGATGTCCCTCTCGGTGTTCGTCAACGGATTTGGTTTCAATATGATGGCGCGCTAGCCCACTTTTCACCTACGTGCTCAAGAGTATTTGAATCAAACGTTTCGTGACAGATGGATTGGAAGAGACGATCCTTGTAATTGGCCTGCACGTTCCCCAGATTTAACTCCACTTGTTTTTTTCTTTTGGGGTCATGTCGAAACACTTGTCTATGAAACGCCTATAGACAACACAGAAGAACTATTAGCACGAATACTCGCTGCCTGTGGTAGTATAAGAACAGCTCTTGGGTTGTTACAGCGGATGCGTCAGAACTTACTGCGACGCTGTAACACCTGTGTTGAAGTTGAGAGACGCCATGTCCATCACCTATTGTAGGATAATTGAGAGATTTATCTCGTTTACAGGTCATTGATGATGTTGTTGGCTGCATTCAATCCTGCTGTAAAATGTTGATTGAAGACATTATTGCCATTCTTCTGACTTTTGTTTCTAGGAAACAACTTATTTTGCATTATGGTTGTTTCGCTCAGTTTTGTTTATTTGTTTTCAATGACAAAACATATGTAAGAAAGACTTTAATATTGTGATCCTTTTACAACATTTTAGTACGTTTCATGACTATTACCTTTTATTAAAATCGTCTGTTCAATGATAATACAGCGTAATATCATGTATCTACCATTTGTACCAAATTATTCACATTTTCCGTTCATGTTTCCCACTCTTATTTAGTGAGCGTTCTGCAATCACACATGACACGTATAAAACTGTTCGCCATTTTATGCTAGTGTGACATATCGACTTAGTACACACGCATTATTGCTAGCAGTTAGAACAGCTATTCGTCCTTATCCTTTTCGATCCATCGCTCTTGACATATTATCCGGGAATCCCTACGGTCCTTTGGGGAATCCCTTTTGCACGAATTGCACGATCTCGACCTAAGCATTTTTGAATACAGCAGCTTTGGTGTCTTTGACGTGACCATGCTCTATCATTCACAATAGTCGAGCTATAGAGCTTTGAATGTCATTTTCCCACGCGTGTCAAGTTAGACCTACCACCAACACCAAAACGACCGGAACATATATCAGAATTATGGGCTATTTATGGGCTAATTAGTTGCTCTAATCCCAATTTTTGTTCTCCTACTGTTTAGCGGGAAATCGGATTCAAAGTGGGCGAGTCCAGCTTGATATCAAGCTAGAACCCCCCATATGGTTAGAATGGTCCGATCGAAAAAATTCAAACGCCAGAATTATGGGCTATTTATGGGCTAATTATTTGCTCTAATCCCAATTTTTGGGCTCCTACTGTTTAGCGGGAAATCGGATTCAAAGTGGGCGAGTCCAGCTTGATATCAAGCTAGAACCCCCCATATGGTTAGAATGGTCCGATCAAAAAAATTCAAACGCCAGAATTATGGGCTATTTATGGGCTAATTAGTTGCTCTAATCCCAATTTTTGGGCTCCTACTGTTTAGCGGGAAATCGGATTCAAAGTGGGCGAGTCCAGCTTGATATCAAGCTAGAACCCCCCATATCGTTAGAATGTTCCGATACAAAAAAATCAAACGCCAGAATTATGGGCTAATTATGGGCTAATTAGTTGCTCTAATCCCAATTTTTGGGCTCCTACTGTTTAGCATGAAATCGGATTCAAAGTGGCGAGTCCAGCTTGATATCAAGCTAGAACCCCCCATATGGTTAGAATGTTCCGATCGAAAAAAATCAAACGCCAGAAATATGGGCTAATTATGGGCTAATTAGTTGCTCTAATCCCAATTTTTGGGCTCCTACTGTTTAGCGGGAAATCGGATTCAAAGTGGGCGAATCCAGCTTGATATCAAGCTAGAACCCCCATATGGTTAGAATGTTCCGATAGAAAAAATTCAAACGCCAGAATTATGGGCTATTTATGGGCTAATTAGTTGCTCTAATCCCAATTTTTGGGCTCCTACTGTTTAGCGGGAAATCGGATTCAAAGTGGGCGAGTCCAGCTTGATATCAAGCTAGAACCCCCCATATGGTTAGAATGTTCCGATCGGAAAATTTGAAACGCCAGAATTATGGGCTATTTATGGGCTAATTAGTTGCTCTAATCCCAATTTTTGGGCTCCTACTGTTTAGCATGAAATCGGATTCAAAGTGGCGAGTCCAGCTTGATATCAAGCTAGAACCCCCCATATGGTTAGAATGGTCCGATCGAAAAAATTCAAACGCCAGAAATATGGGCTAATTATGGGCTAATTAGTTGCTCTAATCCCAATTTTTGGGCTCCTACTGTTTAGCGGGAAATCGGATTCAAAATGGGCGAATCCAGCTTGATATCAAGCTAGAACCCCCATATGGTTAGAATGTTCCGATAGAAAAAATTCAAACGCCAGAATTATGGGCTATTTATGGGCTAATTAGTTGCTCTAATCCCAATTTTTGGGCTCCTACTGTTTAGCGGGAAATCGGATTCAAAGTGGGCGAGTCCAGCTTGATATCAAGCCAGAACCCCCCATATGGTTAGAATGTTCCGATCGGAAAATTTGAAACGCCAGAATTATGGGCTATTTATGGGCTAATTAGTTGCTCTAATCCCAATTTTTGGGCTCCTACTGTTTAGCGGGAAATCGGATTCAAAGTGGGCGAGTCCAGCTTGATATCAAGCTAGAACCCCGCATATGGTTAGAATGGTCCGATCGAAAAAATTCAAACGCCAGAAATATGGGCTAATTATGGGCTAATTAGTTGCTCTAATCCCAATTTTTGGGCTCCTACTGTTTAGCGGGAAATCGGATTCAAAGTGGGCGAATCCAGCTTGATATCAAGCTAGAACCCCCATATGGTTAGAATGTTCCGATAGAAAAAATTCAAACGCCAGAATTATGGGCTGTTTATGGGCTAATTATTTGCTCTAATCCCAATTTTTGGGCTCCTACTGTTTAGCGGGAAATCGGATTCAAAGTGGGCGAGTCCAGCTTGATATCAAGCTAGAACCCCCCATATGGTTAGAATGGTCCGATCAAAAAAATTCAAACGCCAGAATTATGGGCTATTTATGGGCTAATTAGTTGCTCTAATCCCAATTTTTGGGCTCCTACTGTTTAGCGGGAAATCGGATTCAAAGTGGGCGAGTCCAGCTTGATATCAAGCTAGAACCCCCCATATCGTTAGAATGTTCCGATACAAAAAAATCAAACGCCAGAATTATGGGCTAATTATGGGCTAATTAGTTGCTCTAATCCCAATTTTTGGGCTCCTACTGTTTAGCATGAAATCGGATTCAAAGTGGCGAGTCCAGCTTGATATCATGCTAGAACCCCCCATATGGTTAGAATGGTCCGATCGAAAAAATTCAAACGCCAGAAATATGGGCTAATTATGGGCTAATTAGTTGCTCTAATCCCAATTTTTGGGGTCCTACTGTTTAGCGCGAAATCGGATTCAAAGTGGGCGAATCCAGCTTGATATCAAGCTAGAACCCCCCATATGGTTAGAATGGCCCGATCGAAAAAATTCAAACGCCAGAAATATGGGCTAATTATGGGCTAATTAGTTGCTCTAATCCCAATTTTTGGGCTCCTACTGTTTAGCGGGAAATCGGATTCAAAGTGGGCGAATCCAGCTTGATATCAAGCTAGAACCCCCATATGGTTAGAATGTTCCGATAGAAAAAATTCAAACGCCAGAATTATGGGCTATTAATGGGCTAATTAGTTGCTCTAATCCCAATTTTTGGGCTCCTACTGTTTAGCGGGAAATCGGATTCAAAGTGGGCGAGTCCAGCTTGATATCAAGCTAGAACCCCCCATATGGTTAGAATGTTCCGATCGGAAAATTTGAAACGCCAGAATTATGGGCTATTTATGGGCTAATTAGTTGCTCTAATCCCAATTTTTGGGCTCCTACTGTTTAGCGGGAAATCGGATTCAAAGTGGGCGAGTCCAGCTTGATATCAAGCTAGAACCCCCCATATGGTTAGAATGATCCGATCGAAAAAATTCAAACGCCAGAATTATGGGCTATTTATGGGCTAATTAGTTGCTCTAATCCCAATTTTTGGGCTCCTACTGTTTAGCGGGAAATCGGGTTCAAAGTGGGCGAGTCCAGCTTGATATGAAGCTAGAACCTCCATATCGTTAGAATGGTCCGATAGAAAAAATTCAAACGCCAGAATTATGGGCTAATTAGTTGCTCTAATCCCAATTTTTGGGCTCCTACTTTTTAGCGGGAAATCGGATTCAAAGTGGGCGAGTCCAGCTTGATATCAAGCTAGAACCCCCCATATGGTTAGAATGGTCCGATCGAAAAAATTCAAACGCCAGAATTATGGGCTATTTATGGGCTAATTAGTTGCTCTAATCCCAATTTTTGGGCTCCTACTGTTTAGCGGGAAATCGGATTCAAAGTGGGCGAGTCCAGCTTGATATCAAGCTAGAACCCCGCATATGGTTAGAATGGTCCGATCGAAAAAATTCAAACGCCAGAATTATGGGCTATTTATGTGCTAATTAGTTGCTCTAATCCCAATTTTTGGGCTCCTACTGTTTAGCGGGAAATCGGATTCAAAGTGGGCGAGTCCAGCTTGATATCAAGCTAGAACCCCCCATATGGTTAGAATGGTCCGATCAAAAAAATTCAAACGCCAGAATTATGGGCTATTTATGGGCTAATTAGTTGCTCTAATCCCAATTTTTGAGCTCCTACTGTTTAGCGGGAAATCGGATTCAAAGTGGGCGAGTCCAGCTTGATATCAACCTAGAACCCTCCGTATGGTTAGAATGGTCCGATAGAAAAAAATCAAACGCCAAAATTATGGGCTAATTAGTTGCTCTAATCCCAATTTTTGGGCTCCTACTGTTTAGCGGGAAATCGGATTCAAAATGGGCGATTCTAGCTTGATACCAAGCAAGAACCGCCCATACGGTTAAAATGATCCGATCGAAAAAATTCAAGCGCCAGAACTATGGGCTATTTATGGGCTAATTAGTTGCTCTAATACCAATTTTTGGGCTCGTTCTGTTTAACGGGAAATCGGATTCAAAATGGGCGATTCTAGCTTGATACCAAGCAAGAACCTCCCATTCGGTTAAAATGTTCCGATCGAAAAAATTCAATCGCCAGAATTATGGTCTGTTTAAGGTCTACTTATTTGCTCTAATCCCAATTTTTGGGCTCCTACTGTTTAGCGGGAAATCGGATTCAAAGTGGGCGAGTCTAACTTGATATCAAGCTAGAACACCCAATATGGTTACGGTTAAAATGGTACGATCAACAAAATTCAAACGTCGGAATCATGGGCTATTTATGAGCTAATTAGTTGCTCTAATCCTAATTTTTGGGCTTCTACTGCTTATCGGGAAATCGGATTCAATATAGGTGAGTCTAGCTTGATATCAAGCTAGAACCTGCCATACGGTTACGGTTAGAATGGTTCGATGGAAAAAATTCAAAGGCCAGAATTATAGGCTATTTATGGGCTAATTAGTTGCTCTGATCCCAATTTTTGGCCTCCTATTGTTTAGTGGGAAATCTGATTTAAAATGGGGGAGTCTAACTGATATCAAGCTGGAACCTGCCATACAGTTACGGTTAGAATGGTTCGATGGAAAAAATTCAAACACCAGAATTATGGGCTATTTATGGGCTAATTAGTTGCTCTAATACAAATTTTTGGGCTCCTATTTTTTAGTGTGAAATCGGACTTAAAATGGGCGAGTCTAATTTGATATCAATCTAGAACCCCCAATATGTTTACGGCTAGAATGATCCGATCGAAAAAATTTAAACGGCAGAATTAAGAGCTTTTTATGGGCTAATTAGTTGTTCTAATACCAATTTTTGGGCTCCTATTGTTTAGTGGGAAATCCGATTCAAAATAGACGAGTCTAGCTTGATATCAAGCTAGAACCCCCAATATGGTTACGGTTAAAATGGTCCGATCGAGAAAATTCAAACGAAAGAATTATGGGCTATTAATGGGCTACTCACTTGATCTAATCCCAATTTTTGGGCTCCTATTGTTTAGTGGGAAATCGGATTTAAATTGGGCGAGTCTAACTTGGTATCAAGATAGAATCCCTCATATGATTACGTTTGGAATGGTCCGATCGAAAGCGTTCAAGTGCCAGAATTTTGGGCTATTTATGGGCTAATTAATTGCTCTAATACCAATTTTTGGGCTCCTACTGTTTAGCGGCAAATCGGATTCAAAATGTTCGAGTGCAGCTTGATATCAAGCTAGAACCCCCCCATACGGTTAAAATGGTCCGATCAAAAAAGTTCAAATGCTAGAGTTATGGGCTATTTATGGGCTAATTAGTTGCTCTAATCCCAATTTTAGGGCTCATACCTTTTTGTGGGAAATCGGAATCAAATTTTGCGAGTCTAGCTTGACACCAAGTAAAAACTTTCCATAAGATTAGACATCTCGAATCGAAGAAAATCAAACGTCAGAAATATGGGCTATTTATGTTCTAATTGATGCTTTAATTCCGAGTTTGGGGCTGCTACGTTTTAGCAGGAATTCCTTATCAAATTGTGAGATTTGGCTTAACTTGTTGTTATAAACCTAGGGGTATAACACTCCGATCAAAAGAATTAAAACGTCGGAATTATGGGTTATTTGTATTGCTAAATTGTTGCTTAAATTGTCGTGTTTTTTCTTCTATCGTTAGCAAGAAATTTCAAGCAAGATTGGTATTGATTTTTAGATAAGTTGGGATGATACTTTCAAAGTTGCAGTGAGAAAACATCGATGTTTATTAACTGAAAATTGATTTATTTGCACTCTCCGCAAATGTAAATCTATATCTCTACTACTAAATATGATATTTCACCATATAAATTCTATATATACACTACTCACTTCCAACACGTAAAAAGACAATTCATAAATTTACTAGTAGAGATATATATTTGCATTCGCGGAGAATGCAAAAAAATCAATTTTCAGTTAATAGATATCGACGTTTTCTCACTGCAACTTTGCAACTATCATCCCACGTTATCTAGAAATCAATACCAATCTTGCATGAGATTTCTTGCGAACGATAGAAGAACTAAAATTAAAATTAGAGGAAATAATTAGAAAACAAATAAACCATAATTCCGGCATTTTAATTATTTGATTATTTATAGCACTAGGTTTATAGCTAGAAGTTAAGCCAAATCCTACAATTTGATGAAGAACTCCTGCTAAACGGTAGCAGCCCCAAACTCGGAATTAGAGTACCAATTAACCCAAAAATAGCCCATAATTCCGGCGTTTGAGTTTTCTTGATCGGACCATTTTTACCGAATCGGAGGTTCTAGATTGATGTCAAGCTAGACTCGCCAGTTTTGTTTCCGAATTCCCGCTAAACATTACGATCCAAAAAATAGAATAACAGCAACTCATTAACCCATAAATAGCCCATAATTCTGGCGTTTGAATTTTTTCGATCGGACCGTTCTAACCATATGGGGCGTTCTAGCTTGATATCAAGCTGGGCTCGCCCACTTTGAATCCGATTTCCCGCTAAACAGTAGGAGTCCAAAAATTGGGATTAGGGCAACTAATTAGCCCATAAATAGCCCATAATTCTGGCGTTTGAATTTTTTCTATCGGACCATTCTAACCATATGGGGGGTTCTAGCTTGATATCAAGCTGGACTCGCCCACTTTGAATCCGATTTCCCGCTAAACAGTAGGAGCCCAAAAATTGGGATTAGAGGAACTAATTAGCCCATAAATAGCCCATAATTCTGGCGTTTGAATTTTTTCGATCGGACCATTCTAACCGTATGGGGGGTTCTAGCTTGATATCAAGCTGGACTCGCCCACTTTGAATCCGATTTCCCGCTAAACAGTAGGAGCCCAAAAATTGGGATTAGAGCAACTAATTAGCCCATAAATAGCCCATAATTCTGGCGTTTGAATTTTTTCGATCGGAACATTCTAACCATATGGGGGGTTCTAGCTTGATATCAAGCTGGACTCGCCCACTTTGAATCCGATTTCCCGCTAAACAGTAGGAGCCCAAAAATTGGGATTAGAGCAACTAATTAGCCCATAAATAGCCCATAATTCTGGCGTTTGAATTTTCTCTATCGGAACATTCTAACCATATGGGGGGTTCTAGCTTGATATCAAGCTGGATTCGCTCACTTTGAATGCGATTTCCCGCTAAACAGTAGGAAGCCCAAAAATTGGGATTAGAGCAACTAATTAGCCCATAAGTAGCCCATAATTCTGGCGTTTGAATTTTTTCGATCGGACCATTCTAACCATATGGGGGGTTCTAGCTTGATATCAAGCTGGACTCGCCCACTTTGAATCCGATTTCCCGCTAAACAGTAGGAGCCCAAAAATTGGGATTAGAGCAACTAATTAGCCCATAAATAGCCCATAATTCTGGCGTTTGAATTTTTTCTATCGGAACATTCTAACCATATGGGGGGTTCTAGCTTGATATCAAGCTGGACTCGCCCACTTTGAATCCGATTTCCCGCTAAACAGTAGGAGCCCAAAAATTGGGATTAGAGCAACTAATTAGCCCATAAATAGCCCATAATTCTGGCGTTTGAATTTTTTTGATCGGACCATTCTAACCATATGGGGGGTTCTAGCTTGATATCAAGCTGGACTCGCCCAGTTTGAATCCGATTTCCCGCTAAACAGTAGGAGCCCAAAAATTGGGATTAGAGCAACTAATTAGCCCATAAATAGCCCACATTACTGGCGTTTGAATTTTTTCGATCGGATCATTGTAACCGTAACCATATGGGGGGTTCTAGCTTGATATCAAGCTAGACTTGCTCGTTTTGAATCTGATTTCCCGCAGAACGGTAGGAGCCTTACAAATTGAGATTAGAGCAACTAATTAGCCCATAAATAGCCCATGATTCCGGCGTTTGAATTTTTTCGATCGGGTCATTCTAACCGTAACCGTATGGGGGCTTCTAGCTTGATATCATGCTAGACTCGCTCACTTTGAATCCGATTTCCCGCTAAACAGTACGAGCCCAAAAATTGGGATTAGAGCAACAAATTAGCCCATAAGTAGCCCATAATTTTGGCGTTTGAATTTTTTCGATCGGACCATTCTAACCATATGGGGGGTTCTAGCTTGATATCAAGCTGGACTCGCCCACTTTGAATCCGATTTCCCGCTAAACAGTAGGAGCCCAAAAATTGGGATTAGAGCAACTAATTAGCCCATAAATAGCCCATAATTCTGGCGTTTGAATTTTTTTGATCGGACCATTCTAACCATATGGGGGGGTCTAGCTTGATATCAAGCTGGACTCGCCCATTTTGAATCTGATTTCCCGCTAAACAGTAAGAGCCCAAAAATTGGGATTAGAGCAACTAATTAGCCCATAAATAGCCCATAATTCTGGCGTTTGAATTTTTTAGATCCGACCATTCTAACCATATGGGGGGTTCTAGCTTGATATCAAGCTGGACTCGCCCACTTTGAGTCCGATTTCCCGCTAAACAGTAGGAGCCCAAAAATTGGGATTAGGGCAACTAATTAGCCCATAAATAGCCCATAATTCTGGCGTTTGAATTTTTTCGATCGGACCATTCTAACAATATGGGGGGTTCTAGCATGATATCAAGCTGGACTCGCCCACTTTGAATCCGATTTCCCGCTAAACAGTAGGAGTCCAAAAATTGGGATTAGGGCAACTAATTAGCCCATAAATAGCCCATAATTCTGGCGTTTGAATTTTTTCGATCGGACCAATCTAACCATATGGGGGGTTCTAGCTTGATATCAAGCTGGACTCGCCCATTTTGAATCCGATTTCCCGCTAAACAGTAGGAGTCCAAAAATTGGGATTAGGGCAACTAATTAGAGCATAAATAGCCCATAATTCTGGCGTTTGAATTTTTTCTATCGGACCATTCTAACCATATGGGGGGTTCTAGCTTGATATCAAACTGGACTCGCCCACTTTGAATCCGATTTCCCGCTAAACAGTAGGAGCCCAAAAATTGGGATTAGAGCAACTAATTAGCCCATAAATAGCCCATAATTCTGGCGTTTGAATTTTTTCGATCGGACCATTCTAACCATATGGGGGGTTCTAGCTTGATATCAAGCTGGACTCGCCCACTTTGAATCCGATTTCCCGCTGAACAGTAGGATCTCAAAAATTGGGATTAGAGCAACTAATTAGCCCATAAATAGCCCATAATTCTGAGATATGTTCCGGTCGTTTTGGTGTTGGTGGTTGGTCTAACTTGATACGCGTTATTTTCCCACGCTTTCGGCACCTTGTAGCTTCAAAATTATGTACGTTGGACAAAGGTTTATTTGGACTTTTTTTTTGTTTCCGTATCAGGAATCACCCCTTAAATTTTGTAACATAGTCACGCGGTCACCGTTTACATATATATATATATATATATATATATACACAGACTGTTCCATAATTCGTGTTATTTTCTACAGCGCTGGGAGAAGATGAAGTTTATACACTATTAATGTCAAATTTGGCACTCTGATTGAGAAATATCTGAATTTTTCGAATTTCTAAAGAAAATAAGAGAAAATTGCCGCTTAGCCCCCCTTTTAGGGGTGTAAACACGAAAGTTCATTTTCCTTATGGGAGATTCAATGTTAAATTTTAGAAGCAGTTTTCTCCAATAATTATTCGTGAAGATTTTGGAGCTTATGAGTTGTATTTGTTACAAAATGCAAAAACACTCATTCACAAAGCTAGTAAAGCCGTCTCAAACATTATTTTGCGAAGGTCCCTCTTTTGGGGGGCAAGGGGCGTAAAAAGGTGGTGGGTGATATGTTACCAAAATCCCAAAATTTATTTTCGGAATGCCAGTAAGCGTCAGATTAATCATAAATGTCACATAATTAATGCTCCAATGTCCATACATGTAAGAGTGACTGATAACGGGGCTACAGCCCCCTTTCAAAAATAAAAAAAATCACCTTAAATATCCTTAGTAGGGACATACGAAAAGAAGGTATTTTTGTTAATTAATGTGAAATTTGGCGTCATTGTATCAAATGAGTATGCGTTTTTCAAATCTGGAATGTTATTTTGATAACGCACCGCCTTAGGGGGGCACAGGGGGCGAAGCACTCGATGATGGATCTTTATAAAAATTCAAAATTTTGTTCCGGAAATACCAGTGAGCGTCAGATTTTTCACCACTGTCACAGAATTAATATTCTAATGCTCCTTTGATGTGCCAGTGACTTATATGGGGCTATAGCCCCCTTTCAAAAATAAAAAAAATCGCATAAATATCCTTAGTAGAGACATACGAGAAGAAGGTTTTTTCTTAATTAATGTAAAATTAAGCGTCATTGTATCAAAAGAGTATGCGTTTTTCAAATCTGGAATGTTATTTTGATAACGCACCGCCTTAGGGGGGCACAGGGAGCGAAGCATTTGATGATGGATCTTTATAAAAATTCAAATTTTGTTCCGGAAATGCCAGTGAGCGTCAGATTTTTCACCACTGTCACAGAATTAATAATTTAATGCTCCTTTGATGTGCCAGTGTCTTATATGGGGCTATAGCCCCCTCTCAAAAATCACCAAAAATATCCTTAATAGTTACATACGAAAAGAAGGTACTTTTTGTCAATTAATGTGTTATTTGGCGTTGTTGTAGTACAAAGATATGAGTTTTTCACATCTGAAATGTTATTTTGGTAACCACTGCCTTAGGGGGGCACAGTGGGCGAAGCATCGGATGACAGACCTTTATAAAAATTCCAAATTTTGTTCCGGAAATGCCAGTGAGGGTCAGATCAATCACAAATGTTACAGAATTACACTCTGTAAAGAAAAAATAGCGACACTTGCTCGGATATAGTTTTCACAACATACATTAACCAATATTAGTTTTTACATGAATTACTGATAATATCACAATGCATATTCTTAATGAGCAGTTCATTCTTAATAGTTGCGCCGCAGTTTCAGGTTTTTTATATGCATATAATGAATTTATATGCACATATTAGTAGTTGTGTGTGTTTTCAGCAAAAACGTCTCTGGGAAGAATTATACATAAAAGTATGAAAAATCAACAATAATAGCACAAAACAAAAAAATGTAATTTCTTAAGAGTAAGACATATTGTGTACGAACATTGAGATGTACAATACATCAAACTAGATTTCGTATGTGGACCATGGGCTTTAGGACTTGCAGGGGAATCGTCGAGGCCTTTTGGTGACAAGGCTATTGCAAAATGCAACCTTGATTTCATGGAATCACTCCCGGATTATCTGTTCCGTGAGTTTCATTCTATCCGAGATAGTTGTCTATTGAGTCTTCTGCTCATATCGACCCAAACTTTACAACTGGATTCATGTCATTTGAGTTTGGAGGCCACACGAGTCTTTGAATAGTCATATTCTTGCATTACGTATTAACGATTTTCGTTCATTGACATGAAGCATTTACGTCCTGGAAAATGAAGTAGTCCATATCTTCTTCAGGAAAGTTATCTTTAGCTGTTTGAAGAATTTTACGTACCAGAATTTGAAGATATTTTTGTACATTAAATGACTCTTCACATATATCCATTGTTCTGACGTCTTTGACAGTGAAGCAAGCCTATACCATCACTCAGTAACTGAATATTTGCATCTCTTAAACAAAATCCATATCAAGTTTCTCGCTCATTCGTATCCACAACTTCACACTACTATCGTTTCCAACTATTCTAAACCTTTTTCAACGGAGAAAACAACATGCTTCCAGTTGTCATAAGTCCAAGTAGCATATCGCCTCACAAACGTACGTGTTGAAGTCTTCAGTGTTTTTGTTAGTTTCAACTTTCCAGGCGGTTTTTTCTTCATAATATCCTCCTCATACAGTTAAGACAATACAGTCGTACGACTGACTGCAGATCCAAGATCAACACGATTTTTGGGGAAGTCATTCCTTAATTCTGCAGTGCCATTGATTTTATTTGGCGATCAGCTCTCGGTGATTCTTTCTTTTTTCTATTACACTGTTGACGAAGGGATGATTTCTTATACTATATTTGCTTGTGAATTACTTTTTCTGCCGTCGAATGGTAAATTGAGTATTCCAGCCATCTCCCTTAGAGATGTAACTTAGCTGTGGAAAGCAAGAAGTATGTCTTGTTCACGTGACGACAAGTCACATTTCTTACCAAACATACTTGTTTACAGTTCACATGTAGCAACAATTTCATACAAAAACAACACTGCACAACAATAATATTGCCACTTGACACTGTTCAAACAATTACAAAGCATAGAACAATCACAAAATGCTAATTACCTGGGCTTACACATCACAAATGCAATGCAGAATTCTCACCCCAATAATTTACGAGACGCTCTCAGGTGCCATCTGTAGAGAATATTACTGATACATAAATAATTAGTAAGCGCCATTGTACACCATAGGTGTCACAGATAATGGAAATGAATTATCACACTCATAATTTCTTTCTATTCCTCTTCTAGCCGGCTGCAACTATGGTTTTTGTGTAAGTTACCTTGAGAATTGAGGTGTCGCTATTTTTTCTTTACAAAGTGTAATATTGCGATGCTCCTTGCCTGTGCCAGTGACTGATATGGGGCTACAGCCTCCCTTCCAAAAATCATATTAAAAATTCACCATAAATATCCTTAGCAGGAACATACCGGAAGAAACTATTTTTTTTAATCAATTAAGTTAAATTTGGTGTTATTGTGCTAAACAGGTATGTGTCTTTTAATATGGGATGCTATTTTGGTGCCGCACCGCCTTAGGGGGCACAGGGGGCGAAACATAAAGTGATGGATGTTTATAAAAATTCCAAATTTTGTCCTCGTTCGTTCCATTCCTCGTTTGTCCATTGATACTTCTGATCTCACATTCGGCTGTATCGATGACCAATATCTTGCATGTGATGAGGACAAAGAATCATTTAAGAAGAATTTTGCTTCATCGGAAAACATCACTTGAAATAAGAACATAGGGTTTTCATTTAACTTTTCGATAAACCAGTTACAGAAA
Organism: Thermobia domestica; assembly: GCF_964235325.1. NCBI lineage: Eukaryota > Metazoa > Arthropoda > Insecta > Zygentoma > Lepismatidae > Thermobia > Thermobia domestica. The sequence goes on from NC_137456.1 coordinate 265,616,342, forward strand.
TAAACACGATCACCATAATCACTTGCACACAATTCAGAAACCATTCGGACCTTGTATGGTTTTACCTTCAAGTTTCTTAAAATTCTTTCTAGCGTAGTTTTCTTAATATTTAAGCCTAAGCTTCGACGAGCAAGGGATTTCCGCGGTGAACTAGTAACAGATAACAACACCTGTCTTTTTGTTTCTTCTGTACTTGGAGATCTTCCTGCACTTTTTCTAGATGCAAGATGGGTAGTGTGAAAACAATCGCTGCGGAACTGTTTGTACAAACGGTGAATTTGCATATCGTGTACTTTTAATCCGAGTTCTTTAACTATACGGTATCTTGTTGCTCTTGCAGATTTTTCTGATAAAATGTACCTTTCAATTACATTAGCACGCTGATCCAGAGTTAAAGACTGCATGATCGAAGGACACTACAGTATGAATGCACTCTAAAAGTATAATGGAAACGACAAGTAATTATCAAATGATTAAGCCAGTCTATCCCCGAGATTCACCTACTATGTAATGTTCATTTCTGAAGAAGTCAATCTAACCCAGGTGTTAATTACAGACACGAAATCATATTGAACTGTCAACACGTTAACTCGTAAATCGTTGGCGTATTGTGATAAGAAAAGGTCCGAAACTGTTGTCAGCACACATGAACAAGAAGTTGAGTCAGGAATTAGAGGGTGTTTTATAAACAAAAGTTTGTTGACATTGGTTAAAATCAGCTTACAGTGGGACGCCAACAAATGATTCGGACGTGTTCCAGTGCTTCTTAAACACACATCTCTTAGCATGCATTCTGAATAGGCCAGAGAGAAGCATGGAAGATAATAAAACAAAGTGGTGTGTTTCTTTAAATGATTTTGGGACCGGGAAGGGGGAATTGAATCACTAAAGTGGTCGCTGGCACATGGAGGTAGCTTCTAAGCATTAATTTTGGTATATTTCCAAATATTTTGAAGCTCACGGGAAATAACGAAAAGTTTGAATTTTTCTTACTGCCTATCTTCCCCAATTTGGAGGTTTGGCGTAGTAAAACTAGAAACGCATGTACCATGAGGAAGAAGAGGAATGGTATCGTATTTTCTACCTAAAACTGCTAATTTACAGCAAAATTTGTATAAATATAGAGCAAACTCCTTTCCGAATTTTACATTGAAACTCCAGTTAGGACAATCAAATTTTGAGTTGACGCCGCTAAAAGAGATCAACACATGACCATTATCATATTGTCGCTTTAGCTCTTTTTCTAAACAAACATTTTTCGACAATAATGAAAAAATTTCAATTTAATAATGAAAAATATTTACCTTCTGCCAGTAGGTCTTTGTGTATAAGGACATTCATCATGAATTTCTATTGTTTTATGAAAGGTGATTGTAGCCAAATATCAGTCACTGGTACAGTCCGCAACAAAAAACCTGCAACATGAGCATATATTGTTTATTGTGAAACGACGAAGTCTTCTGCTCCAAAATAAGTGTGCAGGGGAGGACGCCGAGGTTTCTCCTGGCGTGATTCATGCCACTTAGACGTTATGTTGATTCCCTGTGCTGTTAGTCGTAGTTTCACAATAAACTTACATGCTCATGCTGCAGGTTCTTTGCTGCGGATTATACATGGAAATAGCATAGGAGCATTAATTTTGTGCGCCTTGCAATTAATTTCATGCTCATTGGCACTATCAAAATAAAATTTGGAATTTTTATACTTCGGCACTTGTGCCCTCCAAAGCCAAAAATTACCAACCGCGCCCTTTGTCCACTGTTACCAAAATAACGTTTCAGATTTGGAAAATACATAACTTTTATTACAATAACGCCAAATTAATCAACCAATAGAAAAAAAAACTTCTTCTGGTATGTCCCTGTTAAGGACATTTATCGTGATTTTTGGTGATTTGTGGAAGGTGGCTGTAGCACATCAATCACTGGCACATGCAAGGAGCATCGGAATATTAATTCTGTCATTTGTCATTAATCTAATACTCACTCACACTTCCAGAATAAAATTTGGAATTTTTATAAACATCCATCAGTTTATGTTTCGCCCCCTGTGCCCCCCTAAGGCGGTGCGTTATCAAAATAACATTCCAAATTCGAAAAACGCGTACTCTTTTGATACAATGAGACCTAATTTTACATTAAATAAAAAAATACCCTTTTCTCGTACGTCACTACTAAGAATATTTATGATTTTTTTATTTTTGAAAGGGAGCTATAGCCCCATATAAGTCACAGGCACATCAAAGGAGCATTAGAATATTAATTCCGTGACAGTGGTGAAAAATCTGACGCTCAATGGCATTTCCGGAACAAAATTTTGAATTTTTATAAAGATCCATCATCAAATGCTTCGCCCCCTGTGCCCCCCTCAGGCGGTGCGTTATCAAAATAACATTCCAGATTTGAAAAACGCATAATCTTTTGATACAATAACGCTTAATTTTACATTATTTTTTTTAAAAAAATGCCTTCTTCTCGTATGTCCCTACTAAGGATATTTATGTGATTTTTTTATTTTTGAAAAGGGGCTATAGCCCCATATAAGTCACTGGCACATCAAAGGAGCATTAGAATATTAATTCTGTGACAGTGGTGAAAAATCTGACGCTCACTGGTATTTCCGGAACAAAATTTTGAATTTTTAAAGATCCATCATAAAATGCTTCGCCCCCTGTGCGCCCCTAAGGCTGCGCGTTATCAAAATAACATTCCAGATTTGAAAAACGCACACTTTTTGATACAATAACGCGTAATTATACATTAATTTTAAAAAAAATACCTTCTTCTCGTATATCCCTATTAAGGATATTTATGCGATTTTTTTTTATTTTTGAAAGGGGGCTATAGCCCCATATAAGTCACTGGCACATCAAAGGAGCATTAGAATATTAATTCTGTGACAGTGGTGAAAAATCTGACGCTCACTGGTATTTCCGGAACAAAATTTTGAATTTTTATAAAGATCCATCATCGAGTGCTTCGCCCCCTGTGCCCCCCTAAGGCGGTGCGTTATCAAAATAACATTCCAGATTTGAAAAACGCATACTCATTTGATACAATGACGCCAAATTTCACATTAATTAAAAAAAATACCTTCTTTTCGTATGTCCCTACTAAGGATATTTATGGTGATTTTTTATTTTTGAAGGGGGGCTGTAGCCCCGTTATCAGTCACTCTTACATGTATGGACATTGGAGCATTAATTATGTGACATTTGTGATTAATCTGACGCTTACTGGCATTCCGAAAATAAATTTTGGGATTTTGGTAACATATCACCCACCACCTTCTTACGCCCCTTGCCCCCCAAAAGAGGGACCTTCGCAAAATAATGTTTGAGACGGCTTTACTAGCTTTGTGAATGAGTGTTTTTGCATTTTGTAACAAATACAACTCATAAGCTCCAAAATCTTCACGAATAATTATTGGAGAAAACTGCTTCTAAAATTTAACATTGAATCTCCCATAAGGAAAATGAACTTTCGTGTTTACACCCCTAAAAGGGGGGCTAAACGGCAATTTTCTCTTTTTTCCTTTAGAAATTCGAAAAATTCAGATATTTCTCAATCAGAGTGCCAAATTTGACATTAATAGTGTATAAACTTCATCTTCTCCCAGCGCTGTAGAAAATAACACGAATTATGGAACAGTCTGTATATATATATATACACTTCAGTGGAAATGAACAAATTTTAATGCATATTTCAGTGTATATATTTTTTTTTTACATTTTTGTGTATATTTTCATGCATATCCCAGGGTTGGTTTGTTCATGGAAATCCTGGCTTTACTTATTATTTTATTCTGATATTTGACAGCATTACTAGCTCTATTTTCTACTGAATCAAGCCTGCTATTAGTCAAAGTCTATAATTTAATACCTCTTCATACGCATCATTTGTTTTTCTAAACCAAAATGAAATATATCTAAGATACTTTTAGCCATAGTGAAAGAAAGAAGAGATACTCTTTCACCCTTTGGGGATCCCATGGTACAATTTGTACCATACGGGGTGTTTCATGGTAAATTGCGTTATAACTCTCCTATTTGAGATTTTTCGTCCGTTTTTTTTCTTTTCAAGTCCAGAGGCATTGTAGAAGACATTACGTACGGTTTCACACCTTCCTGCGTCGAGACATACGAGGTGATGACGTCATGAGTCTAAAATTTATATTTTCGTGTAATACCTTTTTGAGGGGGTTATGCAAAGTATTTTTGGCGGGCTTATTTTTGAACGTAGAATATTGAAACTTTGCACAAACATGCAGTCCAGCGAGTACTATTTACCTGATTTTTTTTCAGACTTCTGCGTTAAAACAGGGGGGATTCAGAGGGTCAAATATTGAAAAAAGGGATATTTTTACCAGAAAATCCCGTTTTTCCTCATTTTCCCGCCTTAGATACATGATGGAGACAAATGAATAGTACCGCTTGAAAGGCAGATCTATTCTGAAAAGAATGATGTGCAACACATGGCCATAGGGTAATTAGGGAAGTGTCAGGGAATTTTTTATCAAAATATACTTCTGTATAGGGGAATTTTGGACATTTTTGCTATTATTTTTTGCAGGCTTATTTTTGAACCTAGAAGATTGAAATTGTGCACAAACATTAAATCCACCGAGTAGTATTTACCAGATTTTTCTTCATATTTCTGCGTTAAAACAAGGAGGTGCAGTGGAGCTAAACCTTGAAATAGAGAAATTTTTACCAAAAAATCACTTTCACGGGATTTTCCCACCTTAGATACAAGATGGGGGCAAGTGAATGATACCGCCTGAAAGGCGGTTCCATTCTGACGGGAATGATGGGCGAAACATGACCCTAGGGAAATTAGGGATGTCTCAGGGAATGTTTAAAAATTTCTCTCTGTATACGGGAATATGGGACAATGTTGGTATATTTTTTTGGCTGGCTTACTTTTGCACCTGGAAAATTGGAATTATGCATAAACATTCAGCACACCGAGTAGTATATACCAGATTTTTTTAAGATCTCTGCGTTAAAACAGGGGGGTCCAGGGGGGCTAAAAGTTGAAAAAAAATGATATTTAGACCCAAAAAATCCCGTTTTCCCTCATTTTCCCGCCTTAGATACATGATGGAGACACGTGAGTCATACCGCCTGAAAGACAGTTCTATTCTGAAGAGAATGATGGGCGGATCATGACCCTAGGGTAATTAGGGATGTCCCAGGAAGTTTTTTTTACCTGAGATCATGGTGTTTTACGGTAATTTGGGGCATGGTGGGAATTTCTGATAAAATTTCTCCCGCCCTTGGTATTCAAGATAGGAACTTGAAATTTAGCACACACATTCAGAATACCAAGTACTATTTACCAGATTTTTTTAGATGGCTACGTTCACACCCGGGGCGCTCCAGAGGGGCCCAAAGTGCTAGAAAAAATTTCCCTCCGAAATTTTTCTTTTGACAAAACTTTTTCCCTCTCCTGGTATATGGTATGAGCATGCAAGTGGTATCATTTGAATGCCAGCTCCATTCTGAAGAGAATGAGGTATGAACGATGAACCTAGGATAAATAGTGACGATGCAGTAGGTGCTTGACTGAAAGTCTAAAAAATAGGCCACAAACCCCGGATCTCTTAAGGGTTAACAATATTTCTGTGCTACAAAATAGACTGATATAGTGTGACGTCACTTTCGTTTCGTTACCATGATGATCGCAGTTTTATTTTCTAAACAATAAGTTGCCTAAACTCCTAGAGGACCTAAATGCAATGGGAAAACAGTGATGAAATATTTGTGAATTGCAAGCATTCGAGGGATTAAATATTAATTTTCTTTTTAAATATTTCTAATCAACGAATCTAAATAAAAACATATATAGAAAAAGAAAAATATACTAATCTTTGTTCATAATCATATATTAACGTTAAATAATTCTGGAAAATTTTTGACTCATTAATGCAAGTATCATAACATTGAATGCGTGGACAGGATTAATGTTTAACATTTGCTTAGAATATAAACTGAATCGTTCATAATTGGACATGTTCTTATTGTAGTGTTCCTAAATCCTTTTTTTTTTTAAAAAAACAGTTAGTAGCTAATATTAGAAAGATCTGACCAATATCGACTGATGGTCTGGATACGCTTCCTTTTTAAACCTTTATTTTGTAATATTGGAGACATTAATTTTTTAGACTTCCATTATCACGAGTGAACATCAGGAAAGTAAATGTCCCTATTGAATTAACATCGTGCTAAAAGATTGTTTTGTTGCATATTTTTACAGTTTTCGTTGTGACGAGAGATTGACAATCTGCACGTTAGGGTGTTTATATTGTGTATAATTGCTTCTTAAGGTGAAGATAATCACCTTGATAATGAAGTTTAGATTATTTATTTGATTTCTTCCATATCACTTCAAGATGTGGTACTTTTAGAAATAAGTTACTTAGATATTACTTTTTATGAATTTTGGTCATTTTATTCGAAATGTCTATATTCTAAATATGTACCCTTTCTCATCAACTTTATGAGTCGTTAAAACATTTTATAGTTACAAATAAATTTACAGTCATTGTCCTCATTTGTACTAGGCTTTAAAATATTGCATTCGCTTCTTGCGTTTGTATAGAAAAAACATGACGATCACCATGGTACGGAAGGAAAATGACGACATCACTATTTCAGTCTGTTCCCTGCACGAAAGTTTCAGCACAGAGGAGGGGGTTGGATGACTTTCTTCAGTAAAAATAGTAGTATTCTTTTGTTTGTACAAAACAGTTTTCAATTTATATTTTAATATTCAAAGTTTAGTTTTTGAGTCTAGTGTTTAATTTTATCATATTTTTCTTTCCTTATTTATTTTACCCAAGTTTATTTACCTTTGCAATTAAATTACTTAAACTACAATGTAATTAGTTATCATTATTGTATTCCTTATTTCATTAATTATCTTATAATACAATTACTTTATTATAAGATAACACTGTTAAACAACGAAAATGTAAATTGAACAAAATCAGCTAATTCTTATTGATTTTGTGGTGCTGATCACGAATTTGAAAGTTATTTTCGAATATTACCTCTACTTTTCGTTTTACAGGCATGTCTAATAATAACGCTTTAAAAATAAATATATTCGCTTCGTTTGGGGTAAAATGTTACACTGATCCGGCAACCCTGGAGAAAATATATGAATGCTTGGTTTCATTGTGTTCCTTATCCCAGTAGTGTTCTACTATTGTTAGAAAAGACAGATTTAGTGCAGTTATCAGCGTTTTGGGTGTGACGTTTGTGTAGTGCAGGACATAAAAATACAACTACAAGTACGCAAAAATACTGGTATTTCGAATGTATATTTTTAAATAGTTGTCGGAACTATTTCAAGTGACATTTTGAGGATTTCAATAAACAAAAATGCCACGAAATTGTGTAAACAGTGCGGATACCTTCTGCTACGTGTGTGGGGAAGTGACATTTTCCTCACAAAAGCAGACTATAACACCACTAATAAGAAAAGCCTATCAATATTACTTTGGTTGTAAAACTGGAGACCAAGATACATCTTGGGCACCCCACATTGTGTGTAACACTTGTGCTAGCAATCTAAGAAATTGGATTAATGGGAAGGGGCGCTCAATGCGTTTTGCAGTGCCCATGATTTGGAGGGAGCCAAGCGACCACATCAGAGACTGTTATTTTTGTATGTTTCCTTCCGTCAAGAAGGGAATTTCCACGAAGAAGAAGCTGGCCTTGATCTATCCTAACATTCCTTCTGCAATGCGCCCTGTTCCACATGGAGAAGGACTACCTGTTCCTGATCCACCTAAAGAATATGATCTTTTTTCTGATGATGATCAAGAAGTTGAAGCTCCTGAATCAAGTATTTTGAAGGACCCTACGTTTGTTGCAGAAGAACCTCCATGTGAACCACATAGACATACTCAAGTGATCTAATCAGAGACTTGGACCTCTCGAAAAGCAAAGCCAAAATTTTAGCTTCACGCTTAAAGCAATGGAATTTATTGCAGGAAAAAGTAAATATTTCTGTGTATCGGAATAGGGAGAAGATGTTTATTTTTTACTACGGAAGACACACTTGTGGCATGTACAGATGTAAATGGTCTCATGGGGGCACTTAAAATTAATTACGAACCTACGTCGTAGAGACTCTTTATAGATTCGTCCAAGGTGAGTTTAAAGGCAGTGCTTTTACATATTGGAAATTACCTTCCTTCAATTCCTGTAGGTTACGCAGTTCATATGAAGGAATCTTATGAAAACTTGAAACGTTTACTTCAAGCCATTAAATATTACGATTTTCAATGGCTCATTTGTGGTGACCTTAAAGTAATAGCACTGTTGCTAGGTATTGTAACATGTCACTCTGTTAGTTACCTAAAAAAATGTTGTAAGATATTATATAAATACATTCTATTTCGAGTCTTCGACAAGGAAGTTTCGTTTGTCAAATTTTGAATATAGCGCAACTAGTGGCGATTGTTGTTACTTCACCCAGCACTTGAGTTATTCTCATCAGATGTGTGCTGGAAATGTACTCGGTAAAACCTTGAAATAGTAAGCTCTATTTATCGAAAATTAGTAAATTATTCTATTAGAGTTGTGTGTATATTACAAGTGAATTTACTTTGACATTTTAAAGTGTGGACTGTTATTTACTTAATATTCTGGTGAGTTGTTTAATAATTTTATTAAATTTAAATCAAATTCATATATGTTCTAATGGAAACTTAACTGTTTGATTAAATGGGATATAGACGGTTTTGTGTTAACCATACTTATAACTTCCTGTATTCGATATATATATATATATATATATATATATATATATATATATATATATATATATATATATATATATATATATATATATATATTTGAAAACTCGGTACAATTATCCAAATCTTTTTGGTTGTCGAAGAACACGATTAAGTTGAGATTTACTGGGACTCATATTAATTTCACTTGCATGTGATTTAATGTGTCCAATCAGTACCAGCGAGTTTAATGACTTGTAAAGAAATTTGTAATCTCGATTGATTTTGTTATAAAGAAGAGCTTCCTAATTCATTGACTCATTACTTAACGAAACTAATATTAAAATCCTTGACCTATTTATGGTTTTGCGATTGGCCTAATTTTTAGGAAGGGTATATGGTATTTACATTTAAGCTGAACATATGTAGGTGCTTAGGATTTGTAGTAACTATTCTTCATTTGAAAACATATATATTGTTTCTAAAATGTGGCGGGACTTCACCGGTGGGAGACCCGTACCGAGTAACGAGCTCGTATCTAAATAGGAACGTTACAGTATGCAGTTAGGGTATACAAAATATTGTTGCTTTATATGTGAATGGAATATGTGAATGTAGAGATCGTGGATCTTATTACCGCAAAAGTGATTGGAGTACCAGAGAAACTCTTTAGCCGGGAGTGAAAACTGTGCAGCATGAAACACTGGTAGATCGTAACCGAATTTTGCTTCCCCCTCTACATATTAAATTAGGTCTTATGAAAAGTTTTGTTAAGAGCATGAACCAAGAGGATGAGACCTATAAGTGCCTAAGAGGACAATTCCCTCGATTAAGTGATGCCAAAGTTAAAGCGAGTGTTTTCATAGGGCCACAGATTAAGCAACTATTCAAAGATCACAAGTTCGACGAAATTATCCAAGGTGAGGAGAAAGCTGCGTGGGAAAGCTTGAAGAGTGTTTGTTCACAGTTCTTGGGAAGACACCGAGCAACAAATTACAAACAACTGGTAGCAAAGTTATTATTGTGCTACGAAAATCTTGGTTGCAATATGTCTCTGAAACTCCACTTTCTTTATTCACATCTAGACTTCTTTCGCGAAGATTGTGGAGCAGTAAGTGACGAATATGGTGAGCGTTTCCATCAAGATATTGCAGCCATGCAGAAGAGATATGAGGGAAAGTGGAGTTCTAACGTATTGGCCGACTACTGTTGGACTCTTGCAAGGGATGCTCCAGATGTAACCTACAAAAGGCAAGCCAAGGGAAGACGCTCAAAATAAAATAAACATAATCCTGTACAAGGGATCACTTGAAACTTTTGTCTACATTGTAGTGTAGTTCTTGCACAAAAAGGTATTTGTACATATTTTTCATGTTTTTATGTTAATACTGATTTTTATTACGGAATTGTTAATGTTTAACTTGGCCACTGTTACTTTATTTTCTGTATCGCTGTGAAACGGTTATTTGCGCAATTTTGAAAAAGGAAGTACAAGGGTATAGAAAGCTATAGGTTAGGGTACTTCTTAATTCCCCAGCTTATAACATCACAGTGAAATAGATAAAAAAAGTGAAATGTAGGTGTTTACAAGGAAATGTAGGTTTGTTTAAATGTTCTATAAATATTAACACATTTGTATATATACAGCTGCTGTCGTACAAGTGTGTTCCTTTCACAACCTGAGCTAAGAAAATTCTTCTATTATCATTTCCTTTCATATTATGCTTAAATGAATGTAAAAATCGCAATTACAAAGAATTTACATACTTTCGATAAAAAATTGTTGAACACTGTAATTAATGCAATAAAGAATACAATAATGATAACTAATAACTATTATGATATTTTATTAGTGGTGAACTTATATCCGGGTGCTTTTTTCTACATTGCATTGACATAAGTGAGGCCATGTCCGCGACCCTTTTCTATGCTATAGGAATAAAAAATAGTAATAACAATAAATAGAAGTAAAATTCCATGAAGAATAGTAAATGTTAGAATTCTCCATTCTTAAAAGGTTGTGAGATCTAATGTAGAGCAAAATTGAATGTTTAATACACTTCGTACGTCAATACTTACAAAGAGACTTGTGACTTAACAGTCGCACAGTATTAGGAAGAAATGGGGAAATGAAACGAAATGAAATATATGAGTTCAACATAAGACGCTTATGCCTGTTAGGCAAAACGAAATGACGATTAAAGCAAGGGAATGATTGTGGGAGAATTGATGTTGTGAGAAAATGGGAGGAAACACGAGTGCCCCGAAAAACACCACCAGCATGTTGTTTCCCACCACAAACTTACTTTGCTGGGAATCGAACCAGGGACACCACGCAGAAGAGTTGAGCCCTCTACCCCAAGGCCACCATGCCTGCCGTTTAGGAAGTAATTGGGTGATAATCTACTTACATATTATATAGATATACTGCATGTCTTTATACAACCTCTTAGAAACTGCTCTAATGCAAGATAAAATATTTCAACTACTGCGCGCAATGGCTTATTTGTAATGTGTGATTATCAAGTTATAAAAAAGTCTGTAAATAGAGACGTACGAACATTAATAAGAATGACAGACCTGGCTCTTCAAATATCACAATTTTTAATTAAAAACAATTGCGACATTTTAGATAAAGTTCAGTACTGTATTGATTTTCAAGAACTGCCCTCCAATTTAAGCATTCCGATGAGAATATCCTGTTGTAAGTTAAGAGGTTACAAAGTTAAGAAGCGAGGGAGAAGATATGTCACGAGGGGCATCAAGCTAAAACGGGACATTTCTTCTGTAAAGGGGCCCATAGACGATCCATGGTTTGTGCAAACATTGTGTTTGCGCGAACACTCGGTCATACACAATTTAACTGTTTGTACAAACTTCAGTTCAATTTTGAGTTTGACATCGTAAACATGTCCACTTACGCAGCTTGTTTAGCTATAGTAATGCCTTGCGCACGAAAGGGAAAAATCTCGGGAAACCAAAAAGGAAGAACAGAGTGTGGATGAGAGAGAGGTTCAGAAACGGCCTAGTTTAGGCATCAAAATTTAATTGCTGAGTGTGAGATAAGTTCGTCTGTGATCTTATTTACGAATGGATTCAACTATATGTGGTGAAATATTTAAAATGGTTAATATTAGAGATGCGATATCTCGCGGGCAGAGGTTCTTTGACACTTTGCGTTATCTTGCGTGCGGAAACACGTACGAAAAGTTAAATTTGAAACAACCATTTCACCCCAGACGCTTCAACAAATTATTGTAGAAACATGTAAGGCCGCATTTTTCAGATTCCTGTTTTTATAGTCTTCACTCTTTACCTTCCACAGTTCAGGTAAACTCCCACAAAGTTCAATAAATTCTCGCCAGAATTATTAAATCCTATTCATTGACACCACAGCGTGAGAAATAAGCGTTTCTAAATTAGATATACTACTCAGAAATAAACCTCGTGTTTGCAGAGACATGCCCGTATACAGTCCACGTGATTGCGCAAACATCATCTTCGTGTAAACAATTTTCGAACGACTTCAGTGTGGAAAAGGTTTGCACAAACAGTTCATACAACTGCATACACTGTCAAACTGTTTGCACAAACCGTGAACCGTGTATGGAGCCTAAAACATAATTGTGGACAATTTCGCAGAGAGCATTAAGCTTTGAATCACTTGCTTTCAATGAACCTAGTCCCAAACACTATGACGTACAGTGATGAATGGGGGAGGGAGACAAGACTGAGAGCTATGAGAAATAACAAGTAAGGTAATTTTTTGAATCATATTGGTCTTCTCTACCGTTCATTAAGCCATACATATAGCGTAATTAAACGTTTCTTAAACTGTGATTCGCAGATCTCAAGTAGTTCTCGAGGTGCCTTGGAGTCTCCTCAGATTGAATACTAGTCCGGAAAAGAAGTAAAAATAAACTTCAAATAATTTGTGTATCACTATAGTTAAGAATCTTAAACAAATATAGATTATACAGTGAAATATGTAAATGACGGACGTCAAAAGCGAATGAATATATGTATGTAAATGAAGAGTATTTGTTAATGGGAGTTACGCAAATTTAAAATACACACAACTAATTCTGTAATTTGTACTGCATACAGTAATCGCATTAGTTATAAACGCAAACTAATATCATAGTACTGTACTCTGTAAGAAACAAAAGCATCTGCTTACTTTATTAGGCTCAGTGTAATAAACGCAGTCAGTGCGTTTGAAACGTCAATCTAGTATGATAAACAACAATGGAATATTAAAAGCAACAACGGCCTATAATATTAAACAATAATGGAATGGTTTCTTCAAATGTAAAACTATTGTTATAAAACTGAGAATGTAGACAGACATAATCTATCACGACGATTTATGAATTTATTGGGAATAACCTGCAATACTTGTCTGCCGTATAATACTGTGGATTCTGATGGAAATTTGGTTCTAATTGCTGGAAGACTTGAAGGAATCGATTGAAGGTTTATTTTCAAAATGTATAGGCTACTTTCTGTGCTAACTATGTACGCACTGACAACAGTTAACTACAATATTGGGAGCAAAAAGACAATGTTCGTGACAGTGTCTGTAAAAGGGACAGTTTTCTCCCACATATTTTTGCCAGCACAAAAAGTGGTATTTTGGAGGTATGCACTATTGAGAAGTGTCCGGTAATTTGGATTCACTGTATAAATAATAGATTATAATTTAATAAGGCAAAGATTGCACAAAACTTCAATAGCTTATATGACTGTAGATGAGTTACTAGGATCATGCAAGTAGGACTTAAAAAACTCATTTTAGTAGTTCTTTACCCAACAGGATAACTCTTGAGTGAAAGGTAATTTCTGAATTCTATAACTTGCCGTAGATAAGTAGAGCGGTTATATCGACCGAGTTTGTTATTTGAGTCAATTCGTTAATACCTTCATAGATAATGGTGAATTTTCGCAGTTATATCCATGTGTCATTCATTCATAAACTGTTGTTTATTACCGTGAAATAGCTAACACATAGATTGACTAATAAAATATTTCAGTTTATTATCCCACGATTATGTCCTTTAGGCTAAGAGAAATGAATAGACAAATGAAAGATGATGGAAGAATAGGAGAAAACGGGGGTACCCCAATGAAACCCACGGACACGATGTTGTCCACCAGAAGCTTACTTGATCGGGCATCTAACCAGGGACTTCCACGCGCTAGAGGTAAGCACTCTACCACTGAGCGACAGTGCCCTCCCCATAGAATGACTAATTATGGTGGATTGAGACTCCACACAGGAAATATTCTCGAGGTTATCTTTAGAAATAACACTGGTCAACAAATTTTCAATTTTTATTTCTTACAGAAACGAAAGTAACCAATCTTTATAGATTTCGAGGCTGTAACGCCCCCATCCGTAGCCTAGCGGATAAGGTGGGAAAAACCAATCCAGCCTGGCCTCAGAAGGGGCTTTACACGAGCAAAGCATCCGGATAGCTCAGGCTGTTGTTTCAATTCGGAAATCCAGAGGAGTGATAGTTCATAAATTAACAGTAAATATATATATATAAACAAATAACAACACAACCAATTCAGGAAATAAATGTTTATTACAAATAAATTACAATAATTAATCTGTCTTCTCGCTGCCAAGTCAAAATCTGGATTCAATAAATATTTATTTTTCTCAGTTTGAGAAAAGAAAAAAATATTTAATGTAATTCAAAGAATTGTTCGCTGAATTGTAAATCTTCAAAAATTGAATAATAAGCAAATTCTCCAGTCAAGTCAGGAACCTCTGAAGTTTGACGCAAATATTCGAGACTTAACTCTAATATGAACACTCAAGGCCAGTCTAGGACCTCTCTCTCTCTCTAGTCTAGTACTAATATATTCCTTTCTTTAAAAATAAGAAATAAATTTGTACCTTTAATCGAGTGAAGATTTCCCTTTCTTACAAACCGAAGGAAAAGTTTCATAAATACTTATTATAAAAAGAAATTATTTTTATTAATTTGTCGCAATTTAGTTTGAAAATAGAAAATTCCCGACGAAAAACAACCGCAAACAACTTTGCTATACTCAATTGAATGCGTTCCAACATCGAAACATCTGAAACACAAACCGGTCAAACATACTCCAAACAGTACGAACAAGTCAAACGAAGTTTTCTTTTTTAAAGAAAAAAGAATCAAATTTTACTATCAATTCTTCAGAATTCAAAAACAGCATTAATAAGCCTTTCGGATTTTACTCATTGAATCAAAAACATGAATTTCAGACCTGTAATAAACATAGGATGAATAGCACATTTCATAGGTTTCGGGTACAAATCCCTCCACCTTTGTTCCCCTGGATTTGCCGAGCTTATTCACGATAATTATTCCACTGAAAACCTAACCAAATGGAGCCAACAAGACAACCCACAGAATACACATAAAGACATAGACAGACAATCTAATAGAAAAATTGAAAATTAACTCACCTCTGAAAATCCACGTTTTTACCTCAACTTTCTGTAGTTTCTCTGCCCTCAATCGTCTCGGACTCTCTTATCAAAACAAGAATATTCCACTGTAACGTGAGGTTATGCTCAGGATTCAATTTAAATGATCTCAATTCAATTAGAAACTCAATTGAGAAAATGGGACGTAGATCCACAATTTCCCACATTCACGAAATCGAGAAAAAAATATATAAACAATTATAATTACGTGATTCTGAGTATTACTCATGCACCTTTCTGCAATTTGCTTGCTAATAGAAGCAGAGAGAACTAAACCAAGCCTCCCTTCCAACACTTTTATCGAATTTCCAAGCAACACTATTTTCACTAATTTTTCAAAAATATGCAAATACACTAAATATTGCAGTAAATGAAATATCACTATAATCATAATCCTCACTTGTAATGGATATTCTTATTTCCTTCTATAACACACTCTTCTACAAACGAAGACTTCAATACAAGAAACGTGCCGCAACACGAAACGTCCATTTAGATTCATAATCCATTCGAACAGCTTAATCCCTCCAGATGTTACCCGTTCGTACAACACAGCCCAAGTCAGCTAGCCGAGGCCAGCTACTTACGGCCGCAAAGCCGTGACCATGCGCAGTCAACGACCAGCGCATAAGCCAAGACCTTGATATTTCTCGGTTACGAAAGGCAAAGGAAATCTTCTCACAAACGTTATATTTACATTCAATTCTTTCTCTCTTAATTTTAAAAAAATTCGCAGATGATTCTTTTGTATAAGCTTATGTCTCTTGCTGTAACACATAATATTAAATACATAAATAGTAATTTTACCATTTTCCTTATCGAAGATTTACATTTTTATTTTTTTTATAATTTCTTTTTTTTTCCTGTGACTTGTAACGGGCACGTTACAAACTCGCCGCCCTGGAAAAGAAAAATTCTCAAACCAAGAATTTTTCGACATCTTCTTCTTGGCAAGCTACGGAATACAAAAAGATTATAAGACATAAATTTTAAAGAAACATATATATACAAGAATCAACTGACTACAAAATATATATATATATATAACAAACAACGTTAAATATTCTAGTTTCAAATTTTCAAAAAAAAACTTTTACTTTAATATATATACAAAGTTATTACTATTATTTACAAATTTGTATTTAACTATGATTCAAAAATTTTGACATATTTATATATATATAAAAATTAATTACTATATTTACAATTTTTTTGTTTCACTATGGCCATAGTAAAATCTATATTTACAAGTAATAAATAATTATTTACAATTTTAAGAAAAATAGCAATAATACTGATAAATTTTTAAAAATACTAACAAAATGCAATTGCAATTTCATTTAAACCATAACTAGACTCAAACTTTTAAGGTTAAAGCAAGGTCTTTCAAGATAAATTTTTAATTTTCATCTCCCACTCTATCTAGGTTTCTTCTATCTCTATATATCTTTACTTCTGAAACATGGGATCGGCGATAAGAATTTGGAGTATCATTTTCGTCAGAAACAAGTATCGTATTCGGAGTTAAGAAACTCCTCACTACAAACGGACCCTAATACTTATCTGCTAAGGACTTAGCTATTTTATCCTTCAACGAAGACTTAACGTGAGTCTTCAATAACACCTTATCGCCAATACTGAAATTTACAGGGGTTCTTCTTCTCATCATCAGCTTCCGCCGTTTACTCCAGCTCTTTTCCATGTTTTTAATAGCGTTATTCCACAATTCAGCCGATGACTTGCCACCATAGTCTGAACTGACGATGTTCCATCGATCTTCCAATGGTGTAGAATATGGACGTCCGTAGAATAACTCGATAGGACACATCTTCAGCCCCTCATGCTCGCTGATATTCAATGTAAACTGCAATTGCGGAATAAGATTGCTCCATAGATGTTGCCTTTTTGATATATAGGCCCGTAACGCCGCCTTTAAGGTTTTTATAAATCTCTCCGCTGCGTTTCCTCCCGGGTGATAGGGACTGAGTCGGATATGACGAATCCCTAGTCCAAATAAGAAGGTTCTAAATTTCTCAGACACAAAGATGGAAGCATTGTCAGTCGATATGGCCTCCGGAAAACCTATTCTACTGAAAATCTCCATCATTTTATTTGACACCACAGTTGAATTTATGGTCCTCAATTTTTCCAACACAACGAAGCGACTGGCGTTATCAACTCCAATCAAAATAAACTTGTATCCCTGTGAATTAGGGAGAACACCTACAATGTCAAACATCCAATGAGCATTTATTCTTTTACTGAATTCGGAAGCTAAATGACCCATCTTCTTCTGATTAACCTCTTTGGATTTCTGACAAATATCACATGTAGAGACATAGTCTCTAACATCCTCTTTCATTTTATCCCAAGTAAATTTCCGCATCAGCTTTTTTAATGTCTTATAAGTACCAGAATGTCCTCCGACTATTCTGTCGTCATGATGATATTCTATCATAACCTTCCGTAGTTTTTTAGGAATTACCACCTTATATGGATTCATGACAGATTTAGTCTTCTTCATGAGTATTTTATTATTAAGAAGGAATCCTGAAATACTTTCCCTACGCTCTAACTTCTCTATTATTTCCATCAGCTCGAGGTCTTCTCGCTGTAATTTATCAATCGAATCTTCTACTAAAGGAAGTTTCCACTTATTGGCTATTTCCATGTTCTTCTTGAAAGCAGCTAGTCCAACAGGTCCTTCCATAATGTCGAACTCAAAAGGATCGTACATCCTGGTCAGAAAGTCCGCAACGGTATTGTCTGCTGACCTGACATGTTTTATCTTAAAGTTAAACTGACAAAGTATTTCTACCAATGGACCATATTTCAGGAGTCCCTTGCTGTTATTTAAAATCCATGTTAACGCTTTGTTGTCGGTGAGTACGTCAAATTCGTTTATCAGATAATGCTTATAACGTGAAATAGTTTTAACTAGGCTGATAAACTCTATTTCATATATGCTTCGTTGCTTATCAGCCTCCGAAAGCCGTTTGCTGAAGTAGGCAACTGGTTGAAGATTGCCATTTTCATTCTCCTGAGAGACGCACCCAGCCACACTCTTCCCAGAGCCGTCCACGTTAACAATGAACCTCTTGTTCAAATCAGGCGTTTTCAAAACGACATTTTCAATTAAAATGTTCTTTAATCTATCTAGCAACATTTGGTGCTCCTTCGTCCATTCAAATTTCACCTTGGGAGACTTTAAGGCACTCAGCGGTCCCATTAGTTCTTGAAATTCAGAAGCAAATTTGGAGTAGTAATTAAATAAACCTAATATTTTCATAAGACCACGTCTATTTCTAGGAGGAGGAATATTTTTAATGGCTGACACCCTACTAGGATCGATTTCCATTTGATCCCCTTCTATCACATATCCTAAATAGTTAATACCTCTATAAAAGGACATACATTTGTCTGGGGATACAGTAATACCATAATCTTTAAATCGTTCGAATACCCTTTCAACAGTTTTCATATGTTCTTCGATGGAATTGGAAGCTATCAGGACATCATCGAAAAATAATTTAACACCCTCGTCTCTCATATCTCCTAATACCTTTTCCATGGCTCGAGACAAAATATTACTTCCCGTCTTAATTCCTACTGGAAGACGAGTATACTGATAGCACCCTTTTGGAGTTACAATAGTTGTTATGTCTCGAGAACCTTTATCTAGCTGGATTTGGAAGTACGCACGGCGTAAATCTATTTTCGTGTACACGCGCTTATCAGCTAAACCTGTAAGGCATTCCTCTAAATTAGGAGACGGATATACGTCGTTCACAATAAGTGAATTAGCCTTAATGTAATTCCCAACAATACGATGAGTGTTATTTTTATTCCGAACTAGAAAACAGCTACTGGCAAAATTAGAGTGATCAACTTCCTCTAGAATACCTTGATCCAATAACTCTCGAATTTTTGATCATAAAAAATCTTTTCTTTATTTTTTGGAATAGGAAATGGTGTGTCCTTAAATGGTTTATTGTCCTTAAGATATTATCTGCCAATAAAATTTTTTATACACCCTACTCTATCTGATATCACGTCTTTATATTTAACCTTTATAGAATCAATGAAAGAGATCACCTCTGGTTCATTGAATCTCCAAGAATCCCGATTATCATTTTGGTTTTTCAACTGTGTGCATTCCGGATTTTTCACCTGCATGGTAGTCTGATCATGTAAACTATCGGATGTACGAGGCTCGTCCGAAATAAACTTTTTATTTCTCTGAATCAACTTGTGAAAGTTTTCAGCTTGATCTATATCAATATCTGAAACTTCAGAGCCGCTGCTACCATCTAAAGAATTCAGTTTATCCACTTTATTCACTGGACCACTGCTATGACTAAGCTCCACTTTCTTTTCAGCTAAGTTAGTATCCGGAGTTACCACTAAAGTTTTATTCTTTAATCCTTTCTTCCTACGATTCCTACGCTTGCTTTTCTTTCCACTAGTTTTAACATCGGGTTTCACAACTCTATCTTGATCCTTATCTGGCAACCTAGCATTACTCGCCGAATGTTCACTCTGACCAAGTTCAACATTAAGAACTGCAGATGTTAAATCGACAACTAAAGGTTGACTCGAATTTTCTTTTGAACTACTTTTAACTAATTTGTCCATTAACTGAGAATTCGAAAAACACTGTCCCGAATTCTCCAAGTTAATTTCGGATATTTCATTTGCACCACTCTGATTTCCATGAAAATTATCAATAACTGAGACACAACTGCCCTCTGAAGATGAATTATTATACTGAGTCCCAACTGGATTTGTAACCTCGGACCTTTCAATCGCACCACACAGTGTTTTCCCAAAATTCGTACGACTTTCATCCTTCCACATGGATTCAATGGAATCTTCAATTTTTCGAACGTCTCCAACTTCTGAATCAATCATAGATCTCAGATGATTCAGCTGGATAGCACTAGGCGCTGGAATTTCTAATAATTTGGATTCAAGGTCAAAATAATCCAAATCGCACTGAATACTCGCATCTTTTTTCCGAAAATTAAATCCATCTTCACAAATAAAAATTGATACCATAAAGTTCGAAACAGAAGAAACATCATGTTTAGTAGAGTGATGATCAGTTATCATTTCATCCCTTTGGCCAGACTCATCACCAGATTTAAATCCCCTAAGATGTTTGTTATGTTGAATCATCTTCTTATAGTTTAACCTAACCCGTTTCTTTCCACCGCGTAGAATCAAACAGTTTCTAGAATAATCTATAACTGAGTTTGTCGATCGTAAGAAAGGTGTTCCCAGAAGACACATGCAAGGCAACTGTTCCACTATCTTAAATGATATTCTCTCAAAATGACCTGAGAGATTCAAAGTCAATATTATCTCCCGGTTTGTTGAAAAATTTAACCCGGACGGAGCATTTACCACCTTTTCAGGAGTCAGTCTAATAAATTTTTCCAATCCACAAAACCGCACTAAGTCCAGTCGAACGATGTTAAAGCTTGAACCTCCATCCACACAAATGTCTGTTAAATAATTATGTATTTTACCAACCACAAATGAAGCGACGGTATTATCCAATTCACTAGGAATTGTGTTAACTGAAGCATTAGATGCTTTAAATTGATCAGACCGTTCATTCGGAATCTTGTTTTTTCCATGAACCTGAGATTCTACTTTCAAACGATTCTTTACATTGGTAGGGTAAGAATTATTTAATTCTTTATTCAAAGAAAAATTTTTATCACCCACTGGAAATTCTCTATTTTTAAAACCTTGATCAGGATTTAACATTACTAAATTAGTCTTTTTGCGAGAAAAACCCATTTCCTTATTATATTCCAATTGATTTCGAAAGTTTAATTCATGCTTATCAGCAATATCCATTAACTCGGATCGGGTAGCTGGGATGTAATAATTCAGCATTTTATATCTATGGTTTGGATTCATGCCACATACAATGATATTTACCATGTCTGACTCATTATCCATAAAATTTAATACATTCATGGCAATTACTATAGATCTTACATACTGAGTAACTGATTCAGACAAGCGTTGACGTCTATAAATTCTATCAGAAATAAGTGAATGTAATGCAACAGGCGTAATAAAATTCTTAACAAGCCTAGATTTTAACTCATTCCAAGCTATTTGATGATTTAATGCTAACAAAATTTCCTTTAATAACGAACCTTCACATTTCCCGACAAGAACAGAAAGAATCATACTCAAAGAGTAGCTAGTATCCATTAGAGTTTCCTCAATTTTGGCTAATATCTCAAAAACTAAAACTATTACTGCCATCAGTTATTTTAAATTCCTTAAATTTTAACTCTAGAAAATCACTAGTTCTTTTAAATGTATACTTCATCAGGAGATTATGCTCAACATTTGAAGATTCATTAGTACTATGCAAAGTTGGCAACCCTGTTAACATATTTTCACCCATCTGAGTTCTCCTAGGTGGAGCACCATACCGCGGATGTAACGAAGTCTTGGGAGTGGAATTTCTAATTTGAGAAACCCTTCGGTAATAATCTCTAAGATTCAAGTACTTAGAAGGAACCTCATTCTTATCAGGACCTGAATTTCCAAAATTTATCGAATTCCTATCATTATTTGAACCAGAACTCATTAAAGGCTCATTAAAAGTAACTTGCCTTTGATCTCGAAAGGATTCGTTCAAACTCCCAATATTAACAAATCTACTGAAATTGTATTCATCCGCAGGTGACTGCGAACTACCTCCACATTCTAAATTATTAGCTCTCATAGATGGTTGTCTAATATGAAAACTCCCTTGAGTTGGCGGAGTCAGTGACATATTCAACCGTCCAAAATCAGATCTAGTATCTGTTTCAAGATTGCCGGTTCTATCTACCGTTATCAATTCGGAATATTGCTCCGGAATATCAATACTGACATACTCCATCGGATTACACATATGTATTATTATAGAACAATACAAGTATAAATAGAACATAAATAATATAATTATAATACATACAAAATACAATACTAACTACGAACACTACTGCGACCCAGACTTTTTTTTTGACCAAATGGAAATAATCCTAATAATACCTTGCTTCACCTTAATTTAATTTATCAAAGATACTAGTAATTTATAAATAAACAATAAGTTTCAATTAGCAATCGAATTTAATTCTGAAATGCAAAAGCAAATGCGAAATTCCAAAAATAATTATGAGTTTAATAAGTATATCAAAAGTAATAACAATCGGACTTGAAATACTTACAACAACAAAATTAATAACGGACATGAAATACTTACAATACAAACCCAAAAAATGTTTAGAAAAGGACGGACTTACAATGCAAACCCAAAAATTTTAGAAAAGGACTTGGGCTGTGTTCAAATTTGTAACGCCCCCATCCGTAGCCTAGCGGATAAGGTGGGAAAAAACAATCCAGCCTGGCCTCAGAAGGGACTTTACACGAGCAAAGCATCCGGATAGCGAGGCTGTTGTTTCAATTCGGAAATCCAGAGGAGTGATAGTTCATAAATTAACAGTAAATATATATATATAAACAAATAACAACACAACCAATTCAGGAAATAAATGTTTATTACAAATAAATTACAATAATTAATCTGTCTTCTCGCTGCCAAGTCAAAATCTGGATTCAATAAATATTTATTTTTCTCAGTTTGAGAAAAGAAAAAAATATTTAATGTAATTCAAAGAATTGTTCGCTGAATTGTAAATCTTCAAAAATTGAATAATAAGCAAATTCTCCAGTCAAGTCAGGAACCTCTGAAGTTTGACGCAAATATTCGAGGCCAGTCAAGGACCTCCCACACTTAACTCTAATATGAACACTCAAGGCCAGTCTAGAAAATAAGAAATAAATTTGTACCTTTAATCGAGTGAAGATTTCCCTTTCTTACAAACCGAAGGAAAAGTTTCATAAATACTTATTATAAAAAGAAATTATTTTTATTAATTTGTCGCAATTTAGTTTGAAAATAGAAAATTCCCGACGAAAAACAACCGCAAACAACTTTGCTATACTCAATTGAATGCGTTCCAACATCGAAACATCTGAAACACAAACCGGTCAAACATACTCCAAACAGTACGAACAAGTCAAACGAAGTTTTCTTTTTTAAAGAAAAAAGAATCAAATTTTACTATCAATTCTTCAGAATTCAAAAACAGCATTAACAAGCCTTTCGGATTTTACTCTTTGAATCAAAAACATGAATTTCAGACCTGTAATAAACATAGGATGAATAGCACATTTCATAGGTTTCGGGTACAAATCCCTCCACCTTTGTTCCCCTGGATTTGCCGAGCTTATTCACGATAATTATTCCACTGAAAACCTAACCAAATGGAGCCAACAAGACAACCCACAGAATACACATAAAGACGTAGACAGACAATCTAATAGAAAAATTGAAAATTAACTCACCTCTGAAAATCCACGTTTTTACCTCAACTTTCTGTAGTTTCTCTGCCCTCAATCGTCTCGGACTCTCTTATCAAAACAAGAATATTCCACTGTAACGTGAGGTTATGCTCAGGATTCAATTTAAATGATCTCAATTCAATTAGAAACTCAATTGAGAAAATGGGACGTAGATCCACAATTTCCCAAATTCACGAAATCGAGAAAAAAATATATAAACAATTATAATTACGTGATTCTGAGTATTACTCATGCACCTTTCTGCAATTTGCTTGCTAATAGAAGCAGAGAGAACTAAACCAAGCCTCCCTTCCAACACTTTTATCGAATTTCCAAGCAACACTATTTTCACTAATTTTTCAAAAATATGCAAATACACTAAATATTGCAGTAAATGAAATATCACTATAATCATAATCCTCACTTGTAATGGATATTCTTATTTCCTTCTATAACACACTCTTCTACAAACGAAGACTTCAATACAAGAAACGTGCCGCAACACGAAACGTCCATTTAGATTTATAATCCATTCGAACAGCTTAATCCCTCCAGATGTTACCCGTTCGTACAACACAGCCCAAGTCAGCTAGCCGAGGCCAGCTACTTACGGCCGCAAAGCCGTGACCATGCGCAGTCAACGACCAGCGCATAAGCCAAGACCTTGATATTTCTCGGTTACGAAAGGCAAAGGAAATCTTCTCACAAACGTTATATTTACATTCAATTCTTTCTCTCTTAATTTTAAAAAAATTCGCAGATGATTCTTTTGTATAAGCTTATGTCTCTTGCTGTAACACATAATATTAAATACATAAATAGTAATTTTACCATTTTCCTTATCGAAGATTTACATTTTTATTTTTTTTATAATTTCTTTTTTTTCTGTGACTTGTAACGGGCACGTTACAAGGCGCTTAACACGAATATCACACTTAAAATTAGCTGGTAGCTCAGGGTTGCCAGTAAATGTGGAATTTACCAAAACAATTCATGATTTCACATTTATTTTGTTAGGTTTTACTCAGGAACGTATAATTACGTCCCTATGTAACATTGCGGAACGTGTTATACCTCTTTCTATTCGTCAATGATCGTACCTTTTGAAACTTTAACAATCGTTCCGGTAGTTGGTACCGTTCGGAAGTTTTATATCTATATATTCGAAAATATCCCATTTTCTAGAGGAAAATCCGATTTTTTAAATTTTTTTACTGCCAACTCTGCAATAGTAAAATTATAATTTATATTTGAAAAGTAACCTGTCTATTTTGCAAATGTTTTCTGCAAATGTCGTCATAATCGAAGCGAGCCGAACTGTGAAAAAAAAATCCTTCTACCAAACTGCCGCAATTTTACAAACCTTTACAACATTTACATTAAAAATGTAATATTGACTTCCGTATGCCGAAGAGAACTATAGGACAATATATTCAGACAGTGTAACTATCATTTCGATAGTCTGTACTGGGGTGGAGGATTTTATGTACTGAAATAGTGCACGAAAAATTCCCTTTCTGCAAAATTCCGTCTTCTTTCTGCCTACATCTGGCAATCCTGCAATGAATAACTGCACTGGCAATCCTCGGATAAATATAACCATAAAATATACGTTAAATCAACAATTTATATTCTATTGTCATCCACACAATTTTTTTCCCATGGGATAACTGTTACGGCAAGAATTTTCGAAGGGGTAAATGTCACACGTATTTAGGGAAAAAAATGAATTGCATTGTTGTTATAATAGCAATATACAAAGAAGTGTAAGAACGGTTTTCCTGCCGTCGTTAAGCACTTTGTACTTGTTGGATCTGGCAACAATGCGTAAAGCTCACTCATGTGCCCACGATCCAATCACCTGATCACTCGACAGGCTGAAACTTGTTGGCGGCGTGCGTGTGTGTGTGTGTGTGTCCGCGCTCTCTTTTACTGTACTGTAATGTGTCTTGGTTGAGAGGTGGTTGTGGTGAAAGTAACAGTAAAGTATTTGAATTAAACACTGAGTATTTGTGTTATTTGAGCAAGTGTCGGTTTTCATGAAAATGCCCCGCACCTGCAAGAACAATCCTGATAACTTTTGTTATATTTGTGCAGACGCTATTTGTGGTAACAGAAGGCGACCACTTACTGATGCAGTAAGGAAAGACTATTCATTGTATTTCGGTTGTCGAGTGGGAGTCCAAAACAAATCTTGGGCTTCACACGTGTGTTGTACGTCGTGTTCTTCCGTACTAAATGCTTGGATGCATGGGAAAAACGTCTCCATGAAGTTTGGCGTGCCTGCTATTTGGCGTGAACCCAAGTGAACATGTTATACTAAGTATTTTTGTTATATATATGAGTGGGATAGTCGCGCAAGAGTTAAACACTATACACAAAAGGAGTGGCCTTTAAGAACAGCTATGATTCCTGGCTAAAATTATTGTCAATGAACCTCTACTGAACCCTCAGAAACTTGTTCTCCCACCACTGCATATTAAGTTGGGACTTATGACAGCGTTTGTAAAGGCAGTGAACAGGAATGAAGCAGCATTCGGATAATTGTGCACGAAGTTTCCACGATTAAGTACAGAGAAGATCAAACAGGGAATATTCATTGGTCCACAGATACGCCAGCTCCTAAATGACCCTCACTTTCAGGCTACTCTAACCCCTGATTAGCTGCATGCTGGCGTTGTTTCCGTAATTTGACCACGCTGTTCTTGGGAAACAAGAGGCCGACAATTACAGGGACTTTGTGGATGAATTAATTCATGCTTATCAATACATTGGCTGCAACATGACACTGAAAATACAGTTTTTTCACTCACACCTCGATATCTTCCCACAGAACTGTGGTGCTTTCAGTGATGAACACGGCGAGAGATTTCACAGGGATATTTCTCTCATGGAACATTGATACACGGGTCGGTGGAGAGCTGCAATGTTGGCTGACTTCTGCAGGACGCTACAGAGGGATGCCCCAGACACAACCTACAAGAGGAAGGCAAAGAAACGGCGCATTCATTCAAGGTAAGTGCATTCACTTATCCTAGGCAATAAATTTGTAAACAATTTACTTTTGTGCAGCAATAACGAAGGTCCGAGGACCAAAAAGTGTAGTTGACAGAAAAAATTTGCGGTATTTTAGTTCAAAGGACAACATTTATTCACAGTTCGGTCTTCTTGATGACACATAACGTTACCAGTCTTAGAATAACTTTCCCAGCATTCTTTCCAGTTATTTATTGCAGAATTACCAGCTGTAGACAGAAAAGAGTAGGAATTTTGCAGAAAGGGAATTTTTCGTGCAATATTTCAGTACATAAAATCGCCCACCCCAGGACAGACTACCGAAATGATAGTTACATTGTCTGAATATATTGTCCTATAGTCCTGTTTGGCATACGGAATGGACGTCAATATTACATTTTTAATGTACATGTTGTAAAGATATGTAAAATTTAAGGCAATTCGGTAAAAGGGATAATATTTTTCTTTCACAGTTCGCCTCGCTTCGATCATGCCGATATTTACAGAAAACATTCCCAATCTTGACAGGTTACTTTTCAAATATAAATTATAATTTTACTATTTCAGGGTTGCCAGTAAAAAATTAAAGAATCGGATTTTCCTCTAAAAATGGGATATTTTCGAATATATGGGTATATAATTTCGCAACGGTACCGGTTACCGGAATGATTGTTAACTTTTCAGAAGGTACGGTCATCGACGACTAGAAAGAGGTATAACACATTCCGCAACGAGGGATATAATTATACGTTCCTGAGTAAAACCTAACAAAATAAATGTGAAAAACATGACTTTTTATGGTAAATTACACATTTAGTGGCAACCCTGAGCTATCAACTAATTTTAAGTGTGACATTCGTGTTCAGCTTCTCGAAATCTATAAAGATTGGTTACTTTCGTTTCTGTAAAAAATCCAGTGTAGTTGGCCAGAGACATACAAAATAGTTTGGTTGGTTGCCAAGGTAAGGTCTCCTTCAACGAACTAACCAATCTATCTTGTTCTGTGGTTAAGAAATGAGTGGCTCTGAGGAACGCAATGGTAAGCACCAATTCTGATGAAATTGGAAAAAATGAAAATGAAATGAAATCTTTAAGTTTTACATCCTACTGTTATGCCATGCAAGCCAAAGGAGGTGGTGATGGTGAGGAATGAGGGAAATGGTGAGATGGAAAAAAAATAGGGGGACGAAAGAGCCCACGCACACGGTGTTTGCTCACCACGAAGTTCACTTTTTGCGAGCTGGAATTGAATCCAGGAACAAGTGCACCAGAGGTGAATGTTCTGCCACTGAGTCACCGCAGCCCTCTCTCCTGAAATTGAATTATTAGGTGAAATTGATTGGATTCGGACCAGAGAACAGTAAGTAGGTAGTGTAACTTCGGAATTGTACTTGCATATGTAGGGAAAGTTGTTTAGTATGTTTCATTGCATTGCGTTGCATGGACATGTTGAACTTTCTTTTTCAATTTACTGGAAAGTTAGAAAATGTTGCGAAATATTGTTTCCACCCAAGCCTCTCAAATATCTGAACATAGTGCAATTCTCTTTGTCTTTAGTAGGGTTTATTATAAAATACTTTTAATGGACGTGAGCTTGTAAACAAATAAAAATAAAGAACAAATATGTATTTTTTTTAAATAATACTAATGGTAAATTGAGAAAATTTTAATTAAACCATATGACACCTCAACTAACATTACATTAGCCAGTGAGATTGCTACGCTCAATTTTCAATCCCCTGGGCAAGTATTTAGCTTTATAGTTGGTGAATATTGCGGCATGTGTGTTAGGCTATCTTCTAATTGATAACATACAGCAACATAGCTGAATCGGATTTCAATATCTGAAATAGTAAATTTTCGTCCTTCATTTCATCTGTCTGACAGAAAATGTTAGCACTGAAGATTACTTACATATCCTTCAGCTAAGGTAGTATTCTCCCTATCACGTTATCTGTACATATAGAAACGTTTGCAATTTATCAATTGTAAAATGCCCCCTTCGCTCTGCATTGGCATATGTAAAATTCTGCTACAAACTACGAACTTCAATACTTGATGCTAGTGTCACAAGAGGTTTTCAGGATTACTGCTATTCAGGGCATGTACACTCAGATCATACTAAGAACTTCCTTTTCTTTAAAATCGATTTGCTTTATTTTTAGAACTTTTGAATTTTACGATTAGTGATAGTTAATACATTTTAGAATTTCTGCTTGTTGATTGGTTTTTGGATCCCAAACCGAAATCATATCCTCGAAGAAATTAAATGTCGACTGGTAGCATTGAAGTCGTGTTCAATTCAGTTCGAAATCTTTTGTCGTCGCGAATTCTGTCGAGGAATTTGAAGCCTACAACCTATGAAATAATAATCATGCCTGTTGTGTTATGGTTACGAATCATGTTCGCTTACTTTGAGGGAAGAGCGCAGACTGAAGGTTTTCAGAATAAAATCCTAAGACGAATATTCGGACCAAAGGGAAACCGAAATATGAGATGGCAGAAATTCATAAAGAGAAATTGCAAAAATTATACCGTTTACCAAACATTATTAGGGTCATCAAGTCTAGATGTTCAGGTGGGTAAGTGATGTAGACAGAATGAAATAAAATATTACCTCTTTTAAATTATAACTAGAAATCCAATCTGAAAACGTCCATTAGGAAGATCCAGGAGCAGATAGGAAGACAATATTAAAATTAATCTCGCAAAAATAGAAACACAAAGTACAATCTTTATCTAGTTGGCTAAGGATAGAAGTTAATAGAGAGCTTCTGCGAATATGGCATTAAACCTCCGGGTTTCATAAGCCATAGAGTTAGTTAGTTCATTAGATTGGATTCCCGACTTCTAAAGTTTAATAATTATGCTGTGAAGCTCAATTTATCCGATCTTTTACACTTTGTAAGTTCAGACATATCCACTGCACATACGCTATTCACTTCCATATGTTCACCTTTGAATACATTGTCTCTGAAGGGGGGGGCGGGTGTGAATCCTAATATTTTGAAGTAAAAATATTTAATATTTTATTCTAATTTATTTACTAACGACAGAATAACATATAAATAATAATAATCTATATATATAAAAGAGAACGCACAAAATCCTTTGTCCGCTCATCACGCTAATACGGCTGAACCGATTTCTTTCATTTTTGGGGGGTTGTTAGGATTTGGACCCTAGATGGTTTTTATCATATCACTTTAATTTTCAATTAGCAGTGTCTTGAGATAATTGACCAATCAGGTGTTCATACGTAGAAAAAATCCTTTGTCCGCTCATCACGCTAATACGGTTGAACCGATTTCTTTCATTTTTGGGGGGTTGTTAGGATTTGGACCCTAGATGGTTTTTATCATATCACTTTAATTTTCAATTACCAGTGTCTTGAGATAATTGACCATTCAGGTGTCCATACGTACAAATCCTTTGTTATTAGTTCATCATATAAAAATAAACGTACTTATATGCAACCCGCATGACCCTGTGACTGGGCGGGTTAACATAAATGACAGGCGCTATAAATCACTTGAAAGCGAAAAAGTAAAAATTATCTAAGTAACAAAGTTTATTGCGTTCCGGGATGACCGCAGCGAAGCGGGGCGGGTTAACATAAATGACAGGCGATATAATGTTAACATTAGTGCAATCTTCTATGGTTTTTATCATATCACTTGAAAGCGAAAAAGTAAAAATTATCTAAGTAACAAAGTTTATTGCGTTCCGGGGTGACCGCAGCGAAGCGGGGTGAACGCTGCTAGTTATATTTATTTGGAATATTCCGGCTGTGGAACGATTATAACAGAGCTCCTGATATACCTCAGGGTTCCGTAAAAGTAAGAAGAAATTTAACAAATGGAACCGAAGATAATAAACAGTTTGAGCTAAGTAGTACCATTTGAATCACTTCCTTTGATGTCCCCCCAAATTTTATATGTCAGACACGCCAGCGCATGGAAGTGCTTCTTTTAGACGCTTCATTGTATCTACCTATCAGAAGATTTTAGTAAAAAGCTTACTTGATGTTAAAATACATTGTCTCAATATATGAAATAAAGTAAGAAATACCAAAAATAGCTTTCTTATTTCAGATTTACTTTCAGCATGTACCTAAACATTTCATGTTAGGTTTTCTTTTATTTCTCCTCCTAGAGATGTTTCGAGTTTGTATAGTTAGAGTACACGTCTTCTGTGCGAGAGAATCTAATTTCGAATCCCAGTGAGTTCAGATACATCTTACACAACGTGAAGCTGTAGGTCCACCACTCATATATCCTCGGTGCTACAATGAATGATACCTTCCAATTCAGCCAATCCAAGACAATTATTTTGCGAGGAAAATATATCAAGTGAATATAATTGGGCTAATCCATATGAAGTGGTCTAAAAATGGTGAAAGTGGTTGCTCGACCATCTCCGAAAATTATAAAAAGTGAAGTGTGAAGAACCTTGTGTATGGGAAGGTCAATAACACGAGTCACGTTTTCGGAGGTACAATTGTTCATGAATGGCTTCCATCTTTGTTATCGGCCGGGTGTCATTTTCTGCAGTTGCAAGCGTTTACCAAAACCACATTTGCTCAGGACTTACTAATCAGAGGAACATGAAACAAAAACTAATGTGTACAGAAGAGACCAAGGTATACGGAGAATATATAATCGTGCGCCCAAGTGGAGATTCAGGGTTGCTAACTAATACATGAAATCACCAAAAAGTACAGAAAAGTGCACGTTTCAAGGGGCTGTATTTTGGAATGGCATAAAGTTAGTGATTCAGAATTTATGGTGTGAATAATTCTTCAGAAACATTCACAGCTATGATACGACTGTTGCCACAGAGTTATGGGGATTCGAAAGTTGGAGTTTGTCATTTTTATGGCATTTTTGTGGCTTAATATCTCAGGATGGCAAACTGCTAAAAATTGGTGTTGCAGCCACAAAGTAGTTCTGTATGTTAATAAACTATTACAAAAAAATCATGACTGATATTACAACAATGTTAAGAAAGCACGTGCGTGACGATGCCAAGTCGGTGCATGAATCACCTTTTACGTTATGATCGGATGGATATTCATTCTACTTTATCAGTGTGAGAAAACAGGCATCAGGTGGGAGTGAAATCGTGGCCTAAATCGTCCACGTTGGCTTTACCCACCTGTATTGTTTTTTGTTATTAGTGCATTTACCCTCGAAATGTCATTCAGCTGCTTGGAGTATCCGTCAGTCGTTTTGCTACAGCCACAGTGGAAGGTTGTTGTATTGTGCGATGAAAATGTCCTCTCAGTGTTCTGTGGGAAATGCAACTAATGAGGAATGCTATAAATCTACGTATGGTGTTTGTGCGAAGGAACTAAAGTATATTTCGGACTTGCAAACCGAAAGTCAGGAGCTGCTTCTTCTGCGAATTGGCTGTGAACCTGTTACAGTGTGCAAGTACCATAAAATTTAGAGCAATATAGCCATCTGTTCGGTCGTGTGTGTTGTGACCCAATGAACATTCATAAGAAATCTATTAAAAAGGGACTTCGAAATTTCTCGTTGAACACATGCTACAAGGAAAGAAGACTGGTGTTCTGTTAATACCAGGAAAAGCACTTTGTCCCAATTGTTATTCCGCAGTGTTTGCATCCAGTGCAAGTAACCTGGAAGATCAAAACAGAAACAGCGATGTTGAATATGTTCCGTCAACATGCGTCTTAGAAACTTTAGATTCAGCATGTTGTACGTTAGGATTATCGCCACCGTCAAAAGTACGAAAAGTCAGTGCCGAGAAAAGGAAACGTATGTTTCAACGCAAAATGGACCAAGTGTCACAAGCGCTAAGAAGACAATTAGAACTTGCCTTTGAGGAAACTATTGAAGATGAAGACGACAGCGTACAAGTGTCCTCGGATTATGAAATCCTGATACATTGATTAAAAGAGAAATGTGCCATTGCTACCAAGGAAGAAAAAGTAAAAATCTTAAGTTTGCTCCCAACAACATGGCCTCGTAAGAAGATTGCAACTGAATTTAATGTGACAGAACGTTTTGTCAAGATTACTAGGAAACTGTGAGTGAGCAGGGAATTTTACCACATCTTGGGCACAAGCAGGGAGTATCAATGTCACCAGAGACAACAGAAAAGATTCTCCATTTTTATGAAGATGATGAATACAGCCGTTTGTGTCCAGGTAAGAAAGATTGTAGACCAGTACGTGCAGGAAGTGTGAGATTTCAGAAACAGAAACGACTGTTGTTATGTAACCTGAACGAGCTTTACCTGACATTTAAACAGAACCATCCAGAATGCACAGATATTCACAGGGCTAAATTTTGTGCCATGAGACCTAAATGGTGCATTCTTGCCGGTGCTGCGGGTACTCATAGTGTCTGCATATGTATGTACCACCAAAATATAAAGTTAATGATTGATGGGGCAAAACTAAACGTTGAATACAAGGATCTCCTCGAGTTACTCGTATGTGATATTAACAGCAATGCCTGCATGATGCAAACATGCGAACACTATCCAGGTTAAGCTGTCCTTCTGTCGATGTTTGATGATGCCATGGAAAGTGAAGTTTTCCCTGACATTATTCAATACAAGCAATGGGTTACAGTTGATAGAAGTGAACTGATTACAGTAGTCAAATATGCGGACGAATTTTTTGAAACATTATGTGAGAAACTCGAGGATCTCAAAAAGCATCACTATATATCCAAGGTTCAAGCACAATACCTAAAATACAAGAAAGACAATCTCAGTGATTCTGAGTGTAAAGTTTCGGCTGATTTTGCTAACAACTATACATTCATCACCCAAGATGCCATACAGTCCTATCATTGGGTAAATCAGCAAGCCACTCTGCATCTTTTTGTCTACTACTACCAACAAGATGGAGAACAGAAGCACTCTTGTCTCTGCGTAATAAGTGATCATTTAGCGCATAATACTGTGGCAGTTCACGTGTTTCATCAACATATTATCAGTCACAATCGAGAACATTTACCACACGTAGCAAAGATTACATACTTTTCTGATGGTGCGTCCAGCCAGTGCAAGAACAAGAACTTTGATAATCTGTGTCACCATCAAGCAGACTTTGGGCTCGAAGCCGAATGACACTTCTTTCCTACGTCACACGGCAAAACTGCATGTGATGGTGTTGGTGGGGTGACGAA
This sequence comes from Thermobia domestica, assembly GCF_964235325.1. NCBI lineage: Eukaryota > Metazoa > Arthropoda > Insecta > Zygentoma > Lepismatidae > Thermobia > Thermobia domestica. The sequence continues at coordinate 265,650,179 of NC_137456.1, forward strand.
GAGAGAAGTTGCAAGGGCTAGTTTGCAGAGGCCAGTTACTGATCAGATCCTTACACCTTACGATATGTTTCAGTTTTGTTCAGAACACATCAAGGGGATCAATTATGTATTTGTTTCCACTGATCGTGTCTCAACATGAAGATGAACTGAAAGAGCGATTTGCGAGCCGTAAGTCCATTCCAGGCACAAAAAGCTTTCATCGTTTTACATACCTTACGATGCAACATACCTTACGATCTTATATTACATCAATAAGTGACGAACTTCAGGACTTTCCTGTTGCCAAATGTGTGTCCGTACCACACTGAGAACTAATACTGTTTTTTGTACTGCTTTGTTGCTCGGTCAGTACTAATACACTGAATACCATCGTCGTGCACGTGCTTTCTAAGCATTGTCGTAACTTTGTTATTCATGTAATATCAGTCATGATTTTTTTGTAATAGTTTATTAACATACAGCACTACTTTGTGGCTGCAGCAGCAAGTTTTAGCAGTTTGCCATCCTGAGATATTAAGCCACAAAAATGACAAACTCCAACTTTCGAATCCCCATAACTCTGTGGCAACAGTCGTATCATAGGTGTGAATGTTTCAGAAGAATCTGTACAGGCACTAGTATTCACACCATAAATTCTGAACCACTACCTTTATGCCATTCCAAAATACAGCCCCTTGAAACATGCACTTTTCTCTACATTTTTGGTGATTTCATGTATTAGCTTGCAACCCTGAATCTCCACTTGGGAGCACGATTATATATTCTCTTTATACCTTGGTATCTCCTGTACACATTAGTTTTTGTTTCACGTTCCTCTGATTAGTAAGTCCTGAGCAAATGTGGTTTTCGTAAACGCTTGCAACTGCAGAAAATGACACGCCGCCGACAACAAAGATGGCCGCCATTCATGAACAACTGTACCTTCGAAAACGTGACTCGTGTTATTGATCTTCTCATACACAAGGTTCTTCACACTTCACTTTTTTATAATCTTCTGAGATGATCGAGCAACCTACTCTGGACCACTTCATATGGATTAGCCCAATTTCGGCAGTTGGTAAATTCCTGCAATCTGGTCGCACATATAAGTAATCCGTAAGCATATAAAAATATTTTTTTAAATAAGTCTAATCTTCACTCTAGAGTCAGATAATGCACCATTATAACTCCCACTTCCTTTTACCTACTTGGTTTTCGATTAAATGATACCGTTCGAAAGATTTTCATAGAAACGAATTACAATTAAATAAAGACAACGATTTTCTGAAAATTCTAAATATCGTCAGCCACATTTTGCTTGAAACTATACACATGGCCGTCTTCTCAGAAAAATTTCTTATATTGCATAGGAAAAGATATTTAAAAGGGAGAACCGGTTTTGGTGTTACCAGCGGTCAAACAGACAACACGTCCCTATTGTTATTGTTTTCAGGATAATCCAAAGCACTATCTGGAGGTCTTGCAGATGGGGAGAGAATCAAAGAAACCTACATATCTGGCTCGAGAAAAAAAAAACAATCACTCCGTTCGAACCGGACCATGTTTAAAACAGCTGTCAAACAGAAGAAATTATTTTTGACTATCATTCTCTAAAATGGCTCTAGTGAGAAAAAGTCAAAGTAAGCATAAAATATTTAGTAACAAACACCTGGATAAACTTCGAATTGTAAACAATAATTAGCTTTCACAATTCTCATAATTTTCATAATTAATAAAGGATGCTATGTTATTATTTATGGAAGTTCTATCGTACTCCACGTGCTGGACAGAGCCTGAAATAACTTTCATTTGTTCAGAGTACCGGTAATCATTTTGTTATAACATTTAAATTACGTTAACAGTTTCGGCAGTTATTTCTGTTTTTATCAGATATTTTCCGTTTCTGGGAATTTAATTTACATTTCAATAAACGTTGCTGTGTTACGCGATGATGGAATGCATTTCTTTTATGTTTTTACTTTCATTTAATTTATTTAGGCTAACTGTCATACTGTTGATCTAAGGGATGTTGAAGATGGTGATTAGTGCCTTATTTCAGAAGACATTCCAGCTTTCCGCTAGCAAAAATGAAAACCTGAGTCAGGATCGTTTCATTGGGATTTGAACTACGGCCAAGATCCCGAGCTCAAACTAACGTTTTTAAAGGGCGGATTCTGAGCTCGTTGTCTTTGCAACCTCAAAAATTACGAATTCGACACAGATATGGGTCATTTTCGATCATTTTATACATCTTAATCTCTCCTCCCCTATGTTTCGCTGTCAGATTGAAATTATTTTTAAAAAATCATTCCAGGTCCGAACCACATGTATGTCAAGTTGATTTTGAGCTTAACGTCCCGTTCAGTAGTGAGACGTGGAGCTACTAATTTGCGTGTAATCCGAATCACGTGAGCTCTCGCCGGGAATCCAACCCGGATCTCTCACGTCAAAGACGCTTGCGCTAACCGCTTAGCCACGAAGGAGCACCTCATCTATGTTGGAAATTTGATAGAGATTGGTCGGATGGTTCAAGCGTTAAGTCACAAACATAAAAACTTCCATTTTTTGTATTTCCCAACAATTATTTCAGCGTAAAAGAGGACTAAATATTTATCAATTTCCGTACCAGCAGCCATATTAAAATAATTTTCAATTAACTCGATTTCTTTTACTTCAGTTCAAATTAGATAGAAAGGGACGTTAATTAACTTATTTTTTGAAAACACGGAAACGTACTTCTAATTTGAAGTTTTTGAATTTCGAACTGGGCAGTTTTAAGGCAATCACACATGAGTGTCCTAGGACTTGAGAAGTGTGTGCAACTTGTGTAAAATGATGCAGTACATTGTCAGTTGTTATTGAAACAAATCGTTCTAACTCTAACCGAAATGAAAATATAATTTGTTTCATATCAGAAGTTCTGTTTTATTCTATCTGATTTTGTATACTAAGATGTTTCAGATACCGAAAGAGGATTACTGTGAAAGCAATAATCATCTTGGAATCCTCACCAAATAATTCAGAATTTTTTTTTTTTTTTTTGAAGAAATGTGTGTCTTGATTGCTTGGAACACATTCCAGACCATTGAAATGTGAAGATTTAACGAACGAATGTCCGTAAAACGGCGAGTTCTGAATATGGTTCTGATAAATCATGCAAGAGAATTATTAGTAATCGTCCGTTAAGAGGTCTTGCAAGAAGAAATGCTAATAATTTAGTAATCACATTAGAATGTTCTGAAGTTTCAGGAGCATATTTTATTTGATTGGCTAGGTTTTCAATATGAATTAAACAGCGACATTGAATGAAAAGAGGAAACGTTTATCATGTTTCGAAGGACTGACAAATCCTCTGTATTTACTCATCATTGGTAATTTACCATATGAAACAATACGCGCGAGCGTCGGTACATTAATATCGTTGTTTCATAGGAAGTTGGTAAAATCATTGTAATTCATTGCAACAATATCTAAGTGCAATAAAACTGCTCGATAGAAATTTTCCGTAGTTTTTTTGGTCGTTGACAGCGCACAAGGTCTCTCTGTTCCATCTTCGATACGAACTTTATTGGTTTATGTTTTCCTTTGTTTCTTTCACTTTTATCAGTCTAGTTTTAGAATGGTAACTATACTACAGTTCCAGGTTATTACTTAACCATTCTTTTCTCAATATATTCGAGAACGAACGTAACCTATTCAACTTGTAAATGGCTATGATAGTCCAAAATTGTCATATATCTCCAAAGCTTAATTTATACATCAATTAATTAATGAAATTTCTGCGCGCATAAACATATTACATTCTCCTACCATGTATTTTGCGCATATTCTATAGTAACAGTAACTGATATGCTTTTCTGAATGGAGCATGGTGGCTTAGTGATAGAAAGCTCAACTCTGGAGCAGGGATCATAGCTGAGTCACCACACTACTAAGTTTGTAGTTTTCATCATAGCCGTGGGTTTTCCAGGGTGCTCCTCTTCCCTCTCATTTTCATTCCACCAATTCTACCACTACCATTAACTTGCCTTAATTATCCGCAACCCTTAGCCTAAAAGGCATAATTATCGAACGTTAAACTGAAAGATTTCATTTTCGACTTTCACTTTTAACTATCCTGAATCTATACATAATCATGCAATTAAGGACGTATAATTAATGTGAATTTAAGACAATCACATAATTGCCCATTCTGTGTGGAAGAGATGGTGAAGGCTAGCACCCATGGCCATTTTAGTATATGAATTATCCTGGTATTCGCCTAGCAGTACTGACGAAAACCCTAGTCAAAATGGCCGGATAAGGATTACAAGATGGGGCTTCAAAAAGCGCAGTAACACTCTACCAATTGAGATATGCTCGCTCTGCTGAAGTCTCATACAGAGAAAACCGAGTGGTCGTTACTCAGTTGGTAGAGTGCTGGCTTCATATTTGGGAGCTTCTGGTTCAAATCTGGTCCGGACATCACGACTCGGTTATTCCAGTGTTTTCGTTTGTCCCGTCAGATGAATGCTGATATCTGCATTAAAATGACTCTGGTCTTATCTCAATCATCACTTTCCCATGGCATAGACTATAGATCATAGGGTTTTAAATGTAAAATGAATTCAATTCGTACAAACGATATTTGATTCTTTTTTTAATATTTATCTCTGCAGTGGTCAAGTGCACTTTTTAGTTCACATAATTAAAGCACGAATGTCAAAAGGTATGGATTAGAATAATGAGTAGCAGTATCATGCCAAAATATATTATCTTGCCTTTCTCACTAAGACTCTTGTTAAATACCACTATTATACACCACAGCCCTGAGAAATCATTTCCTGCATCGAAGGAGTCTACAGAAAAAAACGACCTTGTAAACAGACAAAGCATCATCCATTTCTTAGAAGTAATGAGCCAACAGAGGAACGGGAGTCAAACAGTATCACGGTTGTTTTGGGACCTCATAAGTTTTATTCTTATGACTTATCAGTTCCACTCTCCGTACAATTTCTTTTTTATTAAATCCGTCTCTTTTTTGTTCTTCATAATTGCAGTGCCCTGAATGTGAAGGTAATTCTGAATATTGTAATTTGAGTATAGTGCGGAACGATATACAGATGGAGACAATTAATCACTCAGCACTCTGTTTTCCTCCAAATTAAAATAACATAATCCTTACGTAGAAAGGCTGATTAAATATATATGATGACTTTTGCTGCCTGAGTACACAATGAAGAAAGAAACTGAGTTTATACAAGTTGCAGCGTACTTACCCTGATGACAGAACAAGAAAATGATTTGCAGAAATTATAACGAATATTGTGCATCTATTAATAATTATAATTCAGTAGGGTACACTGATTTGAGGGTCTGGACTACCTTTAATCTTAAGATATGTGTTCTAATAAAACGGAAGAATACTTAAAACTTCAGTGTTTGCAAAGGAATTGATTTTATACATTTCGTTCCCCTGAAACTTTAATTCTATATTTGTACAAAGGTAACCAAGTAACTTCTGTTTGTTTTCTGCAGAGGTGTGTGTTTTGTTGGCACTCATACCGTGGGTTGAATGCGAATGTAGGTAAGGCGAAGGTCAGTTAGTGTGGGTTTATCAAATATGCCAACCGATTGTGGCAGTTCAGTTACACTGTGAACTTGCGTAAGAACAGAGCAAACATGTGACCACCAGAGAGCGTTTTAAGGGTTTATATGCTGTACGAGCTCAAACTGGACTCAAACGCCGCTGCAGCGTTGCCGAAGATATGTCAGATTTTGGTGTAGGTGCCGTGACTATCCGCAGAGTGCAGCGGTAGTTCAACAAGTTTAACGACGGTGACAAAACAGTCGAAGACGCGCCACGTGCCAGAAGACAAACACACGTACAAAATGAAGATCTTGAGGCAGCAATTGAGGCGAGCAGTGGCAACACATGTGAGAAACTTTGACTACAATTTAGTGTGCGTCCAGAAACCATTCGTCAGCACCTCTATCAACTTGGAAAGCACTGTAAGTTGGATCGATGGGTGTCACATAATTTGATTTTGGCAAGGAAGGAAACGGGAGAAGACACTGTGATTCTTTGCTGCCTAGTCTGAGGAAGGAGTCATTTCTGTACAGACTGTTGACATATGATGAGGAGTGGGTCATATACGACGCTCTACAACGCCGTAATCATAGGTTAGCATCTCAGAAACCGGTTCCAAAACAGCAAAACTAGCACAGAACCAGAAGAAGATCCTGCTTTGTGTTTTGTGAACTTTTCGCGGCATCGTGAATCGGGATATGCTACCAGCTCGTGAGAGCATCAATGCAACTGTGTATTGTTAGCAGGTGAGCCGTTAAAATGACAACTCAGGACTCTGGAGACAGCACTTCTGAATCGCAAAGGTGGTCTCCTGTTATAGGCCAACGCCACGCACTACCTGACTAGGATGACATAGGACACCTGTTTACGCCTTGGATGGGAAATACTATTGCATCCGCCATTCTCCTCCGACATGGCACCGTCCTAGTAGAGGTGAAAAATGCACTTGATACCTTCTTCGCTTCAAGACTCACCAAGTTCAACCACGATGGAATCCGTGGTCTTACAGAATTTTGGCAGATGGTCGTGGCTGCTGATGGGGACCATTTTAGATCTTCCAGGTAAGTGACTAATCGATGTTCGAAGGTGGTTGGTGAAAAAACAACAGACTTTTCTTTGTCACCTTTATATATATACAGATGGTGATAAGAAAAATGGAAACACCTGTAGTTGTCAACACGTCAGATATATGGGTTGGCAGTGGTGTCGTGGCGCCCGCAGCGCCGGACGGCTGGTGGTGGTGTGTTAGGTCGGTCTCCATACTACGTCAGGCGCAGTGGAACAGCAGTGTCCAGTTGCTGTAGCAGACGCAGGTAGTGTAAAATGGAAGACCGCTCAGATTTTCAAAGAGGGCAAATTGTTGGTGCGCGGTTATGTGGAGTGAGTGTGACGGCAGTGGCTACTGTGTTAGGTGTGTCGCGTGGCACAGTGTCGAAGGTGATGACGGCCTACACAGCACACGGGAAAACCACATCGGGAAAGCGGAACAGTGGGCGGAAAAAAATCATGAGTGACCGGTCACGCCGGGTATTAAAGCGCATTGTCACGTAGAACCGTCGTGCCACTGCGGAACAAGTGACGGAAGAACTCAATCATCACCTCCCCCACCCTGTTTCCACAATCACACTCCGCCGCGAATTACATGACATGAACATACGGGGTCCTGTTGCACGGGCCAAACTGCTGATCAGGGTCTATAACGCTTTCGCACGCCGCAAATGGTGCCGCGACCATGCAACTTGGACCGTTGAGCACTGGAAACGTGTGATATGGTCGGATGAGTCATCCTTCACCCTATTCCCAACCACGAGCCGTGTTTATGTGTGGAGAACGCCCAAAGAAGCATATGATCTGCAGTGTCTCCGCCCAACTGTGAAACATGGTGGCGGCAAGGTGATGCTGTGGGCCGCCATATCATGGTTTTCATTGGGTGCTGTGGTCACACTTAGCGGACGAATCACTGCCAACGATTATGTCGCAATTTTAGGAGATCACTTGCATCCTATGGTCCGGATGTTGTTCCCGGATAATGACGCCATCTTCCAGGATGATAATGCACCCATTCACACAGCTGCCGTTGTTGCAGTGTGGTTTGAGGTACATCGGGATGAAGTTCAACACCTCCCCTGACCCGCCCAATCCCTAGATCTCAACATAATTGAACATCTGTGGTCCGTCTTGGGAACACGACTCCGGCGACGATTTCCACATCCATCCTCTCTCACAGAACTGGCCGATGCCCTGCACGAGGAATGGTGTAAAATTACACTTGGTACCATTCACGATCTCTATGCTTCCATCCCACGTCGCATTATGGCTGTTTTGAAGGCGAAAGGTGGCCCGACAACATATTAATCTGGTAAGTTGCAATTTCGTTCAGGTGTTTCCATTTTTCTGATCACCATATGTATATATATATAAACCTATTCAAATCCTTAAATTAAGTTCTTTGTTTACGAAGTGACAGAACGCACAAAGATAAGTCAGTGACAATATAGATTTATAATTGTGCAATATGAAATACTCTTTCTTCGCATGGGAATAGTAGGTTTCTGGGAAATGTCTTAAACCCTTTCCCTACTAGAATACTGTATCCATTTCAGTGAAAGTGTAATCATAAAAATAAGTTCGAAACATCAAACCTCACAGATTATACCCTTAATATAATTTACATGATTATAAACCGAACATCAAATGGGTACTAACTATTATCCAAAATACTTTATCCCACCCTGAACATTTTTATCATTTTTTACATTTTAATTTTCATCTCTTCTACCATCATGTGTCAATAAAGGTCATATTAAACTTAAATAGCATTGTGATCGCCATTATTCATTTCAGCGACCCCGACAACTATAAATTACACTTTAATATCAGTTAGTTTTCAATATTTTTGCATGTCACTCCTTGGAACTTACACCTCTTGAGTTCCTTACACCACAGTAGTTTTCCAAGGTTGAAAATCATTTGTCTACAAATTTTGGTCAGAATTGCTCCAAACATTTCAGAGTTATGTTACAATACACATTCGTACACCATTTTTCAAATATATGTATATAAATTTGCGAGCAAAGCCGTCGGTGCTTTCCATGTAAATTCCTAATGCAGTTCAAATACTCCTTTATGCCTAAACTTGGGACTAAATTTCGTCACTATTGCCTCCTAAGCTTGTTTAAACCAAACTATGAATTCGACACTAATCTTTCATTTGAGACATTTCATTTTTTACCCGTTTTCACCTTGGTCTTAAACGGTTTCAGGATTGCAATTATCAATTTCAGCAACAACGAGAATAATGGATTCAACACTAAGATAGGTCGTTATTGATTATTTTTACATACCGCAAGGTACTAACGAGAGTTAAACATAGACTCAAATAGTATAGGGAGTCTCTACAATTATATTAGGGGCAACGAAAGCTATGGATTCGATACTAATATGAGTCGTATATTATTATTTATTTTTATCATTCCGTGAGAGGCACTAATCCGTTTCAACTAGTACTTTAAAGCCATCAGAAGTGTTGCCATTCTTCCTTATTACAGTCCGGAAGCTTCGACTGCAAACTAATATCCGTCGTTTTCGACCATTTTATCTATTACTCCTTTCGCCTGTCCCTAGGTGAGACAAGGGCCTTACCCCTACTTGTGGCTGAACTCAAATTTAAAGGTCATTAGAATTGCTACATATCTATTTCGAAAGCTATGGATTCCACACTAACATTGGTCGTTTTCAATCATTTTTCCATTCACAATAACACTTCTCATCCAGGGTGCTAATAATGACTAAACTTGAACTTAAATAACCTCTGGAGCATCCCCAGAAAGTACGGATTCGACATTAATATCGGTTGTGTTCGTGTCATTTTTATGTCCCCATCAGTCCTCCTAGAAGGACTAAGTGGATCCTGCTAACTATACTTTTTACTTAAACAAATTTACAACTGCAAAAACAAAATCCTAGCCACACTTGAAACGAATGATTTGACACTAATACCGTTCAATTTCGATCATTTTTGGTTCCCTTTCCTCTTAGTCCAAATCTAAGTGCCGGCAAACTTGGACTTAGAGAGCACCAAAAGTGTCACCATTCAACTTACGGATGCAGAAAACAATGGATTCGACACCAATATAGGTTATTTTTAATTATTTTTACGTATTACAAACTCCCAGTAAAGAATACAAATCGGGGAAGAATTTAGATTTGGACGGCATCTCAATGTCACCAAAAAGTATCGATTCCATACAAATATAGACAGTTTTGGGTTGTTTTTATGTCACTCATCATATTAAAACTGGACTTCCAGTTAAATTGGAAGCCCAATTGGAATATGACCATTAGGAAGACCTAGTCACGGATGAAAGGACAATATTAAGATGGAACTCGCAGAAATACTAATACAAAGTATAAACTGGATCCAGTTTGCTTATGATGGAAGTCAATGGAAAGCTTTTTAGAATCCGGTATTGAACCTTGAATTCCATAAGCCATAGAGTTAGTTAGTTTAGTCCTTCTACTTCCCGTATGTCGGCTATTTGTTATTACCCTCATTGAAATATGTACTTGGATATTACGTTCATGAGAACTATTACCAATGCAGTCCACAACAATGGATTCACGACTACCTAGGTAATATATGTCGTTTCCGATCATTGATATGTCACCTTCCCACTCCCCTTAGGTCTCTTACCCGAAGAGCACTTTTCTCTATACTGTAGGTACTATTTTTCCAAGTTTTGTTAAAACTCTTCTAGGCGTTCCAGAATTATTCTGAAGTTAAACACAGACACCCACACAAATATACATACATATACTTATATATACAGTAATAATAAATATGATAATGATAAACAGTTAATAACTGTAAATAAATATACAAGGATAAATGAAGAAAACGCAAGTAAAAGCATTCTTTTCCGCGCAACGTGATTTTGCCATTAATCTGACTGTGTACCAGCACACGTTGAAATCGACTTCCTTCTCTACCAAACTTAGTGCGAAATTTGGCAACGTGGCAGGACGTTAAAATGGTGGTTTCGTATCAAGTATTAACACTGGACGCCGAATGACGGTGTATGTTCACCGGAAGTCAAAATGTAGAAGTTTTAAAAGGAAGTAAACATGATAGAATTCTGTATTGTTCTTTTTCTTTTAGTTTTGGAGTATATTATCAGTTTCATGATGTACACATTTGATTAACTATATACTCCAAACGGAATACTGCTAAACACGACACAGTAAGTATAGTATTCCCTTTAAAAGGGACGTCAAATGAAGAGGTTTTGAAAGGTCATCAAAGTGATAGAATTATATATATACGTGTGTGTGTAACAAATTGGTCTTTTAGTGTTCGTAGAATTTGTCAATGTTTAAATATTTATAAGTAACTAATAATAAATATATATTAAATTATAATCGTAAAAATACTCTTACATAGTGTACAATCATGTCCAAAATGATTGTCGCATATTTATAACTGTCTCCTTCTTACAAGATAATTTGATAATGATTTGGCAGGGTACGTTTAATATTGATACTATGTGTATAATCGTGAAATGTAATTAATAAAAAATCCTAAATACAAAATAATTAAAATTACGAAAATTAGAATGAGAGAAACAAAATGTTGCTAAATGGGAAGAAAGTTTTATTTTCGTTCTATTGTTCTTATTTACTGCTCTTTTGACATGAAATTTGCCACATACACATCTTTGCCGCTTATACATGAGGGGTGTAGATGCAAAAGTTTCAATCTCCAATTTTTTGAGAAATTGAGTTAGAAATGGGATTGTATTGTTTTAAGTGTCCCCGACCGAGCAATGAATTCTGTTTGGATCAAATCCTACATCCTCCCAGTAAAACACCCCTATTAATTAACCTACATTCCCCTATTAATCGTAGAAACATAGTTTGTAACACATTGGTTTCGTTATAAAGCAGAGTCTCCAAATGTAGCACTCAAATTTCCCTATTATGTACCAGAAGCGGGAAAATCCCGCCGAAATCGTTTTTTTTTTCAGTAAAAAATTGCCTTTGCTCTAAATTTGTCCCCTCAGGAACATTTACATACATATAGAAGTGGTACCATTGGAAACCTACTCTCATTTGGAACAAAGCGGGATACAAATCATGATCCTAGAGTAAATAAGAATGTGCCAGGAACTTTTCCCATGTTTGAATTCTTGCTTTATTTACACATTTTTAGTCAATGAGTTTAGTAAAGTATCTACAGCATTATCACTGTGTATCCTAAAATAATGCATCGTACCTCTTTCTATTCGGCATGAATCGACATTTCGAACGATATAACGTGCATATCCCTATAGTGCATCTGAGGGGAGAACATTTCCCCAAAAGGGAAATGTTTGTGAGAAATATCCACGTTTATTTTCAAAACTTGCAATCTCCAATTTTGAAACAGTAATTACCAAAAATGAGGGACTTTTTCAGGAGAAAATTTATGTTCAACCCTCTAATATTGCTACGATCTACTATGCCAAAAAATTTGTACGTTAAAATCTTACGGAGTTTCCTAGATATCAATTAATCGCTCGTCCTGAAAATATCGGCCGAGTGGAAATTGCCACTTTTGCATCTACACCCCTCACATATACTAACATTATAAGAAAGACCGGGCGAATTCGGTATCACAGTTATTCCTACAACATATTTATAGACTTGCGACAATAATTTTGGATATGAGTGTACAAATATGTTAGTAATGAATATGGATGGACTATAAAACATGATGTGGCTTATGTACAAGGTCTATGAAATATAGTGGAACAAAGATCAAGGAAATGGATGAATGGAATATTACAAAAAGAAGGAGATTCTGGTATAGAATATATTTTAGAAGTTGATTCAGAATATCAAACGAGCTTCATAATAAAAACCCAGAGTGAATCTTAGCTCAGAGACATATTGTATAAAGGAAACCAAGAAAGTTCTGTCAATTTTCACCCATCATCGAAAGTCGATATGTCACACAAGATGCACTTGGAAGATCAAAAGTTGTCGCCATCAGCATCGACAACCTTCTGCCAACATTCTGGAAATTCATGAATTCGATCGCGGTTTAACTTGGTGGGCTGAGAAGAGAAGAAAATTTCAAGTGCGTTTTGCACCTCTACTATAGATTTAAACTGGCGCCCTGTAAGGTGATTGTCTAAATAATGGAATAGGAGAAAACCATGGGTTGAAATGTCCAGTTAAGTGTCCACTGTTGCGATTTGCAACAATGTTTTCCATCGAAGGCGTGGAATGGTTTCGTGGGTCATCCTGCCTTACCCTTTAAAGGAGGACCCTTTTGAGATTCAGAAGTGCTGGGTCCAGAGTTTTGAGATTTTCTTGAACACGGATCAACTGCTGATAGTACACATTGTACTTATGCCTCACCAGCTGCTAGCATTTCGCGAAGCTCGAAATCGAGAACAGTCCACCAAACACACGAGGACTTTCTTCTGATCCAGTGTTGGTTTCGGCTGTTTCGGAACCGGTTCATGGGATGCTAACCAATCATGACGGCGCCGTGGAGCTTCGTATAGGATCCATTTCTTTATACATGTGTTAATCTTTGGGGACATTGTGCGTCTTCGAGTGTTTCCTCACCGTTTTTACACTTGTTAAATCACCACAGCACTGAGCAAGTAGTCATTACACGCTCACCAAATTCCTTGCGCATCTTGAGTTCTGCTGCAGCGGCGTTTGACCCCAGTTTGAATTCGTACATCTAATACGGTATTATGACGCTCTGTGGAGATCCCATGTTCACTCGGTCGTTACGCAAGTTCACGGTGTATTTTAACTGCCATAATCGGGTACTATGCTGGAAATACGCACACCAACAACTCACCTTCGCCTTATTTCCATTCACATTCAACTCACGTGGTGAGTGCCAATTGGACATAGACCTCTAAAATTAAGCGACAGAACTTTTTGGTTTAATTATAAATAATAAGACCAAACTTCCAAAATTATTATCAATACTTTATGATAAAGAAAATTGTGAATTACATTATCACAATATAAAGTTATTTGTGCCACATGTTCTTCTACTGAATATGATACATAACATATTAGCATTTAAACAAAAGAATGGTTGCAGAAAAATATAGATTTGAATACTGAGATTCGATAATAGGCAAAGACTAAATTTAATAAACATTTCATCAAGCTGGCGAATAATTCTGTGTTTGATGAAACTAACGTAGTAATAAAAGCTTAGGTATAAGACAACTATATATTGAGGAACTAGTTAGAAACTAGTAGATAATCCCACGTATATAATATCTTCAAGATTATTTGTGGAGTATGATAATGAACGAACGACGAAACATACATAACAATATTGTATGTTATGAAGTGTGTAAGGCCAACACTTGTGTGTCTCTATCGTAAATCGTATTTTCCCATTTTACAGCCTCTACTGAATCAACAGTGTTTTTATGTCTAACTAACATCACTCAATACATCATTTTGCGAGCCACTAACTAGGTTCTTTCGTAAATTCAGAAATTGAGAACTTACAAATGAACATGTCATCTCCAAAATTGAGTTGTAAGATATTTCTACTAGACACTTCGTGGGTGTCCAAGCATTATATACATTGGTAGAACCCATGTAACTACTAGCCATCACCATTTTTTCCCAAGATGATTAACTATAAAGCAGCCAATATTTGAGTTTCTTTGGTTGATTCTACTCATAAGTTTATTGCTTTCATTTTGTACTCGAGTTATTTCTACCTGCTTTACGTTCATCTATATATGTTGCTAACGGGCTTAGTGGCTAATTTCAACAGTACCGAATACTGCTCAAACACTTGATGCAATCGTTACTGTTGTTTTTCATCCATTTCACTACTACAACTTTGGCTTCATTATTTAAATATTGAAACCTTCTTCGACTATGTTTTTCGTTTATTTCACATTACTCATACCTTGTAACGCGATTTGCTAATGAAGTGGCAATTGCACTATACATAATGTTTCTCAAATGTATATTAGAAGATAATCGAAAGATCTTCGAAAGACAATTATTTTACTGATATTGGGTGATTGCCAATGATAATTTTTAAAAAAAAGGTTCTAGTGATTTTCTAAACTGTTCACTCGTGTTCCGTGAAATCTTTGAAAAACTGCGGAACTTTAGAAACCTTAGTGTGATTATACATGTATAATGAACAAAAATACTCGAGTGATCTTATGGTGGGGTTGAATTTAAAAGAAGCTTTTAAACAGATAGGACAGAGTAAAAACTTAACGTTTTAGTATAAGTAATGCCGTTTGAGTGTAACTTTTAGCATAAATATATTTCTACAGAAGTAGAAAGGTAATAAGAGTAGAACTTATGTCTTAACAGCTGATATTTCTGGAAAAGGAAACATGATGAACGCTTCCAATTGCTGTCGTAGGAGGATTCTGCAATATAAGATTCTTAAAGCGCGTTAGGTTCCTAAGTCATATATCCTTGAGAGCCACGTATACCTAAGACAACAATTACACTCAAGTAGTGGCACCTACAGTGTGTATTATAGAATGCTGTAGTGTTTGACAATATGGCCATGCTAGAAGTGCATAACATGTTGATCTGCATATCTCATCATGTTCTCTCTGATGTGCTACAGCTGCAATAGATTTGCTTGACAACCATCCTGATCTTTCCTTGTCGATGTATAAAAAAAAAACA
This sequence comes from Thermobia domestica, assembly GCF_964235325.1. Taxonomy (NCBI): domain Eukaryota; kingdom Metazoa; phylum Arthropoda; class Insecta; order Zygentoma; family Lepismatidae; genus Thermobia; species Thermobia domestica. The sequence goes on from NC_137456.1 coordinate 265,665,420, forward strand.
TCAATATATCACGATGCTTATGAAAACTTTTTTTTCGTTTCGCTTGCATAATATCAGTTAAATAGGCTTACTGTATGGAAAATTAGTAAAAACCTGAGGTAAGCATAAAACCTCTTACAAAAAATTATAATATATTCTAATTAAGTTACAATGTTCTACAAGTACTTTAGGAAACATTTACGAATATGTTGCTATTCTATCTGGTAAACTTGAATGTAGTTGCTGTGTCCCAGATCACTGGAAAAGAATGTTACAACATTTTTGAATATTTTATATAAATAAATGACGAAGTTCTAATGATTATAATCATAATTTATTTTAGTACTTGTGTTACCGCTAAAAATTTTATATAGACATTATGGTTTTAAATTTTTATAAAATTACTATCTTAAGGCAAAATATAACTTAGCTCAATTACACAAATATGACTCCATAATAATAAAATTAAAGAAATAGAAAAAATTATGTACATAACATGTATGAGTATTTTATTTTGTACAGCAAGATGCGAACTTTATCATCTACAGTCAAATATTTAATGACAAAATGTTGTATCAGATAATTTGGTTTTATTTACATTAGAGCACAATGCAAGGGGAATAATTAATGTAAAACTAAAAGATATATTTTCTCTCTAAATATGTGCATTTTTAGTGTTAAATTCAGATAAGGATATATAAGCCTCAATACTTATGTGGACAAATCTTAGTTAACCGGAGTCAGTTCTTGTACCGGTATAAAATACTGCACCGGATAAGCGTTTTCTTGTACTTCAGCTGTATTTGATGTCTTCTTTTTTTCTTTGAGTTCCTTGTAGAAGCTATACACAACAATTAAGAAATACACATCGAAAGCTGAAAAATAAAGAAATATAAAATGACAAATAGAAGATGCAGTACGATGTAGCACAGTTAATGCAAAGTGTTCACTATGCAATGCCTTTCATAATAGTACTATGTACAAGTAGTAAGACTTGCATAGAAAATATATCTCTAAAAGTACTAAATTATGTAGATAAGGACTACAAGACTGAAAAAATCTGCAGCCTAATTCCATAACCTTGCACGATATTCCTAAATACAGAACGAATGTACATAAGGAGGAATTTAAGTATCAAGAGAGGAACATTATTTTAGGAACTCTGTATTACCATATAGAGTATTAACACTGCAGCAATCCAAACATAATTTTGTAAAAAAAAAAAAAAAAAAAAAACCTGTTAAATGCTTTCCTTTCACAATACTCAATTAATTATTTCATTTCGTACCAATCTCATTGTCCTCAACGTCGCATTAAGAATAGAAGCATATATATATATAGTGATGAGCGCAAGAGTTTTGGTTTTGCATGCAAGACCAAGACGAAGAATCTTGCGCAAGTCTTGCACAAGTAATGACAAGCGGTACTACTCTAATAGTTCTATAGAATGTAAAAAGGAAGGGGAAAAATCACTACACTTTTCACTTGAATTTCTCGGCTTCGGTAAACATGTCGCTGGACTGAATGTTTTCCCAGTAGTTTTTCCAATACGTATATGTCAATCTGCCCCTGTAGCATATAGGTGCAGTACCTCGTTTTCTGAATTTGTTGTCCGCATTGTTTCTAGATATTACACATTTTCAACTCACGCATATATCATCTTGCGCCATGTGAGCTATTTTTGTGCACAAACACCGTATGTGTCGGTTTTGTCCGAGTTTTCATCTTTTTATCTCTTTGTTCATTCCACCATTTTAGTCCTTTCTCGTCATCACCGCCACCCTTAGCCTCCGTGCGTAATCGTGAGGCGTTAACCTACATATTTCTAAAAATATTAGTTGTGTTCTTGTTTCACAATTAAAGAGAAATGTAGGGAAAATCGGTAATTCCGTACACCATAAGTGCCGTCTCCATGGGTTATAGCCTTGATTCCAAGATTCAAACATGCGTTGCAAATTTTTAACGTACTCAAAAAATTAATACGGAAATAAGATTTTGATGGCATTGACAAAAATTTAGTGCATGTGACCTCAATTTTGATTTCATATATGGATGATTGTACTTTGAATAATTGTTTATCAATATAACTTTTACCCTCCTTGGGTATGCAACACATCGAGGATTGAGCGATGTTATATTTTACAAAAGTAAACAATCGTTATTCTCTAGCGAGAGTGATGTTGGACAGTTACTTCAAATAACTTGAAGTTGAGTTTGATGCCCTTATTTTGCATTTCTAATATAGGTCAAAAGTAATTATATAAATGGAATTTACACAAAAAAGTGAAATGAAATCTTTGGGTTTTACGTTCCACGGTTATACTGGCTAGGCTAAAGGAAACGGTGATGATGACAAATGAATGAAGTGAAGGAAGTAAGCGAAAACGGGAGAACGCTGAGGAGACCCATGCACACAAGTGTTTGTGCACCACAAATTTCACTTGGCACGAGCTGGGATCGATCCACGGACCTATTGCACCAGACGAGAATACTCTACCACTAAGCCACATCGGCTTCCTTACACAAAATACATAGACATTTGAGTTCCTTTTATTTTTCATTCATATTATTCCAAAATATTAAAAGGTTTGATTATAATAGTTATTATTTTATTTTTCTCACCCGTTTTTGGCGAATATTGCTACACATGTCATCATCATTATCATAGTTATTCTGTTATTAGTGGCAGGTTACTTGCTGCAACCGAGAAGGAGATGCACGGTGGTTCTCAGCTGGTCTCTTCGTCTTGACGTAGCAATTTTTAATTTTAATATCTTCCTGCGACTACAGCCTTCTTGGCCCCTCCCTCTCTTTCCTTCCACCATACTCTCTAGCACATTCCTCATAATACGGTTTCTACTCAGCCAATATCTCAATTACTCTTCCTCCTCTTAATTACACCTAAAATTCTTGTTTTCTTCCCTACAACAACTATTTCTAACACTTTCTCATTCGAAAACCTCCAATTGTTATATCGCTTTTGTGTAATACCTTTGTTTTTGCTCCAAATAGGACTAGTACATATTGAAATCAGTAAAACAAAATATCAATATTTAACTTTAATTTTCTTCAAAATAAAGATTAGCTAACCGTGATTGAAAAGAAAAATAAAAGTAGAGTATTTTATAAGTAGAGTAGCGTTTGCACCCATTGAAAAAATACAGGTAATCGCTTATGTTGTACTTCCATGAAAGTAAACTATATTACAATTAAAAAACATATATTTAATTCAGTTACTATTGGTGAATTTTAGAATATATTATTCCATAAAACCAGAGTAAATTTAACCTATGAAAAACAAGATTTCTTAAACGCAATACCTGCAAGACGTTTGCAAGTATGACCAAGACTGGGTGTGGAAGACCAAAACCAAGACCAAGGGCTCCAGTGCAAGACCAAGGCCAAGACTGGACATGCAAGACGGAAACCAGGACCAAGACCACCCTCGTCTTGCTGTTGGTCTTGCGTTTGCTCATCACTAGAAATGAAAATGGTGTAATGAAGAAAATGAGAGAAAAAGAAAGGAACCCCGAGGGAACTTACGCTCACGGTGTTTGTCATCCACATGTTATCTGGAAGAAGCTAGGATTAAATCAAGGATCATATGGCACTGAACTGAACGCTCTACCTCTGAGCCACCGTGGTCCCTATATAGAGAGAGCGAGAACGGATGGAGAAAACACTGAAATTTTGTTAACTTTATTAATCGGCTGGGAAACATTGTCAAGCATGTGGATACCACTAGGCCAACAGTGGTGATAACATAACTGAAAGCTATTTTTTGAATGAGTTCTCGTCAGATTATAATGTATTTCAAACCACCATTACAAAACGAAATCTCAAAATATCGTCTCTGTTGTTCAGCGCTGGGAAATTAACATTATCAACTACATCCAAATTTGATGCATTTCGTAGCAATAATAATGTAGCGACAGGGATATGACAATGATGATCCGAAGTATGATCTTGATATGATGAATTCCGAATGAATAGAGAAAATGTATATAAAAATGCAAGTTAGCATTTATTTAAAAAACTAAAAATCTACGTACACAAAGATCTTATCATATTGCACACATTGCTTTCAATATGTATGAATATCATAATTCATTTTACAACAATTTCATACCTAAAACCGTTCAAAATATAATAAACACTAGTAACATTTGCAACACTTTTTACAATTATAGAATTCCGTGAACATATTGAATCAAAAGTAAAAAACATATTGTTACAGCGTTATTAAGGTGGATCACCACCCGGAAGTCAGTACATATTTTAGCTCATTCTCTTAACTATTGCGCAATGAAACGCTATATATTATAAATATTGTACTATACGATATAGTTATGTTTGAGCTACAACACAACACACTGATTCATTTGGTTGTATTTTCTCATATCGAGAAAGGTAACAAATAAAAGAAAACATTCGATTCGTTTCACAATGAGCACACAAGATTGCATTGGTGTTAGATCTTACTAGAAGTGCTCAATTTTATGAAATGTTTATTTGAATGTATAAAGTACTTTAAAGTAACGTCCTTATTACAAAATAGATATATTGTTTGACTGTTCTTCGTGTTATGTTTCATATTTTATTTAAATATTATTTTACATTTAAGATAATAGATTTTGAGAAGAAAGTCACGCAGAACACCATAATACGTTGTTGCCAAATATGTATGTTTAATTCGTGGATTCTAGCATTGCAGTTCGAGAAGCGGAACTTAGCTGTGAATTGCAGTAAGGGTCGACAATTAATTTCTCCAGTAAGTATACAAGCAAAATCCCATGATTACTTCCTTTATTATCTGGCACAAGTAAACACTCGACACTACCTGGCAACGCCGCACTATTCAAGCAGCGTTTAGCATAGCACCCAGAACACCTAGTGATCCACCTTAACATGAAGTAAATAATGATTGCTTGTAAGAAATCTTCCACAGATCTCCTATTTTAAGCAATAAAAATATCATATTTAATCTCTTTCTCATATCATCAGAATGGTTTGAGAATGGCATTTAGATATTCGTTCCTATTGAAAACCATTTAGGTTGTTAAATGTGATAGTAACATGCAAAGTTTTCTGAAAAACACCTTTTGAAAATAGTCAAATTCTCAATTGCTTGTAACGGTCTTTCTTCTTGATTGAAATGCGCTGTATGTTGACACTAAAATATAGTATTTTGGATTTCCTTTACCCCATCTCTGTTATTTGCGTTATTATTGTTGTAGAATACTAAAAAAAATAGTTGCTTTTCCATGTTTCTGATACCGCACTGTCTTTAGGTTGCATCTTCTTGATAATTATTGTATTGTTTTTGTTTTACATGCAGATTTCAAATACGTAATAATCTGGTGTCGTTCTATTTCAAAGATAAAAAAATATGCTAGGTTGCCAAATACAATCACCATAGTGTAACAAACTTTGTCCTTATCTCAATAGTTGATCAGTATAGTCTGGTAAGGAAGTAAATGCACATCTTTTTGAGTCTCCCTTTCTGCATTCCGTCCATGGAGAATACGAGTAGAATAATTAAAACATTCAAATGTGTAGATAAGAATAAGGAGAAAAGCCTAAAGTGAATAAGATATTAGAAACGGGCACAAACTGTCAATAATTATAGTGCATTATATAGATAAAGAGCAACACCGAAAGTCAAATCCAGAAATATATCGAAGACTAGAAATTTTCTAAGTGGGAACGTAAAATAAAAATTTGAACAAATATAACAACAACTGAACGTTTACCAAGTAAAAATGTTGGTGTAGTGGATAAGGAGCTAGATTAGTAAGTCGGAGGACGACAGGTCCGACCCATTCCAGTGAAAATTACTTCAAGTGTCTATTAATGTTGCATTCAGCACATGAGCGGTGGTAATAAAAAAAGAGCGTATTACCCGTTTAATATGTTAAAAAAACTATGTTAAACTTTAAATGATATTTATTAGAGAAGTGAAAAATAAATCAAAGAAGCAGGTATATTTATTGAGAGGTATATATCAGATGGCGGTAATCGAAAAGACTCGATGTTATCCCTAATTTTGCTCAGTTGGGTCTCTACAATAGACTAATCTCTTCTCAAATGTACCTATTGCAGAGACTGTCATATCATAAATGCTGCTAAATTTTTATACTCTTGTGCCGAACATCAACCTTTGAGACGATAACTCGCCTCAGTACGAAAATATCTCTCCTCCCCGCTATCTCTGTATATACAGATAGAGATACATAGAGAGAAAGATGCTACCGGGACTGAAAATGGGGTGTCTGCCTCTAAATCAAGGAGATGATAAAGACTATTTAACATAGAATTCATATTACAAACATCTATAAAACATCAAGCAGATTATTGCAAACATTATACTAAACCACCCGATCATCTAAGATCCGAATGACATACCACTCATATAAGGAATGACAGAACACCGTGATTCAAAAACGTTCCTCCTCTCCAGAAATGTCATATCAAAATAATCCGAAGTTTTGGGATAAAGGAACATATTGAAACAAACGATATTAAGTTACATAAACACACTGTTTCAAACTCATATTCAATTATTTTGTTACACAAACAGTTTTATTCATATTCAGGACAGCAGAAACACCATATTAATCACTGACAAAATTAAGTTATGCAAACGAAGTTCTAAGGATGCTGCCTTCAATGTAAATCATGCATATTATACTCGTGACTTGTGCTATGCACAGACTAGCCATCGTGCCACGCTGAATAACGCATGGATGAAGCAGCAAGTACAGATAGCAATAAGCGACACACGGGACGGAACAAGGTAACTAATTACAAACATTTCAAAGGGAAAAGGAAGAGAAATCTCTGTTTCACATTTAGTAGTATAGTTCAAGCTCCCAATTCCTTATCAAACTTTCGCTCTTTTAACACTATGTAATCAGCTATTATTCTTAATGCGGAGCTTTCAAAAAACTTTTTTCTTCGAACAGGAACGTATGCTATTTTAACATTAAATTTATAGTTATACCATACATAGACAATTAGTTCGTAATAGATTAATGTATTTAACCTTACATAATAACGATTACCTAAATATAGCTTCAAGCAATTAGACGCATAACAAACAATAGGAACACAATTTTAATGAAACCCGTACAATGACGAGCAGTTATTAACGCTGGCTGAATGAACATTGTTTAACAAAGTTGCAATTACGGAAGCAAGTCAGTGAACGGAAGCATGATGGCCAATGAAAATATTTCGAGAAATGAGATGAAAACACATCTTTTTATAAGAAAAGATGATGATACGGGGGACACAACGTGATGACAGTAATGATAAAAAGAAAACAGAAAAACAAAACGTGTCCCTCTTAGCGTGAAAAACGGGAAATTAAACTAATTCTGTTTACAAATAGTTATTATTCTGAAAAGAATGAAGATTCCAAACATAAAGTAATTCTGATCACAACGAAAGAAAAGCTACATATAAGGACTTACACGTTCTCTCCATAACCTATGGAAACATGCAACAAAATCAGAAAATTATGATATCCATTGCATGATGCAAATAAAAAAATATTAATATATTGTATAATTCAGGTCTGTTTCTATTATGGAATCCAGTCGCTCCGGCATACTTGCAACAAGCGCAGAACAGTGAGTAGGTCTACGTCAGTAATACTGACACAGCTTTATCACATGGGCTTTCAGAATTTCCTGATCACTGTCTTGTCGAACTTCCTCCCACTCCTGCACAATGAACGTCCAACGTTGTTCGACTGGGTTGTGATCGAGGAGCCGTGGAGGCTAATCCATGGAAATGACCTCTGGATGTACGTGAACCACTAGCTCTCAGGTAGCACCAGAAATGTGTTGAAATCCATACGAAATGCTCGGCGTGCACCGCAAATGGAGGTTCATATCTTCTTCCTCATGCTCCATACAGCGCAAGTGGCCCTTGCTGCTCTGAAAGTAATAACGTCTCCTAAATAAAACTCGCTATATCCGAGTACGCTTGTCTAAGGTCAAGAATACGACATGCGAATTCTAGTCCTCTATCTTTGTTAGCGTCGGTGAGACGGGTATTGAAGTAATGAGAACGATAATCCTTAAGGCTAGCTGTACTAGAGTTTGTCCTATATGGTGTCGTAGGATAAGCCGTACTCTGCAGCCTTGTTATGCAAGATGGATCTATGTCGCAGAGGATTGTTACGAACATCTTTCCATGAGCTTCGTCTTTGATATAATCTGCGTCTAGTTACTGTGATAAAATACCGATATACAACTGAAAAATAAACAACTATAAAATGGTAAATATGGGTTTCAGTATGATGTAACAGAGTTAATGCCGAGGTTTAACTATGGAACCTCTTTTATTGTAGTAATATACACAGACACCAGCAAAATTAGCTCCACATAAGTGTTCTAATACTATTACTTGTTGTCCAGAAAATTTACAGATTTTAAAACGTGGTTCAGAGCGTGTTTTTCAATGAACGCCATATATTAATCCCGATATTGTTGTGTATGTAATGAATTATTTCATTATATATGTTCAAAGAAATAAAAAGACTTACCTAGCATGAAACAAAAATGTTTGGAAGTAGGTGAAAATATATCTAGAACAACTGCTGGAAATAAGTTTGGAAACCATTGTTTCCATTAATAGAATTTATCCAATTATCCTCATTTCAATATATTCTTCCTTTTGGAGAGGATGTCTTGTTGTCACACTGAGTGTGTATTGAAATTGAAATTGTAACATTTGAAAAAAAAATCGAACCTGGGCGGAACTTGAACCCCCGGTCTGCGGATAGAAGTTAAATGCACTAACCAATTATTTACCGTGTTACTCCCTCTTTTACCTAAACTTTTAGCTAGTTAAGTAGCTAACAGTTGCATGTAAGACTATACAAAGTATACAAATGATCGTATAAAAAGACGTTCCTCACGTGAGAGTCACAATTACTTACTCGAGCTTTCTTCTTTAACTCAAAAACAAGTTATATAGAAATTTCGTCAATGAGGAAAATATCACAAAAGTTGAGGCTATCTTATCGTATTTACCGATAGTCCCGTTTTACATTACTATTCTTCTTCAATCTAATTTCTAATTTTCAAAGAAGGAAAGATGGCAGCCATTACTTTCGAATTTTTTCAAGTGTATCAACACTTGTAGAAATAGAAAGTTCTATTTTTATCTTCCGTAAATGCTAGTGTATTTTCTTGTCTAAGCATAAGGAATTTGTTTCAGATAACTGACTGTAGATTAGAAGCCCATTGAGGTTTCAATCGCTCTGAAGAGATGCGTTCTCGATATTTTGTAATTTGAACTGTGCTGCCGATACTTCTGTGTTCATGTCGCTGTTGTGTTTGGAATCAGTCAACGGGACACGTGGTGCCACTGACAAACAATACAACGGTTGAGACGAATTTTAAAAATGTGCATAGCATGAAACTCATATGTTAGTGACCCGGATTAAAATCCCATCTTCGAAATTGCCTTTATTTGAAGGTTCTGTATATGTAACTTGCATTGTAAGTCTGAAATGTATTTATTATTATTATTATTATTATTATTATTATTATTATTATTATTATTATTAATAATCATAATCATAATCATAATAATAATAATAACAATAATATTTGAAATTACAGACTTGGATTATTTTCTATATTACACGTAATTTTTGATTACTCAATTTCAAGTCTTTTGTTGATGTGGAAGTATCCGAAATGGTGAATGGTTTAAAACATTAATATTTTTTTAGCGGTAGTAGTAGTAGGGCAATTAGTAGAAACCTAAGACGTTGCTGGGAAACAATATCATCTGTTACTGATCGGTCGTAATTTTGACCCGTACTAACGATATGCCTTACGTATTCATCAATTATCCTCTAAACACGTGACGTTCCTAGGCAGTACAAGTTAATGTCGATACGGCTTTGTCATATTGTGTATGTGATCGTATGTCACTGTTCTATGCGAGTGCACTGAAGAAAGTCGTCTCAACACTAACACAGAGAGAAATGAAATTATTTTCAAACTTATCTTACTATGGAAGTAACATTACAAATGATAAATTTCTTCTTTAATTATCCAACGAGAATCGCACCCACGACCACCGGGATATGGACCCTACATTTATCCCATTAATCAAAGTCATTGGTCTTAATTATGGAGGAAGATTGGCGTGAAGCATTTTCAGGAAAACTGCGTACTTTTTACGATTTGAATGTCGTAAAGCTGTTTTTCGATCATAATAGAAAGTGCAATAATGAAACACTAGTCAAGAGAACTTCGTTCTAATTGTCAAGGTAAATGGTTGAAAATGAGTAATATTAATTGTATTGTAAATATATATTTATTAACAAAAGATAGTAAGAAAAAAGAATATAGCTAGGAAATTGTTTAAATTCAAACACTTGATAATCCTTTATTACTTTATAAAAGTGTAAAAATAAATAATTATATTTTTGATCTGTTAATTGTTCATTTGCTTGTACTCTAAATAATTGTTGAATTTAGAGTTGTCTCATATAGCCCAGACTCTTCCTACTACCAACTACTTAGATAGACTGTCACAGCAACTTCATGTCACTATTACTTTACAAAAAAGGCCAACAATGTTAGGAAAAATGATGGCTCATGATCTCATGTGCCTTTCCGCTACACCGAGTTCTCAAGCATTGACCATATACAAGCCCTGGAATGCTTCAGCGCAGGATATCAGTAAACAGTC